>NC_064634.1:122739966-123043988 GCF_023864275.1 Schistocerca cancellata
GGTAAGTAGTCATTTTGTTTGGGTCAATTTTTCACGTGTTATGGTATTTGGTAGGGTTTTCATGCATTGTTGGGTCAGCGTTATTTAGTGCATGTGTTGGTGGTTGATATTTTAGTTTTGGTATCGGCACTTGTGATTGATTTATGTATTTTAAGGAAAGTACTCGATTTCAATTTTTTTGGTATCATCAGTTGTGTTTGAGTCATGGAAGTGACTGATTCCAATTTGTCGTCGTAGCTATGTGTGTTTTGGTATCGTGAGCCGTTGTTGATATATAGGGCAAGGGAAGTGTTAGATACCAATATATCGTCGTAGCTATGTGTGTTTTGGTACCGTGAGCTGCTGTTGACCTTTTTACTTGTTGGTTTTGTGGTATAGACAGTTGCAGTGTAATTATAATTGTTGGAATAGTTGGTTTTGATTTTGTGGAATCGACAATTGCGGATGAGCTATGTAGCTGATGGGAAGTGACTGAGTCCTGTCGATATTGTAAGTGTAGCGGAATTTGGGAATTTTGTGGTGTTTTTATGTCGTCGTTTTGTGTGGTTTGGGATTGTAGTGTGTGTATGTATGTGTTTATATTTAGTTTGTCCGCACCCCAAAACACCCAATTTCCCGCGCTGGTGCAGTTAGTTTGATTATATTTTTGGAAGGAGACGTGCGTGTTGGTTTTATATGTGTTTTCGTGTTTGTTGTATTTATGTAATGACATCATAGGCGACATTTTGAAGACGTTGAGAATGGTCGTTTCCGCCATATTGGTGACGTTGTGGGCCAAAGCAGACGGGTGGAATCGGACGCTTCTGGGGTTGCTGTTTGCAAGAATCGAGGTGTCTCAAAGGGTGAAGGTCAAATACACGACGAGGGTAGACATAAAGAACATCGGTATTATAGTTATATACTATCGCAGCTGTGTTGGGAAAGAACCAGAGCTCCAAACGCTCGCAGGAAGCAATGAAGCTGAAATCGCTGACTAAAACAGGGGGTAAGCTCAGCCGAATTTTTTACTAAGGGCGTGAAAGTGTTCAACAAGGATAGATAAAATTCAATTAATGGTGGTGTATACTCGACAACCGGAAAAAATAATAATCAGTTCCTTTCATCGATCTCGCTGCTCAGTTTTCGTTTTGCTGAAAGATTTAAGCAAAATTTGAGTCTCATTTCGAATAGGTACCGACTCATACAAACAAATATGGTTCGTGGTGGCTGCAATCTCCCTGGATATGTTGGCTGAAATACATGTCCGTAATAGTGCTAAATGCTTTCCTCGGAAATTATTTTGAGCACATAGTTCAGGAGCGATTGTAGACCAGACTTCCCAGTGAGAAACGGTGCGGAAGAAATAGAGAGCGCCAAGACGTGTAGAGGAATTAGTGACTACAAGATTGTTGTATCGAAATTGAATACGGTAACATCAAAATACTACGAAAAAAAACAAAAATATTTAACACGACCGATCGAGTTCGCTTGTATTTTTCCAAAGAGGCAGTCTCCATTTTTTACATAGTGTCCTTTCTAATGTTTGTTAGAGTATCGCGTAAAAATTTGATGTAAATCGGTTGGCTACTTTTCGAGATTTTTTGAAACAACTTATTCGCTTCATATATTAGCATAGATCTAGGAGACAATTTGAGCAGCCCTCTTAGACTGTAAGTAATGCTGCTGTTTACCGTCTAGTAATGTCATCACAGCATTGAATGGAATTGCAAAACGATTTAAACAAGATATCTACATGGTGCAAACAGTGGCAATGGGCCCAAACAATAAAAAGTACATGAACAGGAGAGAAAGTTTCAACCTTAGGATAGTATGACTTGGAACGCATGACGTTTCGTGGTCGGTGTTGTAGTCTAGTGAAGGAATACGCTCTAAAGACCACCATGAGCAGTTTCCAGCATTTTCTACTGTTTTTGTCGTGAGACATGAGCTTGTGTTTTGTGTAGTATTTGTAAATATATTGAGTCCTGCACTTTAATTACTGCATAATATAGTAATCCCAATTGGAAGATATTGTTAATTCTTCAGTTATAGTGTTAATTCTTCAGTTATAGAATTATGCGTCATGTAAAACTGCGTGTATTTCTAAAAGTGGTCGTACACTGACCAGTGAGAACATTGTGATCATCTACCCAATAACTTGTACATACATCTTTGGCGCCGATAACAAGGTGACGCGTCGTGGCATGGAAGTAGTGAGGCCTTGGTAAGTGGCTGGAGGGAGTTGGCACCACATCTGCACACACAGGTCGCCTAATTCCCCTAAATTCCGGGGAGGGGGGCGATGAGCTCTGAAGCCACGTTCAGTCACATCCCAGATGTGTTCAATCAGCTTCAGGTCTGGTGGGTTGGGGGTCAGCATATCACTGGAACTCCCCACTGTTTTCTTCGAAACACTCCATAACACTCCTGGCGTTCTGACATGGCGCATTATATCTTTCTGAGAAACGCCAATACCATCGGGAAACGTGATCGTCATGAAGGGATGTACGTGGTTTGCAACCAATGTACGATACTCTTTGATCATCATGGTGCCTTGCACAAGGTCCACTAGACCCATGGATACCGACGTGAATGGTACCCAGAGCATAATGGACCTGCCACCAGCTTATCTCAATCCTGCATTACAGGTATCAAGGAGCTGTCCTCCTGGAAGACGATGGATTCGCGCCCTCCCATTGGCATGACGAAGAAACTATCGGGATTTATCAGACTACGCAACACTCTGCCACTGCGCCAACAGAGGGATAGATAAACAATTAAAATCGCTCAAAAGAGGAAAGGCCTCTGGACCTGATGGGATACCAGTTCAATTTTACACAGAGTACGCGAAGGAACTTGCCCCCCTTCTTGCAACGGTGTACCGTAGGTCTCTAGAAGAGCGTAGCATTCCAAAGGATTGGAAAAGGGCACAGGTCATCCCAGTTTTCAAGAAGGGACGTCGAACATATGTGCAGAACTATAGACCTATGTCTCTAACGTCGATCAGTTGTAGAATTTTGGAACACGTATTGTGTTCGAGTATAATGACTTTTCTGGAGACTAGAAATCTACTCTGTAGGAATCAGCATGGGTTTCGAAAAAGACGGTCATGTGAAACCCAGCTCGCGCTATTCGTCCACGAGACTCAGAGGGCCATAGACACGGGTTCACAGGTAGATGCCGTGTTTCTTGACTTCCGCAAGGCGTTCGATACAGTTCCCACACAGTCGTTTAATGAACAATGTAAGAGCATATGGACTATCAGACCAATTGTGTGACTGGATTGAGGAGTTCCTAGATAACAGGACGCAGCATGTCATTCTCAATGGAGAGAAGTCTTCCGAAGTAAGAGTGATTTCAGGTGTGCCGCAGGGGAGTGTCATAGGACCGTTGCTATTCACAATATACTTAAATGACCTGGTGGATGACATCGGAAGTTCACTGAGGCTTTTTGCAGATGATGCTGTGGTGTATCGAGAGGTTGTAACAATGGAAAATTGTACTGAAATGCAGGAGGATCTGCAGCGAATTGACGCATGGTGCAGGGAATGGCAATTGAATATCAATGTAGACAAGTGTAATGTGCTGCGAATACACAGAAAGATAGATCCTTTATCATTTAGCTACAAAATAGCAGGTCAGCTACTGGAAGCAGTTAATACCATAAATTAACTGGGAGTACGCATTAGGAGTGATTTAAAATGGAATGATCATATAATGTTGATCGTCGGTAAAGCAGACGCCAGACTGAAATTCATTGGAAGAATCCTAAGGAAATGCAATCCGAAAACAAAGGAAGTAGGTTACAGTACGCTTGTTCGCCCACTGCTTGAATACTGCTCAGCAGTGTGGGATCCGTACCAGATAGGGTTGATAGAAGAGATAGAGAAGATCCAACGGAGAGCAGCGCGCTTCGTTACAGGATCATTTAGTAATCGCGAAAGCGTTACGGAGATGATAGATAAACTCCAGTGGAAGACTCTGCAGGAGAGACGCTCAGTAGCTCGGTACGGGCTTTTGTCAAAGTTTCGAGAACATACCTTCACCGAAGACTCAAGCAGTATATTGCTCCCTCCTACGTATATCTCGCGAAGAGACCATGAGGATAAAATCAGAGAGATTAGAGCCCACACAGAGGCATACCGACAATCCTCCTTTCCACGAACAATACGAGACTGGAATAGAAGGAAGAACCGATAGAGGTACTCAAGGTACCCTCCGCTTGCGGAGTATGGATGTAGATGCAGATGTAGATGAACGTCCAGAGACTATGGTAATGTCCCCATGTCAATCATAGTTACCAATGTCATGGTGTTAAGATCGGTACATGCACGGATCATCGGCTGCGTAGGCCTGTCGTTAGGAGTGCTCAGTGCACTGTGTGTTCAAACACACTTGTACTCTGTCCAGCATTAAAGTCTCACGTTAGTTTCGCCATAGTCCACAGCCTGTCCTGTTTCACGAGTATGCTCAGCTTATGACGACCGACATCTGTAATGAGGAGTGGCCACACAACCCCACAGCGCCCAGATATGGTTACACCTCGGTTTTGCTATGTGTTAGCCACTCACCACAACACTCTTCGAACATCTGACAAGTCGTGAAGTTTCTGAAATGCTCAGTGCCGAGCCTCCAGACCATCTCAATGTCGCTTCGATCAAACTCAGACAGATCGTGCATCTTCCCCATTCTACACACGGACAGCACACTGACTGATACTACTTGCACCGTGCACATGTCTAACTGGCAGTCATTCCTCTCCAGATGACACTGCTATCATCTAGACCGGTTTATGTCGATAGTAAGTCATGATGTTCCGGCTGATCAGTGTGTGAAGTTTGGACGTTTAAGCCATGCTTCATCGATAGTGCACCATTCTGTACTTTGAAAAGGAAGAAGATCTTTTACCATGGAACGTGTGATATTGGCTAACTGACTGCGTTTGTTTCATCTCTCTACAATTCTACACGTCTTGTAAATGAAAATATGTATTAGTTTCCCACAGCTTGTATTTCAAATTTATTTAACTTGTAACTGATTTTTGACAATACATCTATTTAATTTGATGTCTCTTACTTATTGTTGGTGTGTAATAGAGTATTAACGTAACACATAGACTATTGAATACAATATCGACAAGATTCTCTTGATTGCCACGCTTTTAACTTCCAATAGAATGCGTGTTGCCATGTATAAGATCATGTTATACCTTGGAACATTTTTTCACATTCAAAAACATTTTACACTTCCAGAGTAATTTTCGTAATTTCAGAAGCCGTTGCAAATGTGAAATGCTATACATTAATAACCAGTGCGGCCGCCAGAATATTTGAAGCAAGCGTGCAAACGTGCATGCATTATGTTGTACAGTTGCTGCATGTCAGTTTGTAGACTGGAGTTTCAGGTCTGTTGCACCTGGTCAGTCAACAGAGGGACGTTTAATGCTGTTTGTGGATGGTGCTGGAGTTGTAATCCGACGATGTCCCATATGTGCTCTTTTGGAGACAGATCTGCTCATCGAGCAGGCCAAGGCAACATGTAGAAACTATTTAGAGCTTGTCTCGTTACAACAGGGCTACGTGGGGGAACGTTATCCCTCTGGGGTGCTGTTCATAAATGGCAGCACAACAGATCGATTCGCCGGATTGACTTACAAATTTGCGATCAGGGTGCGTCGGGTAACCACGGGAATGCTCCTGCTATCAAACGAAATCACAACCCACATCATAACTCCATGTATAGGTCCACTATGTCCAACACGCAGACAGGTTGGTTACAGGCCGTCAGCTCGCCTCCTTGTAACCAACGAAGACATAATGGGCACTGAGACAGAACCAGATTTCATCAGAAAACGCAACAGATCTCCACCTTGCCCTTCAATGAGTTCTCGCTTGACGCCACTGAAGTCGCAAATGGCGGTGGTTTGGGGTCAGTGGAATGCACGGTACAGGACGTCTGACTCAGAACTTTCTTGAAGTAACCGATTTATAACAGCTCTTTGTGTCAGTGTGTTGCCAACTGCTGCTTAAATTGCTGCTGCAAGAGGCAGTACGATGCGCAGAACCATACGCCGAACACAATGGTCCCCTCTCCGTAATGCCACGTGGCCGTCTGGACCGCGATCATCTTGCGACCGTACATTCTTGTAATCACCGCTGCCAACAATCATGTACTGTGGCTACCTTTTTGTAGTATCGCAAAAGGGACGTCCATCTTCTCTTAGCCCTATTACACAACCTCGTTCAAACTTAGTGACATGATGATAAAGGCGTCTTCGTCGCCTTAAAGCAGGGCCGGCCAGAAATTCTGCACGCGTGCGGTGCTCCTGCACATGTGCAACTTCCGAGTCACAGCGTGCACGCCGCAGCCGTCAACGTTCATGTAGTGCATGTTTCTACCCACAGATGTCGCTTTAACCACGTGCTGGGATACTCTGTACCGGCGCATTCTAGTGCTCTTCCCACAGCTTGCAAGCCAACCATGGGAAGGTATTTCGCGTATTAAATATTTAAAATACTGTCACAGTCCACTCATTGAGACGTCTACTTTTACGTTAACAGTTTAACCCAGTAAGAGAAGTAATACAGTTAACACACGTGAGTTTTTATTAAGGCAGCTTGACTGACGGCACGTAAATACGCGTAATGTTTTTGATCTAGTATTTAAGAAAGAGAGCACTTAGCGACTTCCCACCCTCTACAATGTCATCCTTGCCACTGGCTTCTATTCCGACCTGTGGAAAACCTCCCGTATCCTGATGTTCTCCAAACCCAATAAGCCTCCATCTGATGCCTCTTCCTATCGTCCTATCTGTCTCACATCGGTGTTCAGCAAACTCTTGGAATCCATCCTTTCCCGGCGCATCCATCTCCACCTCCACCAAAACCACCTCCTCCCAGACACCCAATGTGGCTTTCGACCTTCCTTCTCTGCTGATGACCAACTCCTCCGCCTCATTCATCTCCTCTCCCTCCAGCTTAACTCCCGTCGCTCCGCCATTTTTGTCTCACTTGACCTCGAAAAGGCCTACGACCGTGTCTGGCATCCCGGTCTCCTGTTTAAACTCCAAACCTACGTCCTTCCTATCAACTACATCCGTCTGGTGGCCTCCTTCCTCTCCCACCGCCCCTCTTGTGTTACCATCCATAATGCCAATTCCCGCACCTTCTACCCCTCTGCTGGTGTGCCCCAGGGCTCTGTCCTCTCCCCTCTCCTCTACCTCCTGTACACGGCGGATATGCCCCAACCCCCCCCCCCCTCCAGTACACCTCTTGCAATATGCTGATGACACCGCATTCCTCGCCCTCGCTCCTACCCTCCAACGGTCCCATCGCCTTCTCCAGGATCACCTTCACCTTTTTGCTGCATGGTGTAACCAGTGGCTCCTGAAACTCAATCCTTCCAAGACCCAGGCAATCATCGTAGGTCGTACCACTCGCTCCTTCCAGCTCCTGGATTTCTCCCTTACTGTCTGCGCACGTCCTGTCCGCCTCACCCCCACCCTCACCTACCTTGGCCTCACCATTGACCGTCACCTCACCTGGATACCTCATCTCCGCTCCATCCAATCCAAAGCCCACAACCGCCTCTGACTCCTCAAACTCCTCTCTGGCCGGACATGGGG
The DNA here is from genome assembly GCF_023864275.1 of Schistocerca cancellata. Classification (NCBI taxonomy): domain Eukaryota; kingdom Metazoa; phylum Arthropoda; class Insecta; order Orthoptera; family Acrididae; genus Schistocerca; species Schistocerca cancellata. Next base: position 122,747,570 of record NC_064634.1, read on the forward strand.
GTTGCACCCCTCTACCATCCTCCACACCTACAAATCCTTAATCCGTCCCATCCTCTGTTATGCCAGTCGTGCCTGTATATCTGCCCCCCCCCAAATTCTATCAGTCCTTCCAGATCCTTGAGCGTCATGCACTCCGCTCGCCTTCCGTATCCGCCTCCCGTCCCCCACGCGCATCCTCTATGATCTCATTCCTTTCCCCCATCTGCTCCTATTCCTCGAACATATCCGCATCCTCTACACCTCCCACCGTCTTGAACCCCCTCACCCTCTGGTTGCTCCTCTCCTCTCCCATCCCCGCCCCCTGCCATGTCTTCACCGTTGTGTCCCCCCTACCCTCCATCTCTACACCCTCCATCTCCTTTCCCAAGGTGGCTTCTGTCAACTCCCCCTCCCGGACGATGCCCTCTCTCCCTCCATTTATCCTTCCTCTCAACTCTGATCCTCACTCCCCCTCCTTTCCTCTGTCCTTTCCCTGGGCTCCCTCTTCCCCCCCCTTCCGTCCTGTTTTCTCCCCGCTAAACCTCTCCCTACCTCCCTTCTCCCCCCCCCCAAGTCCTTTTGCATTCCCCTCCTCTGCCTACCCCACTCCCTGTCGCGTCTGCCCCCCACCCCTCCTATGGGTCCTCATCCTCCGTCAGCTCCTTTCCCGGTTCACCCCCTTCTCTTTTACTCTCCTTTCCCCCTTTTTTGTTTTCCCATCTTCTGTCCAGTTTCCCCCCACCTGCTCTCGACTGTGGTATGTCACATTTGCCAACTTTTTAGTGCAGTGTTCCAGTGACTATTCAGTGTTGTTTATCTTTCTCGTGTTGCGCACAGAAACCATGCTGTCGCTAGGTGTGAATTTTCTGTCTTTTGCGAACAGAATCCAGACTGTCGCCGTGTTTTTTAATTGTCTGTCTATTGTTTTCCCTGTCTGCTTCGTATGTATTTTATTAGCATCATCATCCCTCTGTTGTTTGTTTTAAGTTCCACGATTTCTTTTCGCCATGTTACTCTTTAAGTCTCCGATTTTATCGCCTGTTTTTTATTATTTATTCTCTTGATCTTTCTCACAAAATCTGTAGGGTGAAGAGCGGCATACTAAGCTGCTGCCAGCCCGCCCCTTCGGGGGGAATTGAAATTCAATAAAGAAAAAAAAAAATAGCGACTTCCAACGAACCTTATTCATGATTTCAAATAACATTGAACTAATGCAAGGTTTCCTATAACTAATTCTCGGTGCCCTCAGTTACACACACATAATTTCTGTCTCACTGACCTCTGAACAGTATGATAACCGCAGACCTCTCGATGATCACCTGTTATTTCAATACCTTTATTGCTATATCTTTCATCAGTTCCGTCTGAAATCTGCATAATAACCGACAATTAGATGAATGTTATGTTTTATCAACTTCAGCTGAGCGTAGCCATTCACACATTAAAAAAAAACCCTAAGGACTATTGGACTTAACTTCTGAGGTCATCAGCCCCCTATAACTTAGAATTACTTAAACCTAACCAACCTAAGGACATCACACACATCCATGCCCAAAGCAGGATTCGAACCTGCGACCGCAGCGGTCGCGCGGCTCCAGACTATAGTATCACTGTTCATGAGAAATGATATAGTTAATATCGGGCACAAAAGCACGGCTCATTGACAAACGCAAGCAGTTGCGAAGATTTTCATCACTTATGGTGATCGAAACCTTGATTTATTCATTTTCATCACCGAGAAAAATCTTTCACAAACATATGTCGACCCGAACATGGACATATCTCTTGCGGCTTCTCGGTGCAGGCGTGGAAATTCTTGTTGTAAAAAATTTTCATAGAATTCTTTTTTACTTCGCACTGCAAAGAGCTTGTCCTTCAGTCTTTTATTGCACTGTAGGTCGATCAGTTCCATATGTAGACCATTCGGAGCATCTTCAACTGATGACGGGAACGGTCGAGCAAAGAGGCGAATGACAGGAGACAAACTCGTAACATCTACAAATCGTGCTCGAAACTATTCCTTAAATTTTACAATTATTGACACGTATTCTTGAAATCTAGCACTTTCATGGACCAGTCCAAGAGTCGGGAAATGTGCAGTGTTTTCTGTCAATAGCTGGCTCTCCCAAAACGCAAGCTTCCTTTCAAAAGCATTTACTTTTTCCACCATATCAGAAATTATATTATTTTCACCTTGCAAACTGACGTTCAGGCTGTTCATGTGAGACGTAATGTCCACGAGAAATTTAACGTCTGATATCCAACAAGGGTCTTCCAACATAGGTTCACTTTTTCCCTTCTCATGTAAGAATGTTACTATGACCAAACGTAAATCAAAAAGTATTTTCAGCATTTTACCTCGACTGAGCCAGCGTACTCCGCTCCTAATTCCTCCAAGAACCGCCGAAACTGGCGATGCGTAAGCCCATGTGTCTTCAGATAGTTTACAGTACGCACAACAATGTGCATGACGTTTGCTAACGTTACTGATTTTGCACAAAGCTCCTCTCGATGCAGAATGCAGTGAATTCCATACAACGTCTCGTCTGTGCGCCCTAGCTTTTTGCGCATCCGTGCTATGAGTCCTCTCTGATGGCCTTGCATTGATGGTGCTCCATCTGTGGTCACTGAGACTAACCGATTCCAGTCCATACCGACACCTTCAATCGCTTGCTCGACAGCTAGTAGTAGTCCCTTACAAAGGTACTAAGTCCAAAACGTCCTCTGCTACACAAAGTGCGTTATCGACACCTCGTATGTATATCACAACCTGGGCTGTATCTATAAGATCTGTTGCTTCATCGAGCGCAACAGAGAAAGCAACAAAGTCTTTAGCCTTATTTATTTGCTGCCTGTGCACATCGCAGGCCATAGCACTGATACGTCTTGTCACTGTTTGTTTGGATAGACTGATTTCTTGAAACCTGCTAACGTTCGTGGGACACAAGTTCTGCAGCATCGATCAGACACCCTTTCACAAACTCCCCTTCGGAAAAGGGTTTCCTAGATTGTGCAATTCTTAACGCGATTTTAAAACTTGCTCGCAGTGAAGATTTAGTGTGGTTATCATTCTGGAAAATTGAAAACAGTACATTGTACAGCGTACAGTAAAATAGACATAAATGTAACACAAGAAACTAAGAGTTCAAGAAGTATCAGTTACTTTAACGTACAGTAAAATCGAGTTGATGTGTCTCATCAATTTTCTTAAGGACATTTAATTTTGCTTGCCATTCTTCACTGTTGAGTACACTACACTCGTCTTTGTGATATGTATTTTAGTGTCTTTCAATTGAAAACTTAAGCTGGCCGCCTATTATTCAGCGGCACAGCAAACACTGTGAGTTTTCATCAACGGCTACAAAAAAGAATTGCAGTTCCCAGTCATTTTTAAACGACTGGGAACATAGATCTCCCGTCCTTTGCTTTTTTACAGTACTTGCCATTTCTCAGTACTTCTCTGTTAAGGTTACTGTCATCAGGGGTAAAAGAAAATGGGTATGTTGCGCTCTTGCTTGTACCACATAAACAGGGAAGTGGAACCGCCGCCGTTCGTTTAGGACATATGTCTAATAACAGATGTCGCTGTCGCAGACGTGTGCACATGTGCAGCACTTCCGCACGTCTGCACACTGTGCAGCGTTTGGCCGGCCCTGCCTTAAAGGATCCTTGACTAACATCAACTCACCGCTTCCAAAGATAACCAACACACATGACCATTAAAACGTGTATTTAAGGCAGACCTGACTTACATACTCATAGTGGCCCTAATAGCGTCACTATTATGCGACTGGTTTCGAAATTTGAGTAGACATCATCTTTCAGAGTGTAATGGTTATTGTCTTACTCGTTTCTTAGATACCTGAAAAATTGTTTATGGAATCTTACACGGTATATTTTGGTAGGACAAAACTCTCAACACGTGTTTTTGAATGAGAATAATACGACCAGTTCCAGCACAATTTCAGCAAGAATTATTTTTTTTAGTAGTTGCTGAAAGATTACATACTGCAGATCTCGTTTGTCTAGAGGGTTTTCATAGTTTTGTCTGCAAAATAATCTTTCCAACATCAAGCATGGCCTGGATTTTCTCCATCGGATCTGAAATACTTTCAGCTAAAAATTATATTTATTCGTACTTTTTGTTAGGAACTACACCATTTTCACTATCAACATTGTTAATCTAAATCCATTATACTACACTTGTCACAAAAGCACGTCCGTCTTCCTCCAACACTGACAAAGAAGTGCTGGGCAACCCAACATATGTCCGGAAGTTGCAGATATTCCTGCTTCCTAGATTCTTTGGTCTACTGACCTTATAAATTCCATCATCTTAGGCAAGTCCATTATTTATCATAAAAGAACATGTTCATAATTAAATAAATTAAACACGTTTTGTGGCAACATAATACTATAATGAAATTACCTTAAGTCTTTTCGCTTCAGATAAACCTTATTCCGACGATCGATTACATTACAAGATGTAGAAACACGACTACCAATGTCCGTTTGACTTCTAGAGCTTTCTCTCGATGTTGCGATTTTTTTCCGTCAGTGCTTATTAAACTTCTTCTATAAGGCAGGGAACGATCAGTGACATAGAAAATGTTGTGGTGAATTGGACCAAAGACTGCGTTTCATTGGAAGAACAGTACGCTCCTCCGTTCTCTTCTAGAATATTGCTGCGCAATGTTGGACCCTTACCACATATCATCGAAAAATTTCAAAGAATGGCAGCTTGTTTTATGTTTCCGGGAAACGGGTGAAAGAGTGTCACGAATATGATAGCGAGTTGGGATGGCAATCATTAAAACAAAGAAGTTTTCGTTGCGGCGAAATCTTTTCAAAAAATTTCAGTCTTTAGCTTTCTCATGCGAATTCCAAAACATATAGTTGGTTTCCACGTGCATAGGGTGAAATGACCAACGTAATAAAATTGGAGAAATGAGAGCTCCATTTGATATTAGAAGGTGGAACGAACGAGAAATAGTCTGAAGCGGTTTTACGAACCCTCTAACAAAAACTCAAGTGAGAATTTTACAGCAGTTATGTAGATGTAAATGTATTCTCAGATTTTGCGTTTGGTACACGGCGGAAGTAGCGTCCTCCTCTTTCTTAGCCTCTACCCTTTTTACCCCCAAGGATCTCTTACGCAACGCATTGTTGCGCGTGAATAGAAAAGAATGCAGGATACTCGTCAATATATAATGGCAAAATAATGTTAAAAGAATGCACATAGCACTAAAGACTACTAGCCAAACACGTACCTGCTGTAGGATCCTACTGAATGTTCTAAGGTCAAGCATTGTGATGTTCCTGGAGGAGCAGAAACCTTTTACAAACAGTATGAATTCACGAAAACCACTCGTATGTAACACATCTCACTTTATTCACTCACGTTATTCTTCAAGCAGTCGGTTCAGGTGAACAGTTAAGATTTTATCCTCCTAGATTTCTGGGAACGTTCGAAACTGGGCCATATTGTCGTTTGATAATCACGATATGCTCCTAGAGAGTATCTTCATAAATATGTGATTTGCTCTAAGAATGATGACTAATCAAATCCAGTGCGTTATCCTGAACTAATCGTGTTCAAAAAAAGCAAACGTAACATCGGATAAGCTTCAAGGTAGCGTCATAGGACTGCTAATTTTCTTTATAGACAGAGACTTGCACTCACTAACTTGCTGTTGTTAGTGAGTGCAGGTCTCTGTTACATACGAGTGGTTTTCGTGAATTCATACTGTTTGTAAAAGGTTTCTGCTCCTCCAGGAACATCACAATGCTTGACCTTAGAAAATTCAGTAGGATCCTACAGCAGGTACGTGTTTGGCTAGTAGTCTTAAATATGGATAAATGCAAAATAACTCTCACAAAAGAGAAAAATACTGACAATCACACAGGATAAAAAAAGAATCACCTCTAGAAATTACCAAGCTATTACCATGTCACATCACCTTTAGCTTCTGTAATAGTCTTAATTCGGCGAGGAATAGAGTCCACAAGTTTCTCCGGCTACGCCACATCCAGCTGAAGTCACAGTTAGATGATTACATCCTTTAAAACTATCAAATTGGGACTATTTTGAATGTTTGAATATTACATCTCACACGTTGTTGTGGTAGTCTATGGGATTAAGATCAAGTTATTTAGCGAGTCAGTCGAGGTGTGCTAGGTCGCCTGAATGTATGTTAGACAAGGAACTACTTGCCCCACCCTTGTCAAACTAGGTCTGAAAGTATGCAAATTCCTTTATGTATGAATAACATTTTTATTAACCTTACACTGCAAAACTGTGACGCAACCAATACCCTTGTAAAACGATATATACATGAATAAAACTATTACTACTACTACTATTACTACTACTACTACCACCTAGGTAAGTATGGGTGTAGCTTGGCAAACACAGACTTTGTCAGACAGGAGTGTTCATAGCATGCCCATCACGAAGATGTAAAAGAAAGGGTAACATTTAGCCACTGAGGATGTAGAAATAGACGTCATGGTTCATATGCACGACAACCTGAATGAGTGAACCCATGTCGCTGCATGAAAAACACCCAAAAACATCACACAGATCTGCACTCAGTAACAAGAGCAAATCCCGTTGGGTCTGAAGCCGACTGGCGTAGACAAAGCGTTACACTCGTCTCCAGTTTCTGTTGGTTAGCACCCATTTACGATCACTGTTCTTATGCCGTTTTACATGGCTACGAGTGGTACACCATTCCATGTAGTTAATTTGGACAGTCCACATTCATACACAAACAAATCGGGCAACTTCATCAGCGATGTAGTCATGAGCACTTTCAAACACGATAACTGCTTTCGGCAATGGTGCCACGTCCTCATAGTGATCCATATTACTGCGCTGATTCCATACAACCAAATGTCACATACACACCACTTCACTGTCAACACTTACGTCAGCAGTGGAGGGTGACATGACTTGGTACAGGTTCTACACCTTCTATAACCCTCCAAAGGAAATAGTAGGGCTGACTAACATTTTGTTTGGTAAGCCTAGTACCTGATTATAAGACCGTTGGTAACTTCTACAGTTTTTGACATTGCTTACGTACTGAGGGTTAAAATGTCAGCAAATAGAATGAGCGCGGGAAATCTTTGGTACGGATGGTGAGTGGAAGCCTTGTATCTGTAGGAAGAACCCTGGGAAAGTGCAGAACGTGAGTTGGAGATACCCGACACAAGACCTTTGTGCGAGATGGTTGGTTGGTTTGTGAGGGGGTTGAAGGGACCAGACTACAAAGGCCATCAGACCCTTCGAGTGCGAAATTGTAGAATACAGCTCCAGAGTATGGTATCACAGATCGATACGATTCCCACCAGCGTCTCGCAGCTGGCAACAGTAACGAAAGTTTCCGACAGACGCCGATAGCGGACGAGCTGGAACCTGCCGGACCCAATGATGCGCGCCCACTGAGCCACGCCTTTCGCCATTCCGACCACGAGCGCCCACTTCCGCCGTGATAGCGATAGCGTATGAGCGATCTGTCTTCGACAGTCTTCAGTCTTAGTCAACCTTCGGCAGTAGGCAAAGCGTTACACTCGTCTCCAGTCCCTGTTGGTTAGCACCCATTTACGATCACTGTTCTTATGCTGTGTTACATGGCTACGAGCGGTACACCATTCCATGTAGTTAATTTGGACAGTCCACATTCATACACAATTCATTGAATTAGTACCAGGGGCCTCACACTGCACGACGCTCTTTTGCTTCTTGTTGCTGTTTGCACTTTTGTAAGATTTCTTGACAACGTTCGGAGAAAGCTACAAGTTAAGTAGAACTTCTGTTTAGTCTGTAATTCTTGAGTTTCTCCCGGCGTATTTGATAATCAAAATATCCACGGGTGTGCTGCCGGTCTATAGTGTCCAACGGGCACAATATTTCGGCGATCATACATGTCGCCATCATCAGGTGAACTGACGGACTGAGCTCCTGTGAACGTGCCGGCACGGAGATCCGTACGCTATGGCTGCTCAGAGGAAACTGGGTTCGGTCGCGGCGGCGGCCGATTTAAATACCCTCCGCCCGCTGCGCGCTCCCTCCGCCGTCCGCGCCCCGCGCCACGGTCGCGCGGTGGAACAGATTGCAACGGCGTCTGAGATGACGTCGGTGTGATGGCTCTGTCCGCCGTGGTCGTCACAACTATACGTTTGCTCGATTTACTCTTGATTAACCCAATCGCTGGTTCCGTGTCAATGTGGCAAGTCGTATATTGGTCAGACGATGCGTACCGTCGAGGATCGATGCCGTGAACACCAGAGGCACACTCGACTGATGTATCCGAGCAATTCGGCGGTCGCTGAACATTGTTTGTCGGAAAATCACGCCATGGAGTATGACCGCACGAGGATTCTGGTACAGACGTCGAGATACTGGGACAGCGTTGTTAGAGAGGCCATCGAAATTCGCACCAATGACGACCTCATAAACCGTGATTGTGGCTATAATCTTAGCAAGGCTTGGGAACCAGCGATTGGGTTAATCAAGAGTAAATCGAGCAAACGTATAGTTGTGACGACCACGGCGGACAGAGCCATCACACCGACGTCATCTCAGACGCCGTTGCAATCTGTTCCACCGCGCGACCGTGGCGCGGGGCGCGGACGGCGGAGGGAGCGCGCAGCGGGCGGAGGGTATTTAAATCGGCCGCCGCCGTGACCGAACCCAGTTTCCTCTGAGCAGCCATAGCGTACGGATCTCCGTGCCGGCATGTTCACAGGAGCTCAGTCCGTCAGTTCACCTGATGATGGCGACATGTATGATCGCCGAAATATTGTGCCCGTTGGACACTATGGACCGGCAGCACACCCGTGGATATTTTGATTATTCTGTTTACTCTATTTACGTGTTTGCTAATCATTTCTACTCCTGTTCAACTTCCCTTCGACGACAGCTGCTGGACCCACCTCTCCTTACCATTGCGTGAGAAGTAGTGCACAAGATAGACCTTGGAGTTCTTATCAAGTAAGCTTGGCATTAGGAACCAAACTGGTTTAGAAATTCTGTGGCAGGATCGTAACAGCACACTGCAGTCCACACGAAAAGTGTGCCAGGTCTTTGGAAAACTGTTAGTTACTGTACAGCACAACAGTTCTACTACCTTCATCGTATTCAATGCATAGGGATCACAATAATGAATTACAAGAAAAATTTTACGGTTTGAGATATATAGACTCATTTATCCCTAATTCCATAGGCAGATGGAGAAGCATATGAAGTCTCTTACACCCTTGCCGAAGATTTTCTTCGTTCGGGGACTGGGTGTTTGTGTTGTTCTCATCTTCATCACAAAGACGATTAAGTCGCCGAAGAGGTGCCAAATACATTCTCCAGTCATATTAATTCACCATCTGTCGAAAACCTAAATAACCACCTTTTGCAGTGTAGACCACAGTCAAACGTGCATTAAGAGGGTCAGTGAGGTTCTGGAAGGTACTGACAGGGATGGGGAGCCACACCAGCACCACTGTCGTGGCCAGCTGCGCTAGGTTTCTCTGCTGAGGATCCTTCACGCGAACGGCCCAGTCGAGGTGGTCCCACCCATTCTCGATTGCGTTTAAATATGGGGAGACTGGTGGCGAGAGAAGTACGGTAAACCCATCGCGGTGCTCTTTGAAGCACACGTGTACACTGTGAGCTGCGTGAAACGTTGCATTGTCCTCCTGGTAGATCTCATCACCCTGGGAAAACATAAACTGCATGTAGGGTTGGACATGGTACCCATGACTGAGGTGAAGCAGAGATTTTCAGCGCTTGTCGGGCCAAAATGATATGTCGCCGAATCCAGAGGTGTGGTTCACCAGCATCTGCACGCAGACTCTGAGCTGAGCTGATCCGAAAGGCTCCAGCCGATATTCGAATGCGTTCATCCATTGTGCCTTCCAGAATGATGAGGTCACCCATGGAATACCATGAAAACATTCCCCAGACCATAACGTTCCGCTCCTATTTGCTTTCAGTCCCTTTATGCAGTACGCGACAATGGCCATCTGTCTGATGGGGCATTAAACGTGACTCCTTTGAAGAGGCCACGTGTCGGCACTCATTGGATGTCCAGTTGTGGTAATGGCTTGCAAATTCTAGCATTCGTCACCGATGAACAGCAGTCAGCATAAGGGTGGGGGGGTGGGGGGTGAACCAGGCGCCTGCTGCCAAGGCCCATACGCAGCAACGTTCACTGAACGCCCGTTGAGGAGACACTGTTTGTAAGTGCTTGTTTCATCTGAGCGATCAGTTGGTCCACAGATACACGTCTATTCACCCGTACACATTTCGGCAGCCGTCGTTCATTCCTGTCATCTATAGCCCCTGGTGCACCACAGTTGCCTCAGAACCGATTTTGGACAGCACCATTTTGCCATGCACGATATGCTTACACCACAGCGGCATTGAACCAGTTGATAAACTCACCCATTTCGATAAAGCTTCCATCATCGACCAAGAAACCAATGATAATGTCCTTTTGGACGTCAGATGAATCACTCCATTTCTGGATTACTGCACTGTTTTCTGCGATCGCCCGATAGCCTATACACACCGTCCACTTCTGCAGCAGCCCCCAACTGCCTGTGAGTGGTTCTTACACGTTGACGTCGAACATAGTCGGTGGTCACATTAATGAGAGTGGACCGTGTAGACCTGCACCAGGAGGCCGAAGAACTCCGAAGCGGGCTTCCCGGCCAACCGTGCCTAAGGTCACTTAATTTCATTTGCCCCGATGAGCCAAACCAAAGAAAGGGCAGATGTTGCAGCCTGGCACCTGGGGACGAGCATCTCAGGGACGGCGAAGCAGGTCGGCTGTTCACATGCTACTTTAGTGAGCACCTAAGGGAAGGTGTTGGAGAATGGTGAAACAACGAGCTGATGACAAGGTGTTTCACGTCACTGCCTCATTACAAAAGTTCGCCCATTCTGTAAACGAAGATAGGTGGCGATCTGCGGCAGATCTGATCACAGAATACATTGCTGGTGTAGACACATGTGTTTCTAAGAAATCTGTTCAGCGCACTGAAAGTGGAGCTCCGAAGCAAACGACCCCACGTTTCCCATGTTGACCCAAAGACATTGACAATTACGATTGTAATCGGCAGCTGATTCCCGAAACTGGACTATGCCTTAAAGGGACCGTATTGCCTGCTCTGATGAACCACGTTTCTTGTTACTCCGAGTCGATGGTGACGTCTGGATACGTAAAAGTACTACTGGAAATGTGCACCACATAATGGACAAAGCCCAAGGGAGGAGAATCATATTATGAAGGATATCCACCTGGCCTCTATGAGACCTGTGGGTGATCTAAGGAACTACGATAGCAGTGGACTATGTCAATATAATTGTAGGCCTCCAGCATCCCTTCATGCTTGACGTATTTCCCGACAGCGATGGCATCTACCAGCAGGATGTCTGTCCGTGACACAAGACCAGTGTTGTGGTTTACCCACACAATTACAAGGATAGCGTACCAATAGCGACAAGAAAGGAGGCATGAAGGGGGTCAACAGAAATAACAATCATCCATTTATTTCACCATTACACACGCGCATCATGATATATGAGACATTATGACAAACAGTGTGCATAATGAAGGCCGCACAATTTTATCAATGTAAGAAATTAAAATAATACTATCACAAAATTAACTAAAGTGTCTTGAAGGAAATGTTTGTGAGAACACAACGGGACCGCAAGGGAGGAGACAACACAGTACTTAACTCAGGTGCAGCAAAACAAACAACGGACACCAGGCCGCGCCAACAACGGACACATAAGGGACGCAACTACTCTCTCCGTTGCGGTTCTGCGCGTTCCACCCAAATAATAGTTACCTGAAACATTTTAATACATCACATCATATGAGTATGAGCTTAAGGTCTTTCGGTAATTAACAGATTACGAAAGGTAAAGGGGCATGTGTCACTATTAAATCTTGCGTGATTACACTACTAGATCTCTCAGTACCCAAGTTGCAATTAAGGCAACAAGAATTAAATTATTTAAGTGATAATGTTACGTTCCACCCAAGTAATAGCTACCTGAAACATTTTAATACTTGGAACAGTACACCAGTGATCAGCAAATTTAAAAAACAATAACATGACATAAAAATACAATAATTTAAGAAAATCGCATCATATGAGTATGAGCTTAAGGTCTTTCGGTAATTAACAGATTACGAAAGGTAAAGGGGCATGTGCCACTATTAAATCTTGCGTAATTACACTACTAAATTTTTCAGTACCCAAGTTGCAATTAAAGCAACAAGAATTAAATCACTTAAGTGATAATGTTACTTTAAAATAATAATAAAATTATTTCATACAAAGAAAACCAAGAATGGCCCGATCAGTACTCCCCAGTGAAGCAGTTAACTCAAATGGTACTCCACGGCTCCGAGCACACAGCCCCATACAAAATGCAACACAACTACAGCTACCCGGCGTACTACCAGAACCGCCAGGCAGTAAACCAAAATCGTACTAAGCCAAAACAAGGACCGACCTTTAAAATAACGAGACCTAGCCCGGGCCGGACAACAGACCAAATCCCGGGAAATCCATAAGAAACTTCAGCCAACTTAATACCAATCCAACAATTTATGAACAATATGCAAAACACAAGACCTCTCAGTCCAAAGGCTTCCGTTTAGTCGCGAAGGTGACTCCGACCCGCCTGCTGAGATGCCAAGCGTCGTACGGAGTGCCGAATCAAGCTTAACCTTCGTTGACGGAAAGCGGGAGCACCACAAGACAATATAAACTCCAATCTAACTGTGCAAGGCAAACTCTAAGGAGTGCCACTCGAAGACTATGCACTTGAAGATCAAACATAAAGCACCCAGACTAACGTGCCGCTGAACGACGCACTTCCATCGCCAGCGTCTAGTAGAGTACGGAGAGCAGCGTAGCCCATCGATATACATCTGTGGGACGGTAAACGAGGATAGTAATCCCAGCGACGGAGAGACAGGAGGACGAAATGACATCCCGCCGCACATAGAAGGTATTTCAAACTCGGGATCGACAAACTACAACAGGCGAGATTTTGCTCCCCTTGCGAATCAAGTTAAACGGCACACGACGGCGCTGTCCACACTATTAACCGTAAAATCACGGTCCGGTCTTCCCATCGGGCCCCACTCGGCGTCCAGACGCAAACAACCCCAGCCGAGCCGAACTGTCTTCACGCCAAGGCAGCCACCTCTCACCTCCTCACACGCCTCCAGCTAACCCCGACCGGCGATCACACACGGAAACAACCGCCTAACGCCAAAGCGCCATCTGAGTGAAAACTCAGCACTAAGATCGATACGGACCTGGAAATAAGCGAGCACCTTAACAACCAGCATCGTGTGTTTTGAGGATCATGACAGAGAACTCACGCTCATGTCTTGGCCACCAAATTCACCTGTTCTGAACCCGATAGGGCGCTAGCTCCACAACCACAAATCACCTGTCCGTCCAGAATGAGATTTTCACTCTGCAGCGGAGTGTGCGCTGATATGAAACTTCCTGGCAGATTAAAACTGTGTGCCCGACCGAGACTCGAACTCGGGACCTTTGCCTTTCGCGGGCAAGTGCTCTACAATCTGAGCTACCGAAGCACGACTCACGCCCGGTCCTCACAGCTTTACTTCTGCCAGTACCTCGTCTCCTACCTTCCAAACTTGACAGAAGCTCTCCTGCGAACCTTGCAGAACTAGCATTCCTGAAAGAAAGGAGTGCAGAGTGCAGAGTGAAAATCTCATTCTGGAAACATCCCCCAGGCTGTGGCTAAGCCGTGTCTCCGCAGTATCCTTTCTTCCAGAAGTGCTAATCTTGTAAGGTTCGCAGGAGAGCTTCTGTGAAGTCTGGAAGGTAGATGACGAGATACTGGCGGAAGTAAAGCTGTGAGGACCGGGCGTGAGTCGTGCTTCGGTAGCTCAGATGGTAAAGCACTTGCCCGCGAAAGGCAAAGGTCCCGAGTTCGAGTCTCGGTCGGGCACACAGTTTTAATCTGCCAGGAAGTTTCATCTGTCCGTCATTTACGGGAATTGCGTGACCTGTGCATAGACATCTGGTGCCGTCTACCTTTGGGAACATGGTATTTGTTCTTTCGGACATGTCCGAAAGAACAGATACCATCGATGACCATGCAGCTCTCTTAGGACGAAACGGTAATTAAACCAAGACCGTAAGCTGTCGACAGGTGTTGATGTACATCAAAAGGGAGAGTTGAAAATGTGTGTCCCGACCGGGACTCGAACCCGGGATCTACTGCTTATATGGCAGACGCTCTATCCATCTGAGCCACCAAGGGCACAGAGGAAAGTGCGACTCCAGGGATTTATCCCTTGCCGCGCGGGATTAGACGAGCGGTCTCAGGCGCTGCAGTCACGGACTGTGCGGCTGGTCCAGGCGGAGGTTCGAGTCCTCCCTCGGACATGGGTGTGTGTGTTTGTCCTTAGGATAATTTCGGTTAAGTCCCATAAGATTTCACACAAATTAGAACATTTTGAACATTTATGCCTTGCAAGCTCCCCGTGAGACCCACATTCTCTACTTAATGGCCACACACTACAGTCGTAGTGCCCCTCCCTGCCCATGACAGTCATTACTCGCGGCAGACAATCTTACCGAGTCCCATTAGAGTTCGGGCAATGCGTGTGCATCCAGCACAGAAGAAGAAGGTCAATGGCCGGTTAGCCTTAACTATATGAAGATCGTATCTGTTCTTTCGGTGGCTCAGCTGGATAGAGCGTCTGCCATGTAAGCAGGACATCCCGGGTTCGAATCCCGGTTGTTGTTGTTGTTGTGGTCTTCAGTCCTGAGACTGGTTTGATGCAGCTCTCCATGCTACTCTATCCTGTGCAAGCTTCTTCATCTCCCAGTACCTACTGCAACCTACATCCTTCCGAATCTGCTTAGTGTATTCATCTCTTGGTCTCCCTCTACGATTTTTACCCTCCACGCTGCCCTCCAATACTAAATTGGTGATCCCTTGATGCCTCAGAACATATGCTACCAACCGATCCCTTCTTCTGGTCAAGTTGTGCCACAAACTTCTCTTCTCCCCAATCCTATTCAATACTTCCTCATTAGTTATGTGACCTACCCATCTAATCTTCAGCATTCTTCTGTAGCACCACATTTCGAAAGCTTCTATTCTCTTCTTGTCCAAACTATTTATCGTCCATGTTTCACTTCCATACTCCCGGTTAGGGCACACATTTTCAACTTTACCCGCTGATGTATATAAACGCCTGTTGACAGCCTAGGGTCTTGATTTAATTATCGTTTCACACCAGGGAATTTTTCAATCCACATAACGATGAATCGCTGCTGTATTGCTTTCCAAAGCTGGGCCAACATGCCTCTAAGTAGCACACTGTGAACAGAGCGTGCGTGATACTGAGTCCGTGCGGCACACCAAGGTAATATGTCATGAAAGTTGTCCACAGAGTTCTTTATTGAAACAGTTTCCTCTTAGATTAAAACTGTGTGCTGAACCGAGACTGCCGCGCGCGATTAGCCGAGCGGTCTCAGGCGCTGCAGTCATGGACTGTGCGGCTGGTCCCGGCGGAGGTTCGAGTCCTCCCTCGGGTTCAAATGGCTCTGAGCACTATGGGACTTAACTTCTGAGGTCATTAGTCCCCTAGAACTTAGAACTACTTAAACCTAACTAACCTAAGGACATCACACACATCCATGCCCGAGGCAGGATTCGAACCTGCGACCGTAGCGGTCGCGCAGTTCCAGACTGTAGCGCCTATAACCGCTCGGCCACTCCGACCGGCCCTCCCTCGGGCATGGGTGTGTGTGTGTGTTTGTCCTTAGGATAATTTAGGTTAAGTAGTGTGTAAGCTTAGGGACTGATGACCTTAGCAGCTAAGTCCCATAAGATTTCACACACGTTTGAACATTTTTTTTTTAACCGAGACTCGAACACAAAAATTTTTTTCCCAGGCAAATTCTCTACAGTCTGAGCCATCTGTGTGTGCGTGTGTGTGTGTGTGTGTGTGTGTCCGGCCGCTGTGGCCGAGCGGTTCTAGGCACCAGTCCGGAACCGCGCTGCTGCTGCGGTCGCAGGTTCGAACCCTGCTTCGGGCATGGATGAGTGTGATGTCCTTAGGTTATTTAGGTCTAAGTAGTTCTAAGTCTGGGGGGACTGATGACCTCAGATGTTAAGTCCCATAGTGCTTAGACCCATTTGAACCATTTGTGTGTGTGTGTGTGTGTGTGTGTGTGTTCGTTTGTGCCAGTCAACATTGGACTCCTGGTATGGTCTGGAAAACATAGTCTGTCAGTAAAAGATATGAGAACATTCATATGCAGTTATTCTTCTCTTCAGTACCCTTTTTATCGGAAACACACAGATCAGAACACTACTCCTGATTGAACGTGATTACTTATCTACTCTCTCTTTCGATGTTGACACATTATAGCGATAAAAACATTCCTCATGGAAATACCTGGTACTATCTAGAGGTACAAACAAGACGTGTACGTTACAGGTACACAGTAGCGCCCAGTCACGGGGAATTAAACATGTGTAAATTACTGCACAAGCCACGACAGAAACGCCAGCCTTTCCCGAACTTTTTTTCCGACGTGCCGCAAGAAAAGAGATAGTGTTACGGCGGGGTAATTGTGCTGGACTGCCGGCAGTCACGGTCCGTTTCCTGTCTGCGTCGTGTGCTCGTGATACTCCGCACCGGTAGTGGGTGTGGTCCTACAGCCGAGCCGAGGCGGGGGCACCGCCCCCGCAACAACACCCAGTGGTCACCGCTGGGAGGTCCGCGCGGCTCACACGACCGACCGGCCGTCCTGACACATTTATGCTCCGCAAGTCACTTTTTGGTGTGTGACCGGGGGTACTTTGTATAGCTCTGTCACGTTCCCCTTCTGTTACAGTCGCAAATGACTCGCGGGAAGAACGATTAGTGGTAAGGCTCCTTGTGAGCTTGAATCTCTTTTGACGAGATTTATGCAGTAGGAAACAATATATTGGTTGACTCTTCTAGGAACCTGCGCTATCGGAATACTGACAGTAAACCACAATGTGGTGCAGAACGTCTAGCGTGCAACGTCTGCTGCTCGAGTTGGCCGTGCACCTCCGTGGCGCTTTCGCGTTTACTAAATGACCCTGTAAAGAAACGCGCTGCCATTCTTTGGATTTTATGTACTTCTTCTTCAATCTTATCTGGTACGGATCCCAGACAGAAGAGCCATCTTGTATATTATTGCTGGCGGCAGTGCCCGAGAGGTTCTAGGCGCTTCAGCCTGGAACCACGCCACCGCTACGGTCACAGGTTCGAATCCTGCCTCGGGCATGGATGTATGTGATGTCCTTGGGTTAGTTAGGTTAAAGTAGTTCTAAGTTCTAGGGGACTGATGACCTCAGATGTTAAGTCCCATAGTCCTCAGAGCCATTTTAACCATTTCTGAATATTATTTCTCAAGTCGACATCCCTTTCTCTCAACACGTACTAATCGGACAAGGCTTCTGACAATGCATGTCGGTTTTGCGCTAAAACTTATTATTTGAGGAAAATTTTAACATAAAAGAGACTTTTAACTATCACAGGCAAAAGGGCTTCATGGTTGCCCAGCTTCATACCTATATTTTATAAAGCTAATTTATTAATCAGCGATAAGAAACTCCCTCTTCATGTTATCTTATTACAAATTCCATTTTATTTGTTGTAAATTTATTATTGACTGAACAATTTGTATAGAGCATTTACATAACCGTTACCACTGCGGTAGTCCATTGTCTGTGCCCGTCGTACAAGCTGACTTTTCAAAACAAGCACACTTTAAAAAACGACAAACGTATTTCTTCTTGTCGCCTTGAACTGTGATTTATCTACTGATACTACGGCCTAGCGTGGTTACTGTAACTGAATTTTCTTCAAAGTTATATTCTTGGAAACGTACATACAATGATGTATCATAAATTCATGATCATTATTTCACGTCGTTCAGTTCATTTTTAAAGAGGTTTACATTCCCACAACTCAAATCGTAACGACTATACTTATTGCAAATACTTTCATTTACAACTATAAAAGCACGAATGTTTCGCGTGGATCCCCTTTTTACTGTTTACAATTACTGCTCACCTATTTGAGAGAGGGAAAACTCCAGAATGAGATTTTCGCTCTCCAGTGGAGTGTGCGCTGATATGAAACTTCCTGGCAGATTAAAACTGATAAACTTAACGTCATATGTTCCAAGCATGCCTTTTCAATTGACAAGAAGACAGTTGCCTGTTAAAATTGCATTTTCGATCGCTGTAAGCAAGTCGCAGGTACAAACGATTCAATTAGCAGAATCATATTTACCAAATGTGGCAAATTTTCGAGGGTAACTAAATCAACTAACATACACTCCTGGAAATTGAAATAAGAACACCATGAATTCATTGTCCCAGGAAGGGGAAACTTTATTGACACATTGCTGGGGTCAGATACATCACATGATCACACTGACAGAACCACAAGCACATAGACACAGGCAACAGAGCATGCACAATGTCGGCACTAGTACAGTGTATATCCACCTTTCGCAGCAATGCAGGCTGCTATTCTCCCATGGAGACGATCGTAGAGATGCTGGATGTAGTCCTGTGGAACGGCTTGCCATGCCATTTCCACCTGGCGCCTCAGTTGGACCAGCGTTCGTGCTGGACGTGCAGACCGCGTGAGACGACGCTTCATCCAGTCCCAAACATCCGTGCGTCGCTGCGGTCCGGTCCCAGGTCGACGGGCACGTGCACCTTCCGCCGACCACTGGCGACAACATCGATGTACTGTGGAGGCCTCACGCCCCACGTGTTGAGCAATTCGGCGGTACGTCCACCCGGCCTCCCGCATGCCCACTATACGCCCTCGCTCAAAGTCCGTCAACTGCACATACGGTTCACGTCCACGCTGTCGCGGCATGCTACCAGTGTTAAAGACTGCGATGGAGCTCCGCATGCCACGGCAAACTGGCTGACACTGACGGCGGCGGTGCACAAATGCTGCGCAGCTAGCGCCATTCGACGGCCAACACCGCGGTTCCTGGTGTGTCCGCTGTGCCGTGCGTGTGATCATTGCTTGTACAGCCCTCTCGCAGTGTCCGGAGCAAGTATGGTGGGTCTGACACACCGGTGTCAATGTGTTCTTTTTTCCATTTCCAGGAGTGTATTTGTATCCATTGAAGAAAATACGAGACCGCTACGGTCGCAGGTTCGAATCCTGCCTCGGGCATGGATGTGTGTGATGTCCTTAGGTTAGTTAGGTTTAAGTAGTTCTAAGTTCTAGGGGACTGATGACCTCAGCAGTTAAGTCCCATAGTGCTCAGAGCGATTTTTGAAGAAAATACGAGTAAAAAAAATAAAAAGTGCACTAAGGTTACATTTTTACGTCAAATATCGTTCACACCGAGTTATTCTAAAGCTCTGTTAAGTATTTTGTTCAATAATTGTGTGTACAGAAAAGGGTATACGAGGATGTATCATAGAGTCATGATTATTATTTCACGACGTTCGCTTCATTTTTAAAGACATTTTCTTTTCGTTCCTACAATTACCCTTACCCCAACGACCACACTTATTCCAAATAATGTCATTATTTAAAATTGTAAAAGTGAGAAAGTTTCGCACGGGTTCCCTGGTATTCAAGTACTGGTGAAGTGAAGACTTCGTAAGCTTCCTTCTTTGTTTGTAGACTGGGTTTTCTGAGGATGCTTCCAATGACTCATTTTCATATCGTCGTTCCATTTTAAATCGCCGCGTGCGCATACTCCTAGATATTTTTTGGTTGTGTCTGCTTCCAGTGGTTGTTTTGCAACGGTGTAATCGTACAATAATGGGTCCTTCTGCGTATTTATGTGCAGTACGTTAAAATTCTTTATTTTGTGGGTCAACAGCCAAACCCTGCAGAAAGCATCAACCCTCTTCATGTCTTTCTACATTTAGATAAAATTAATCAGTGTTCCGACTTATCTGTATACATAGTATCAACTGGGAAATACCTCATGGAAATTTGTAGTAAGTTCCTGTGGGACCAAACTGTTGATGTCATCGGTCCTTAGGATTACATACTACTTAATCTAACTTAAACTAACTTACGCTAAGGACGACACATACACCCATGCCTGAGGGAGGATTCGAACCTCCGACGGGGAAAGCCGCGCGAACCGTGGCAAGGCGACCAAAACCTCGCGGCTACCCCGCGCGGCATACGTCATGGAAGTTTCAACGTTATCCATTACTTACTTTACATATACGGTATTGTGAAAATTTACAGTTCTATTAGACTCCTTTGGGGTTTATCCCAAATTGCAAACAGTCTGTAGATTTTTCTCCGTTGAGACTAATACGCTCCGTTCTGTTTGCTAGAAGGTATGATATTCCGTGTTGATTTCCAATGAGGTGTCTGAATGTCTGTGTGCCTATTATTCCTCATGAGAGGAAACCAGAGAAGGTACTTGGAAGCTAGGTTATGGAGCCAAGTTGATGCTCTAACTCATTCCAAAGGTGTTCCACTGTGTTCAGATCGGGACTCTGGACGTGCCAAAACTGATGAATTTTGCTGTAGAGAAAATATTCACCGTCTTAAAAATCAATGTCGCTCGTGATCGGCTAAGTTCCGATCTTGACGATGCCGTGTCATACGCTAGACCCTCATCCGCGCATGATGATGAATAATTATGGATTACATTTCTAAATTCGTAAGACACTTAAGACCCACCATGAAACATTTTAATAGCTCTTCCAGATGATGGCCTCAAAGTCTAAACCAGTTTCAGATGAGTAAAATAATAAGTCTTTGCATCTTCTGGTGGTTATTTACAACAAAAAATCTTTTATCAAAGCTGAAGATAAATTCTTCAATTCTCGATGTGTTTCAATAGATGGACCGATCGAGGTGACGCATTGTTTATCCCACTGGTCTCGCATTCGGGAGGTCCACGGTTCAAATCTCCATCCAGCCCGCTTGATTTAGACTTTCCGTGATTTCTGTCAACCGTTCCAGGTATGTGTCGGAACGGTTCCTTTAGAAAGTTCACAACCGATTTTCTTTCCCGTCCTTGCATAATCCTCACATATGCTCCGTCACTAACGATGGCATTGTCGACGGAACGTTATGTTCTAATCTGCCTTCCTTCAACAGGCGGATACGAAACACAGACAGTCAATGATGAAAATAAATAAGTTGTGAGTGTAAGCCCAGATGGTTCGTGTTAATCCATTCGAGACATGAATAATGGGAAGACACGTGGAGATGAGGGTGTTTCCATAGAAATGACTGAAGCTGGAGCAAAGAAATACAAAATCAGCTTGCAAAAGTCTGAGGCGGAAAAGAGTTTCCGAAAACTTGACAATAATGTAATTAATAAAGGAATACATTGTCCGTTGTAGGCTGTATATACTTTATTAAAATCATGCAATTAGCTAATTTCGGTCGTGAGCCATTATCAAGCACTTGTGCTATGTTATGTCTTATACATTACTGGCCATTAAAATTGCTACACCAAGAATAAATGCAGATGATAAACGGGTATTCATTGGACGAATATATTATACTAGAACTGACATGTGATAACATTTTCACGCAATTTGGGTGCATAGATCCTGAGAAATAAGTACCCAGAACAACTACCTCTGGTCGTAATAATGGCCTTGATACGCCTGGGCTTTGAGTCAAACAGAGCTTGGATGGCGTGTACAGGTACAGCTGCCCATGCAGCTTCAACCGATACCACAGTTCATCAAGAGTAGTGACTGGCGTATTGTGACGAGCCAGTTGCTCGACCACAATTGACCAGACGTTTTCTGTTGGTGAGAGATCTGGAGAACGTGCGGGCCAGGGCAGCAGTCGAACATTTTCAGTATCCACAAAGGCCAGTACAGGACCTGCAACATGCGGTCGTGCATTATCCTGCTGAAATGTAGGGTTTCGCAGGGAGCGAATGAAGGGTAGAGCCAAGGGTCGTAACACATCTGAAATGTAACGTCCACTGTTCAAAGTGCCGTCAATGCGAACAAGAGGTGACCGAGACGTGTAACCAATGGCACCCCATACCATCACGCCGGGTGATACGCCAGTATGGCGATGACGAATACACGCTTACAATGAGCGTTCACCGCGATGTCGCCAAACACGGATGCGACCATCATTATGCTGTAAACAGAAACTGGATTCATCCGAAAAAATGACGTTCTGCCATTCATGCACACAGGTTCGTCGTTGAGTACACTATCACAGGCGCTCCTGTTTGTGATGCAGCGTCAAGGGTAACCGCAGCCGTTGTCTCCGAGCTGGTAGTCCATGCTGCTGCAAATGTCGTCGAACTGTTCGTGCAGATGGTTGTTGTCTTGCAAACGTCCCCATCTGTTGACTCAGGGATCGAGACGTGGCTGCACGATGCGTAACAGCCATGCGGATAAGATGCATGTGATCTGGACTGCTAGTGATACGAGGCCGTAGGGATCCAGCACGGCGTTCCGTATTACCCTCCTGAACCCACCGATTACATATTCTGCTAATTGGATCTCGACCAACGCGAGCAGCAGTGTCGCGATACGATAAACCGCAATCGCGATAGGCTACAATCCGACCTTTATCAAAGTCGGAAACGTGATGGTACGCATTTTCCCTCCTTACACAAGGCACCACATCAACGTTTCACAAGGCAACGCCGGTCAACTACTGTTTGTGTACGAGAAATCGGTTGGAAACTTATCTCATGTCAGTACGTTGTAGGTGTCGCCACCGGCGCCAGCCTTGTGTGAATGCTCTGAAAAGCTAATCATTTGCATATCACAGCATCTTCTTCCTGTCGGTTAAATTTCGCGTCTGTAGCACATCTTGGTGGTGTAGCGATTTTAATGACCAGTAGTGCATATCGTGCTCATCAGATTCTCTTTTGAACAAGATATGCAATGCATGAAATATAGTAAATATACTTGATAATGGCTCACGACCGAAATTAGCTTATAGCACGATTTTAATCAAGCACAGTACAGCCTACAACGGACAATGTATTCATTTAGTAAACACTTTGGTGCTGTGGATCCCCATGACAGCGGCAAAAAAGTAATTATTTTACTTCAGAAGATGGGAGATACATACGAAATAACAAGCAGCTGTAAAAGCAATAACGTAGAATACCGAAAGTAGAAAGGATTGAGTGTCAGCGATTCGTATTTTCACAGAAAACGACGTTATCGAGATAACAGACGCTCAGAAAGGGAGAGACCGTCCACACAACATTTAGATATTTGTATCTTTTGCAGTGTAGACTCGATACCGGCCACATAATGCTATATTCCATTGGCTGTCTCCAACCTAATATAATGGCACATTGCCAATATGCACGCTATTCCGCGACCAACCGCAGCATGTGAACGTCCCTTTGTAAACTTTAGCTCAGAATTTTGGCTGTAAAACGAAGTGAATTAAAAAGTAAGCTTTGGTATAAATTCGAATTCCTTACGATCACAAAACGGCTGCAACTCGTGAAGTACTCTTCTTGCAAATATCTCTTAGATGACCAGTACCAGAGAAGAGTAGTTGTGGAAAATTATTAGTTAACGACAATACATCAGAGCGCTGAAGAGTCCAGATGACGCGACTCTGTGTGAGGGTCCAGCTAGAGTTGTCCAGCCTTCCAGAGCCTCCAGACGGTGGACGCAGAGTCACGCTCCAGCGGACAGCGTCGGCGACCCTCGTTTCGCCACCAGACTGTGCTTTCCTTGGCCGAGTGGGCGGCCGTCTCGTAGCTGGACTGCCCCGGCCGTCACGCGTCGCCTAGCAACCACCTCCTCCCCTGCTGCAGGCCGCCTTACGCAAATAACGGGAAAAATCGTGCGCAGGGTGCGGTCGGAAGGAGGTCGATTGCGTACGCACGCACGGCGTAAGACAAAAGTAAAGGTGCAACAAAATGGTTATGGCGCCGTTGGGCACTCTATTAAAATCCGGCAATAAAATCCGGCGGCCAACAGAGCTACGAAATCCAATATGGACAATGACGTACCCACTATCGGATCTCATCTGGTACAAGCAGTCACTCACGTGAGACGCAATGGAACAGAACTACGAAACTTAATACGGACTGTGATACCGGAGTTAGGAGCAGTCACGTCACGGAAGACGTGTTTTGACAATATATAGGTTAGAACGTGGCATTCACAGAAATTTAGATAGCTCGCGCCATAAAGTCGAAAGCATTAAAAAAATTTACTATTATTATGATGCTACTCTTGCGTACTTTTTTGCTGCAGATTTATAAACCGACGAAGCCAGTTAATCAACAGCAAAATTATGCACAGTAAGGGAGGGACTGAAATGCAAACATCATACGCTCGTCCAAACACTTTAACAACGATACATTGATCGACATTTCTTGTCCAACAACATTCACTGATAAACCAAAAAATTATGACCACCTGTTTAACAGCATATTTGGTGCACATTTAGAGCACTGTAAGCCAGCGATGCTTTGTGGCACGGATTTGACAAGTCCTTGGCAGGCTTCCGGAGGTATGTAGTACCAGATGTTTACGCACAGGTCAAGCTACTCGCGTAAATTACGGGTCTGTGGTTTGAGGGCGTTAAACTGGCATCCGATTCAGTCCCAGATGTGTTCCATCAGGTTCTTATCAGGTGGATTTGATAGCCAAGGCATCAACGTGATTTTACTATACTAACAACCCTACCACAACAAAGGTCAAAAATTAATTATGATTGTAGTGTTGCTCACGCTGCTAAATATTGCATTTTCGGACAACAAAGTAGTTATATTATGTGGCAGGTGTCATTAGTGCACAGTTAATAAAGTCATTTCATGAAATAATGGATAAACTAGGCACTCATCTTTTCGTGTTTCCCACGCTGGTCTCGTTGTGAACTCGTGGCTCAATCGTCGAAAATCTAGGTGGTGATGATTCCAAGCTCGGATGCAAAGAGGTCTAGGTGTTATTCTGCGTTATTCAAAAGTTTCATAGATGCGTTTCATAAATCATTCTTGAAGATTAAACTTTTCCAAGTTAGGACAATGGTGATGTAAAAAAGTAATCAGCACTCCGAATTTAAGTTACACTTCTTTTTTATTACTTTTTTCGCACCATCACAATATAAAACATACTTGAAAGTATCGTCCTCACTGTTAAAGTTCACATTTCATAAACTGACTACAATTTGCGTCTTTTCAACATGACTACCAAGACTAGACTTTTTAACAACCGCTTACGCGCCCAAAATTCAGAGTTACAAGTACGTCAAAGATCATAGTGACAAAAGAAAGAATACACATGAGAATAATATGGCTCAAATGGCTCTGAGCACTATGGGACTCAACATCTTAGGTCATAAGTCCCCTAGAACTTAGAACTACTTAAACCTAACTAACCTAAGGACATCACACACACCCATGCCCGAGGCAGGATTCGAACCTGCGGCCGTAGCAGTCCCGCGGTTCCGGACTGCAGCGCCAGAACCGCTAGACCACCGCGGCCGGCTGAGAATAATATCATTGCAATATAAACATATCGATGTATCAAAGTACCTCTAAATTAAAGAAATCAAATCTGAATGTTGTTAACTATTCTACAGAAACACAGTAGATTATTGGTGGTATCGAGAGGTTGAGGAGAGGTGCCGTAATGGTTACGTAATTCAAGTAGCATTACACTATGATGCTGCCCAAATCACTGTAAATCGATTCTGGCCTTATGGCACCGACAGTGATCCTAATGAAAGATGTCGTCGTCCTCGAGGAAGAGCAGGAAGAGGAGGAGATTAGTACTTAACGTCCTTTCGGCAAGGAGGTCATTAGAGACGGAGCTCGGATTACGAAAGGACGAAGAAGAAAAGCGGCAGCACCCTTTAGAAGGAACCGTCCCGTGATTTGCCTTAGGTGAATTAGGGAAATCACAGTAAACCTAGATCAGGATGGGCGGACAATGGTTTGAATCGTCGTCCTCCCGAATGCGAATCCACTGTGCTAACCACTGCGCTACCCAACTCGGTCGGACAAGACATCATACGTGAAGGGATGCAGGTAATCAGCAATAGTGTTCCTGTGGTCCACAGCTGTCGAAGTGCCGCTGGTCACTGCGACAGGTCACATCGAATCTCGGGTGAATGTCCCCCATAACATAACACTGGCCCCACCGACTGCGTCCGTGGCCCGGTGCACGTTTCCGTCATTTGTTCATTGTATCCAGACATGACCATCGACCTTGTGTAATGTGAAACGGCATTCAACCAGGCAACACGTTTCCACTGATCCGCCGCCTCGTGCCCACTGAAATCGTAACTGCTGCATACATGGGAGCATGTAGGGGCCCTTCATCTACATCCATGTCTACATACATATTCCGTAAGCCACCTACGGTACGTGGTGGAGGGTACCCTGTACCACTACTAGTCTAGTCCTTTCCTTTCCTTTCCTGTTCCACTCGCAGACTACTGTCTATATGCCTCCGTATGAGCCCTAATTTGTCGTATCTTACCGTCGTGATCCTTACGTGAAACGTATGTTGGAGGCAGTAGAATAGTTCTGCATTCAGCTTCAAATGCCGGTTCCTAAATGTTTTCAACAGTGTTCCTCGAAAAGAACGTCGCCTTCCCTCCATGGATTACCATTTCAGTTCCCGCAGCATCTCCATAACACCTGCGTGTTGCTCGACCCTACCAGTAACAAATCTAACAGCCCACCGCTGAATAGCTTCGACAGCTTCCTTTAATCCGACCTGGTACGGATCCCAACACTCTAACAGCAGAATGAGATTTTCACTCTCCAGCGAAGTGTGCGCTGATATGAAACTTCCTGGCAGATTAAAACTGTGTGCTGGACCGAGACCCGAACTCGGGATCTTTGCCTTTCGCGGGCAAGTACTCTACCAACTGAGCTACCCAAGCACTTCTGCCAGAAGTAAAGCTGTGAGGACGGAGCGTGTGTCGTGGTTGCGTAGCTCAGTTTGTAGAGCACTTACCAGCGAAAGGCAAAGATCCCAAGTAAATCTGTGAGGACGGGGCGTGAGTCATGCTTGGTTACCTCAGTTGGTAGAACATTACCCGCGAAAAGCAAAGATCCCGAGGTCGAGTCTCGTTCCGGCACACATTTTTCATCTGCCAGGAAGTTTCACTCTAACAGTACTCGTCGCACTAGCGTACTATATGTCACCTCCTTTGCGGATGAACCAAAATTTCCTTAAATTCTCCCAATAAACCGAAATCGACCATTGGTCTTCTCTACCACAGTCCGCACATGCTCATTGCATTTCATATTGCTTTGCAACGTTACGCTCAGATATTTAAACGGCATGAGTGTGCCAAACAGGATACTACGTACTCATGCTGCATCTGAAGATTACGGGTTTGTTTTTCCTACTCATCCACATTAACTTACATTTTTCTAGAATTACAGCTAGATGCCATTCATCTCACCGACTAGAAATTTTGTGCAAGACGTCCTGTATCATCCTACAGTCACTCAATTACCTTACCGTACACCACAGCATCATCAGCAATAAGCCACAGATTGTTGCTCAACCCGTCTGTCAGATCTCTTATGTATATAAAAAATAATAGCGGTTCTACCACACTTTTCTGGGCCACTCCTTACTATACGGTCTCTGACGAACTGTCGCCGTCGAGGACAACAAAATGGTTCAAATGGCTCTGAGCACTCTGGGACTCAACTGCTGTGGTCATAAGTCCCCTAGAACTTAGAACTACTTTAACCTAACTAACCTAGGACATCACACACATCCATGCCCGAGGCAGGATTCGAACCTGCGACCGTAGAGATCGCGCGGTTCCAGACTGTAGCGCCGAGAGCCGCTCGGACACCTCGGCCGGCAGGACAACAAATTAGGTTCTGTTACTTAAGAAGTCTTAGAACCAGTCACATATCTGAGAACGAATTACGTTTGCTTGTACCTTTGTCAAAAGTCTACAGTGGGATACCATGTCAAATACTTTTTCGGATATCTAAAAATATGGAATCTGCCTGTTGCCCAGCTCTTATAGTTCACAGTGTATCATGTGAGAAATGGCGAGCTGAGTTTCACACTAGCAGTGCTTTCTAAAACCGTGCTGGAGCAGAGCCACGTTTTCACCAATGTCCGCCGAATAACCTTTGTGCCTGCACCATTACTTTACTCTGTCGTTAGACCTGTCACAGATCACCGCCTCTCCTGCTTTACAGAGCGGCCAAGCCTCTAACCTTTGCGTACTGTGACGCGACGTGGACATCCAACACGTTGTCGCCCATTCGTGGTTCCACCGTCCTTCGATCATTTTCCATAGAGGCTGACGGCAGTAGCCTACCAACGATTGACCAGCTTCGCCGTTTCTGAGATTCTCGTTCCCAGACGCTGGGTCACAACACTCTGTCCTTGTCGAAATCGCTTATGGCAGTGGATTTTGCCATTAGCTGCTCATATCGACACCAGAATGAATTCCTACTCGTCTTTGCTCGGCTTGTACAGAGTGGTCAGAAACAGTCTGCAAAGCTTGTAAGGGTGTTGCACGGTAGTTTGCGCTGAAAAATAATTGTTTAGAAAAATTCGATACGCTGTGTCGTTTCCGAGTTAATTAGCTTTGAAGTTAGCCAATCAGGCCGTTGCGCACCCCATTTCAAGCGAGACCCAGCTACAATTAGTGTTAGTTGTTCTCATAGCGTAGATAATAGCGCACGAGACTGCTCAGCCTTTGCCCCGCGCCTTACCACTGTTCGCGCGGCTCCCCCCGTCGGAGGTTAGAGTCCTCCCTCGGGCGCGTGTGCGTGTGTGTGTGTTTGTATGTGTGTGTTTTGTCCTTAGCGTAAGTGAGTTAGATTAAGTAGTGTTGTGGGTTGGTAGGAGAGCCAACACCGGTATGAGAGGAAGCCGAAAGCCACGCGTTTTAGCTCACGCAGGCTGGCGTGAGGCCTGGAACAGGACAAGGAAATTAGACTGTAGAAAAAACTGACGTAGCTGGTGTAATACTTAAGTTTAATCCATAAATGGTGAACGTCGCTCTTGACGGTACATTATTTACAATATCAATAGTAACTGGTAATGGCGCCTTGCTAGGTCGTAACAAATGACGTAGCTGAAGGCTATGCTAACTATCGTCTCGGCAAATGAGAGCGTATTTTGTCAGTGAACCATCGCTAGCAAAGTCGGTTGTACCACTGCGGAGAGTGCTAGAAAGTCTCTCTAGACCTGCCTTGTGGCGGCGCTCGGTCTACAATCACTGATAGTGGCGACACGCGGGTCCGACGTATACTAAAGGACCGCGGCCGATTTAAAGGCTACCACCTAGCAAGTGTGGTGTCTGGCGATGACACCACAAGTAGTATGTAAGCCTAGGGACACGTTATAACACTACCGTCTGCTACTACTATACCATAACCTCAATGCTAGAAGCAGGTTGTGACATAAAACAATTTTGTGAAAGCAACTATGGCACAAAGCAACAGAGCAGTGTTACCCTCTGAGAGGAATTTTGTTAGTTTGACCGTGTTGTTCCTAACGGAGGTGGCTTATCGGAAATGAAAGTCAGAATTACGTAAATATTTGTATAGTAACAAATAAAATTTTGCCTAGCTATACTGTTTATAAAATAAGGGAAACGGTCGCCAGCCTAATTAGGCAAGAGAAAGATTAATGTTCTCGTTTATAAAAGTAGGTATAAGTAACTATAATGGACAAACACAACCTAGACTTAGCCACACGCGAGTGCAATGAACTCTGACACACATATGTTTTAAGATTGAAGCTAACAACTGGAGCAGCACAAACTATTTGCTAAATTATAAGAGATACCGAAACGCACTATTACTTTCAGGGTTTACACAAAGTGAATGGTCTTTATAACATTATTATTAATATGCACTTCTAATACACGAGAGAGACAAACACTTAGCAAACATGAGAATGTAACGTTTCACAACTGCAGCTTTCTCACTTTTACTACAGCGAAACACAATACTGACCAAATTGCAAGAAACTGACTCACCTCTTAGAATTTACTACAGACAATAATGTGATCATTTGCCTTATAAGCGTCAGTCTTTAGAACTTTTAATATTGAAGTTAGCAACAGCACTTTAAATAGCAGTTTTAATAGGAAAATTATTTTGAGCAAATAACATTTGCTCTAACTCACTCTATTGCCACATTAACTTTAACTATCTTTTTAATAAGTTCAAGAGGCATTATTTAGCAAAACTCTAGGCTTTAATTTCTTTTAGTAAGGACACTCGGATATCACTTTAGCTCAAACGGAGAGGAACCTGAGAGGTGTTATGATGAGGAGAAAAATCAAGGTAGGTACACAAATTCAGGTACAAATTACCTTATATTTCAGCACATTAGCACGTCCATTAAGCTGATCCTTCACTGTACATCATTATAGTATTATGTTACAGTGATTGCGCAATGTGGTGGCAACTGCATGTTGGTAGGTGGAATTGTAGGCAGAATTGCTGGACTCTGTCATTTCTTGGTGGCGATGATAGATACAAACACCATAATATTTCCAGCTATTTATCCATCCATCCGAGGCCTTGGAAAGAAGCAGGAAAAGCCTCTCTAGGAATCAGCACAATATGCACCTTTATAATGGCAGTGCACGGACTCGTAGCTCGTCTCCGACTGCTGGCTCGTCCCCGACTATCACTTCCACCTTTTCTACATAGGCCAACCACAATTTGCGCGCGCTACGCAGTTCCGTTCCCGAGGGGAACCACAACAACTTTTACTTACAGAATAACTAAGAACCCTAAGTGAGGGTCAGCAGTTTACATAACAGCAAACAAATACATTAAATAAAACAGAACATTTTCACATATTGACACTTCTACAAAAAATTATTCACACAAAATTACAATTATATACAGTAAGTTTTGTTCCCTCCAAATGGGACAAAGAATTTTAAATTACAGATACACTACTTTGCTTTATGTTATCGATTCAAACACATTTACAGACGATCAACAATGTAACATTAAATAAAGCAAAAAAACAAAATAAATCCATACAGCATAAGAGCTGTGGTGTTACACATGCCCCATGTTTCGTTGAAGTTTCCTGTAAGAGATACTTCAAGGAAACATCTATAACACCTAAGTGGTGCTGGCTATGAAAAAAATTATTCCATCCAACTTCAGTTGGGAGAAAAAAAAACATACGACAAACATACGGTATATACACTACGAAATTGCATACATTTCTTCCAAAAGATTTTCAAAATAAGACATTTACAGAAATTTTCATATTCACACTAGTTTAAGGAAAACTAATTTTCATCATTACACAAAATATCTTTGAGCATGTTCATTTCATACACATACTGTTCAAATAATAGACAGACAATACACAAAATAAATATGCCTTCAATATAAAATAAAAGAAAATACACACAACAACACAGAACATTTTAACTTAACAAAACAGAAATTTGTCTTTCAATATTTTTAAGGAAGGTAAATATTCACAGACACACAAGCATGTTAATGATCACAGTACATTTTACAAGGTTCAGCAATTAATGTAATATTGAAAATATCAGTTTTCATCCACGTATGTACAAATATTTAAACAAACAGCTATGAGAACCTTTTCCAACTGACTCTTTAAATACTAAAGTAACTTTGCAAGGTTTTTTCTAAATAATTAACTTTAAAGCTGCTCTTCATTAATAGCAGTCCAAAATGTTTGTTGCACATAAACACACTAACATATTCAGAGCCTATCTTTAATCATCACTGCTGTGTTTTAAAACAAGGCAGTCCAAAACTTTAAGTTATTTCAAAAAACCTAGTATCAAAAACATCTACATCCATTTAAATAAGAATGCATATATATTTTATAATAACTTTTCACTGACTTCAATAAGAGTAGTCAGTTCATAACATATTGCTCAAAAAACCTAACTTAGTTCACTGCTTGCCTCAGCACTAACAGTCCATATTACACATTCTGCCCATTATTAGTTTGGCAGCCTTTGTATGTAAACATTTAGACACAAAAACACAATTTAGATTAAGAACACTAAAATACACATTTTTAAATTGACACACTGCCCCATCCTCTAGGTTTGGCAGTTCGTGACCACTTATCAACTTCTTGCCCCACAATGGCAAGTCCTTTGGCTACTGCTCACATAGCATATTTTGTAGTCCTTAGCTTCAGGACCACAGCAGTCTTATTCTTTTGTCTTGTTTTGCTGCCCAAAAACATATTTTTGAGCAGTTTATTGTCATTATCTTTAAGCTTTTTTATCATTATGTCACATCTTTGGTAAAATTGCCTTAATGGTATAAAACGTAAAACCTGCAACTTTGAAACAGCAATTAGACACTGGTAACAAAATCATTTCGTTTCAAATGATAACAACAGGTAACATATACATTAATCAAGAAAATTTTAAATGTCATATTCAGGATCAAGTTAGGATAAAGTATTTTTACTACTCATTTGTCATTGCTTTTTCACACACTGTTAGGTCATTACATACATCAAGATCAGGACAATAATTTTATATACTAGTGCAAGTGGTTTCTGCCACCTTTTTGTGGCACAAGACATATACATCTCATATCTATCTTACACACATTAGTCAGGTTCATTTCCACAGTTTTAACACACAAAGTTTTTCAACAACATATTTATCCCTATTTTCAGAAAAAAAACATTTACATTCATTCATATTATGGCATTCATTTGCCTTTTCTTCAGTATTCTTACCTTTTCTCATCCATATTTCTCTTTCCAATTACTTTTCCATTACATTTTCTCTTTAACAATACCCACCATACTTCCA
Source organism: Schistocerca cancellata (assembly GCF_023864275.1). Classification (NCBI taxonomy): domain Eukaryota; kingdom Metazoa; phylum Arthropoda; class Insecta; order Orthoptera; family Acrididae; genus Schistocerca; species Schistocerca cancellata. The sequence goes on from NC_064634.1 coordinate 122,780,371, forward strand.
TTATTCTTGGTCATTTTCTAGTGTACCCAATTTAATTATTCATTTACTTGTCCTCAAACAACACACAGTATTCTACATAATTTCCACACTATACAATACACTCTGATAGAGAAGAAGGAAAGAAGATAGTAAAAGTTCTGAATGATGAAGAGGAAGGTTGGCAGCACGAAAAGAAATGGAAGTAGTGCTGACAACGACTCGGGTCCCTGGTGCTCGTCAGGCACCTGACAATGCAAAGATTGCATGTCCCCTGAGGCTTGACAACCCTCATCTGAGGACATGTACCTTTAAATACTCAACATGGTGCAAACATAAGCTCTTTCTGGTCTTCAAGTATATTAGAAATAAATTATCATCTTGTGGAGTTCTTTGCACTCTTGTTAAGTTACCATAATCATCATTATTCATGAAGTTTTCAGGTTTCTCACACTACATGGCCCTGTCTTCATAATTAGACTGGCAACAGTAAGTATTCAATTGAAAATAAACATTTCCTAAGCAAAGTCAAACAGTACACTACAGTAAATAAGCAACAACCTCCCACAGGCCTCAAGATCAACAGAACAATTAATTCTTTTTCAGGTAACACTCAAATATAACAACAATAAAGTCATGCATTATTTTAACAATATATGTATATACATACATCCTGCCCCCCAGTCTCTTTATTAACAAGGCAGTCTCTTAGGGTTCATAAAACAATTACTTAAGTCTGGTGGCTTTTTAGGCCTCCTGTCTTCTACATCTTTCATTATGCTATTCAGATCTTGCCAACGTTTTGTTTCATCAGGTGGCTTTTTAGGTTTTGGAATTTCAAAGTCCTTAGCAAGGTACATGATTTCCTGTTTTGCTATTATCTTACCAGGTGGTTCTTTTTGTTCCTGTAATTCACACCCATCCAAAACATTGGTTAAGGCTTGCCCCAGTATAGTATCATCTGGAGGTTCCTGCAAATTATGCCCCTGTGTTACATTAGTGAATAATTCCTTCGGTTTTGGCCCAGTTTCACTTTCTGTATTTAGCTTTGGTAAAATGTCACTAATTTTCTCATACACTCTTTCAGTAAAAGTGTATTCACTTTCGTTTACACCTGAAAATTCATCTTCACTAGAGTCATCACCACTCTCTTCCTCACCGTCAGATTCACTTAAGTACTCGACTTTTGCACAATAGGGAAAGTTGGCATATTCATTCTTATCTGTATTCATATACCCCCCATCATCTGAACTATCACTGATTTCATTTTCGTCATCAGATTCGAGCAGGAAAGCAACTTTTAAACAGTGGAGCAGTTCAACATTCGATGTTTCAGCAACTTCGTTTTTCGATTCGTTTTCTACACAAGGCACATCGTTTGGACAGTCAGGCACTTCTGTTGTATCACTTTGAACGATTTCAGCCTTAACTTCATACTTAGTATAATCATCATATACTTCGATAACCTTCATTTCATTTTCTTCCTTACTATCAGTTTCAGACAATCGTGCGAAATTCCTACTAGACTCTTCTGCATTATAATCACAGAACACCTTTCCATCAACAACAATTTTGTCTGCACTGTTTATAATGCAATGTTTACTAACGTCTTCCTCTACGTCATTTTCACCTATTATTAATTGTGCACACGTCTTTTGCGTGGCGTATTCTACCTTCCTTTCCTCTTTATTCATCATAGCCTCCCCCACATCTACGTCTTTTACCTCATACACATCATTAGCAGTACAAATATTCCCCTTTTCACTCGCCTTTACTGTCTCCCTTTCTTCCTTTAATAATGTCTTTTCGCACGATTCCGATACTGAGTTATCTTTATCATATGACATATTAACTTTATTTTCATTTCTACATTCATCTACTACTGCAACCGGCCAACGAACGGAAGTGTCCGATCCCGCCTCTTCTGTTTCTCTCTACGGCAGCCATCTTGTTCTGACGTCTGCCATTTGTGTGTGCTGCCAAGTGCAATGTACGCTGCTCCGGCAACAGCTGGCCCGAGCACGAACGGTCACGTGACTTCGCACTGGGAACGCCACTATGTATCACTCCGCGCCCGTCTTTCATAGGCGCGTCCTTAATCTTCCTGCCCCGTAGTTTACATCTTTCCTTCTCGAATCTAATATTTGGCATCTTTTCTTTGGGCCCAAGACCGGTTTCCGCGTGAATCCGGCCCGTAACACACGCGGTTTTTAGTTTTCCATTTCGTCTCTAGTTTGGGAATTCCGTGCTATGTATCCTCTGCCGCGCGTCGTATAATTTCCTCTACCTCTCGCACGACCTCTTTGAATCGTGTTTACACGAAATCTATGGTTTTCCTGTCGTTCAGCTTGGTCATTACTTTCTCACGAATAATTACTGTTATTATGGGGACGGTACTCGCGATTTCTTCGCCAGTGATCTTCATCCTCTACCCTTTCCAAGAACGCAGAAAAACTTCTGTGTGTACTCCCAACATATCGTTTCGAATCCTCAGGCAGTTTCTGCCAAAGAACCCAAACGATCTCAGCTTCAGTTCTTCTACCCTTCAAATGTATCAGTTTTCTGTACCATGATTCGTAGAATTCTTTCATGGTTTGCCTACCTCTGATGTCATACAACCTGGTCATTAGAAATTCACGCCACAACTGGTCTTGTTTTTGTTCTGACCAGTATTCGTCAATAAATTTTTGTTTAAACGTTTCAAAATACATCTGGTTAGTATCCAGATTCAACCCCCATCTTTTTGCTTCTCCCGTTAATGCACTGATTACAACATTAATTTTTTCCTGGTCAGACAAATATTCAGGAAAATTTCTTTCGCAATTCTTCACAAAGTCTAGGGGGTGCCAGCCGTTATGTCTCTTCGCAGGGTCGAATTTTTCCTCGCCCTCTAATATTTTACTGAAAGGCATTTTTTCAGTAAAATGTGTAGGTCCTGTTTGTATTTTTCTTTCCAAGTCATACATTTTGCCTTGGATTTGTGAAGTGTTATGTTCACACTTCTTTTCGCAAGTAAGAATCTGTTTGGTTAGAGCTCTGCTTGTTTCTGTTACAGATTGTTTAATCTGTGCAAATTCCGCGTTACATTCGGTTTGTATTTCGGATTTAATACCGAATACCTTTTCGTCAACCTTAGTACAGACTAAGGGTTCTATTTGATCTTGAATTTTAATTACTTCAGAGTCAAATCTTTCGTTAATGTCATCAATGTGTCTTTGTACATTGGCAATATTGTCATTGATGACAGTAATTTCGCTTTTAATACTTTTGATTTCATTACTCACTGTTCCTACCCTTGAGTTAACTTCTTCAATTTGTTTACTAAGTCTGGTACTCTGCATTTCGATTTGTGCATTAATATTGTCACTGTGTGCTGCAATTTGTGCCTTAATATTGTCACTGATATTGTCATTTTGCGCTGCAATTTGTGCCTTAATATTGTCATTGATATTGTCATTTTGCGCTGCAATTTGTGCCTTAATATTGTCATTTTGTGCAGACAGTATTTTAAGCAAGTCAGTCAGATTTAGTGTCTTTTCACTTTTAGATTCTACTGCCTTTTCGTGTTCAGATCCTACACCCCTTTCTGGTTTTGGTGATTCAAACATATCCCTCGATTCATCAGCATAGCCACTGTCTCCGACAACATCGCCTACATTGTCTTGCTTAGTACGCGCTACACACATAGCTTCGATCTGTTTATTAACGTCTGCGTGATAACGTACGTAATTTAACCCGCGCGTCATGCCATCTGTTGGTGTGCTGCCTGAACTGCTCTCGGTTGCATTCTGCTCTCGCGTGTCTAGATTTATTTCTAATTTCCTGTCCATTTTAGCTATTATTAAGTACTGATACCTTTTATTTTTAATTTAAACTGAACTTTCACTACTAGTTCTGTCAACTAATGTACAGGTTCGTGCCACTGGACGTTTTATGTTCACTCTATGTTTGTAAAATGCTAACTACTTATAATTTTTTCCGTCTGTAGGTGCAAACTGAACAATGTCCTGTCACGCGGCGCCATGTATAACACTACCGTCTGCTACTAGTATACCATAACCTCAATGCTAGAAGCAGGTTGTGACATAAAACAATTTTGTGAAAGCAACTATGACACAAAGCAACAGAGCAGTGTTACCCTCTGAGAGGAATTTTGTTAGTTTGACCGTGTTGTTCCTAACGGAGGTGGCTTATCGGAAATGAAAGTCAGAATTACGTAAATATTTGTATAGTAACAAATAAAATTTTGCCTAGCTATACTGTTTATAAAATAAGGGAAACGGTCGCCAGCCTAATTAGGCAAGAGAAAGATTAATGTTCTCGTTTATAAAAGTAGGTATAAGTAACTATAATGGACAAACACAACCTAGACTTAGCCACACGCGAGTGCAATGAACTCTGACACACATATGTTTTAAGATTGAAGCTAACAACTGGAGCAGCACAAACTATTTGCTAAATTATAAGAGATACCGAAACGCACTATTACTTTCAGGGTTTACACAAAGTGAATGGTCTTTATAACATTATTATTAATATGCACTTCTAATACACAAGAGAGACAAACACTTAGCAAACATGAGAATGTAACGTTTCACAACTGCAGCTTTCTCACTTTTACTACAGCGAAACACAATACTGACCAAATTGCAAGAAACTGACTCACCTCTTAGAATTTACTACAGACAATAATGTGATCATTTGCCTTATAAGCGTCAGTCTTTAGAACTTTTAATATTGAAGTTAGCAACAGCACTTTAAATAGCAGTTTTAATAGGAAAATTATTTTGAGCAAATAACATTTGCTCTAACTCACTCTATTGCCACATTAACTTTAACTATCTTTTTAATAAGTTCAAGAGGCATTATTTAGCAAAACTCTAGGCTTTAATTTCTTTTAGTAAGGACACTCGGATATCACTTTAGCTCAAACGGAGAGGAACCTGAGAGGTGTTATGATGAGGAGAAAAATCAAGGTAGGTACACAAATTCAGGTACAAATTACCTTATATTTCAGCACATTAGCACGTCCATTAAGCTGATCCTTCACTGTACATCATTATAGTATTATGTTACAGTGATTGCGCAATGTGGTGGCAACTGCATGTTGGTAGGTGGAATTGTAGGCAGAATTGCTGGACTCTGTCATTTCTTGGTGGCGATGATAGATACAAACACCATAATATTTCCAGCTATTTATCCATCCATCCGAGGCCTTGGAAAGAAGCAGGAAAAGCCTCTCTAGGAATCAGCACAATATGCACCTTTATAATGGCAGTGCACGGACTCGTAGCTCGTCTCCGACTGCTGGCTCGTCCCCGACTATCACTTCCACCTTTTCTACATAGGCCAACCACAATTTGCGCGCGCTACGCAGTTCCGTTCCCGAGGGGAACCACAACAACTTTTACTTACAGAATAACTAAGAACCCTAAGTGAGGGTCAGCAGTTTACATAACAGCAAACAAATACATTAAATAAAACAGAACATTTTCACATATTGACACTTCTACAAAAAATTATTCACACAAAATTACAATTATATACAGTAAGTTTTGTTCCCTCCAAATGGGACAAAGAATTTTAAATTACAGATACACTACTTTGCATAGAATCAAACTATGACATCAAAGTTTTAACAAAGAAAAGAGTACACAATTTTATGTTATCGATTCAAACACATTTACAGACGATCAACAATGTAACATTAAATAAAGCAAAAAAACAAAATAAATCCATACAGCATAAGAGCTGTGGTGTTACAACGTGACCTCACCAGTTTGGTCCCATAGGAACTTACCACTACCATCTGCCTAGCCTTTGGCTTGGGTTCGATCCTTACTACTCCCACACGTCCAATTTTTCTATCGCTCTCTTGTTCGGTCTTAGGAAATCAAAGGAGAACACATTTAGCGATACCATCTCAGACAGGCCTCTTGAATTTGCGCACACAGTGGCCTGATTGACTAAATTCAAAGCTAATTAATTAGGAAACGTCTCAACGTATCGAATTTTTTTCTTAATAGTTATTCCCCAGTAAAACCAACCCTTACAAGCTTTTTAGACTATTTCTGACTACCCTGGAAACTTTTCTTACCGCGTCGCATGCCCGCATCGTCACCAGGCAGCTTTCAGCCTCGCAGTGGGCAGTCGCGATTATGTCTTGTTTCATGAGTGTAGGTTCTTTGCCATTACTTATTCAAAGCGTAATTTGCGTGATGCATAAACCTGTTCGATAAAAATATATTCTGTTAAATTGCAAATCCAATCTACGCAAATCTTAGCAACTCGGTAACTAAGAGAGAAAAACTTCAGAAATCTGACACACACCAAATTAATTTCAAAGCTGTTCGGTTAATGCACGAGTACTTAGCAGAAACTTTAATAATGATTTATAGAATAAATAATACTTTGGACATACCAGGACAATGGTTCCACATTTCCCAACCATTTAAAGCAGTTTAATCATCATCAAAACATACGCGTTAAAACATGATACTTAGCAGAACAAATAAACGTCACAAATATCTCTCAAATATCTTCATTCAATCAGTTATTTTGTCTGATATGTAATACGTTTGGTCCAGGGGATAGCAGACGGTGATTCACCGTGCTTTATAGAGCAAGGAGTTAAGCATTCCATCCATATTTGTCAGCGAGAACGTCATCCATCAAAATTGTCTTATGTACGCTAGGACCAGCTCTATGTTTTGGCTTGGTTGATACAGCGTTATTGGCTGCATTTTTTCAATCACTAGAAATCGTATATCAGAGCCGTGGTCCTAATTATGACGTGCTGTCACTCATAAAGAACTGGGCTGTTATAATTAAACTGACGGTGTTTCGAGTGCTGTAGTGCAGACTGCATACATCATAGGACATTGAAACATCGTAAGTATGTTAATCAGTGGGTGCAGTCACAGAGTTTATTTTTTTTTAAATGTAGTTCCACTTTCCGTCACCAGGTGAAAATATGGCGCAGTAAACAGCCATCGAATTTCGCACGGGAAACTTCAACCTTCTTAATCCTTCCACCAACAGTTCCTTCACAAATGAAATGAGCATGCGTCACCAAGCGAAAACAGCTTAATGACGCCAAAAGAGAAGGAAGGGAGGAACGATGAAATAAATGATAACCGTATTTTTGGCATGTTTATGAGGATATGACAGCAAATTGCAACATGGGTTGAATATGGTCTCTTTACTCAACAACATGCTGCCTCTGTATTACGGCGTTGTCATCAGTTGCTTGCAGCATATCCAATATAAGCTGAGCGATATATCATCGTATGCTATCCTTAAGATCAGGAAGAATTCCGGTACATGCTTGATAGACACGAGCTTTCAGATATCCCCACCAAGCGAGGTGGCTCAGTGGTTAGCACATTGGACTCGCATTCGGGAGGACGACTGTTCAAACCCGCGTCCCACCGCCCTGTTTTATGTTTTCGTGACTTCCCTAAATCGCTTCATGCAAATGCCGGGATGGTTACTCTCAAGGGCACTGCCGACTTCCTTCCTCATTCTTCCCTAATCCTATGGGACCGATGACCTCGCTGTTTGGTCCCCTCCCCCAATCAACTAACCAACGAGATATCCCCACAAACCGAAGTCAGATGGATTTAGGTAAGGGGTTCTGGGTGGCCACACATCCTGAAATTACCTAGAGATGATGCGCTTGTTACCGAAGGTTTGTCGAAGCATATCTTTCACCTGGCAAGCAGCGTGTGGGGTCGTCTCATTTTGCATGAAAATAGTGGTGGGGATACAGTTGCGTTCTTGCAAAGCTGAAATCACGTGTGGCACAAGGAGGTCCATGTAACGCGCAGATGTCACTGTACATTTAACACGCCCATGAGGTGTCATCTCCTCAAAGAGAAACGGGTCGATAATTAAAGATCTTGTGAAAAAACATCACATAGACACATAAGTTGAGGGCAGTGCGTGTTCCTGCACAAGTGTTAGATTAGAACCCAATAAGCGACAGTTCCGAGAATTTACGACACCGTGCAGAATAAAATGAGCCTCGTCCGTCCGAAGAATATTCCCCCGCCACGTATCAACCATTTCCACCGACATATCATCCATTTCCACACGTGCTAAGAAACGAAAGGCCAAGTCATAGCATTGTAGCCTACGACGGGGCTTCATTTGGTGCACATTCTGACTGTTCTAGGGACGCCAGTGTAAAATACGCCGCAAAATCTTTTGACCTTCTGACCAGTGGAGAGGCAATTCCGATAACACAGTTTGAGCATTGGCTGCAGAATTTGAGTCATATACTGCATGGTCGGCTAGAGCTACAGTAACTTCGTCAACAATTACCATGGGAATGAACCATCTCCCTGTTTCTGTTGCGCCACCTAATTCACATGTTTCTTCATATTTGTTGATCATAATCTTTGTTCCGTTTATCGAAATAGGACCTCTTCGCAGCTTTTTCTGTCAGCGACATTCCTGCAATGCAGTGCTGCTGCCGCTGCCATTCTGTTAAAATAGTTTCACCGGCAGCACATGTGCTTTCTTCTCAATAGCAATCGCGTTTCGTACGGAAAACTTCAACCTTCTCACCCCTTCCATCAACAGTCCTTTCACAAATCAAATGAACATTCCTCACCAAGCGAAAACACCTTGCCGGCCAGTGGCCGAGTGGTTCTAGGCGCTGCAGTCTCGAACCGCGCGACCGCTACGGTTGCAGGTTCGAATCCTGCCTAGGGCATGGTTGTGTGTGTTGTCCTTAGGTTAGTTAGGTTTAAGTAGTTCTAAGTTCTAGGGGACTGATGACCTCAGAAGTTAAGTCCCATAGTACTCAGAGCCATTTGAACCATTTTTGAAAACACCTTACTGACGTCAAAAGTGGAAACGTATCACCTTCCGACTGCTTACAGGCCTTATTTTCAACTTGTGGCAGAAAATGGAGCAATTATTTTTTGTAGCATACTCCGCATGAGCACCAATTAATGAACATACCTTCTATGTATCAGCGTCCTGCAATATTTGGAACCCAAAGTGCAGCACTTGTAACACCGTCAGTTAAATTGTAATCACCCGGGACTATGTGAGAAACCCTACATTACCTATATACTTATTTATTACAGTTGTCTATTATTTTATCTGCTCATTCTGCCCTCTCTCTCCACTCTTGCTCTCCCCCTTTTATGTATCTCACCCCATTATCACGCCCACCCCCACAACAGTAAGAGGTTGGCGTTTTTTACCACCATAGTATTTCCGTCCAAATAGCAAGCAAATAGCAAACGCTGCTTCTTTAAAGAACTCGCATGTATAAAACAACTTCTAATTTATGACCGAGCGAGGTGGCGCAGTGGGTAGCACACTGGACTCGCATTCGGGAGGACGACGGTTCAATCCCGTCTCCGGCTATCCTGATTTAGGTTTTCCGTGATTTCCCTAAATCGCTTCAGGCAAATGCCGGGATGGTTCCTTTGAAAGAGCACGGCCGATTTCCTTCCCCATCCTTCCCTCACCCGAGCTTGCGCTCCGTCTCTAATGACCTCGTTGTCGACGGGACGTTAAACACTAATCTCCTCCTCCTCCTCTAATTTATGATTACTTTGCAACTGCGTTAATGTGTTAAATATATGGCGTCCGACATGAAACCGAGAAAAAATATAGAAAGGTTTGAAATTATGTTTCAGGTCTGTTGGAAGTCGCTAACTGTTCTCATTATCAAACACTCAATGAATATGTTCTCTGTAATTTGCGCTCTATTTTGAGCAAAAAACTAGTTTTTCAAGCATGCTGCACTATCTCCTGAACAATGTGTCGCACAGCGTTATAATTTTGTAGGTACGTTCAGTGGTATATGCGGAGACTGTCTGCGAAATGTGTTGCAAATAGAGTGAGGTGTCCAGAAGCAAAATGCAGCGAGTGCAGTAGAACATTTTATTCGGTAAACAGAATTGGTGGATATTCGAAATTTCATTTCATCATACACTACTGGCCATTAAAATTGCTACACCAAGAAGAAATGCAGATGATAAACGGGTATTCATTGGACAAATATATTATACAAGAACTGACATGTGATTACATTTTCACGCAATTTGGGTGCATACATCCTGGGAAATCAGTAACCAGAACAAGTCTATGCACACTGTACCGTATTCCATAGTCAGTCATAGTCAGGAGCACGGTTTATACCGGGAGAATTGGGTACTAATGCAGCAGTACTATAAAAAAATGCATCTAAAGCAGAACTGGTTGACGTTGAGAAGGACCGTCAGCATATACTTTTACAATGGCCTTCTATAGATGACTACTAGCTTATGGATTCGGATAATCAGAATGGATGTGTGCGACTGCATAACGTTTGGGAGAAACGTTTACATCTTCCTCAGATAAAAAGGATCTGGTTTTTAAGCTCTGTTATATAACTGTGGAAATGAACTGTTCGAATTTGATCCTGTATAAATGCTACCGATACAGAAGTACATTTCAAAAATCAGTGTGGCATGTATATGGTACCGAAGACTAGTTTTAGTGGAACATTTGTTAATTATGGAAGGCCTACACAGCATCACTGAGCTTATATAGCTCTGACAGGTTTCTTGGAGATTTGGTTACACACATCTCATTCCATTGCACCGCTGGATTACTGGGTATTCTTTTTTTCTTCTTAAGCTAGTTAGGTTTCGAAATCAGGAGGGGATAATATGCATGTATATGGCATGGAAGCCTGCAGTTTTAACGATGCATTTGTTAATGGCAGGAGGGAGCACCACAAACAGGATCACCTTATTTAAACAGCCCTGGCAGATGTTTGGTAACTATGTTACAGACATCTGATTCCATTGCTTCGCTGAATGGGCTGTATTTTCATCGTAAGCAGATTAAATTTCGAAATCAGGATACATAGGCGTACTACCTATGTGGATATACTCTGCTCTACGCATGATACAGTATCATGGTCATTCCACTAACACCGTATTTCCTCCTATTCTTGCAACAGCTCCGAATTCTGCTGGAGGTGTGAGGTTGTTTCATCAATGTAAATGATCCAATGGATAACACATTGGAAGCTGTGTTACTGTTAGATGCGTCTTATAGAGGTATGCACCACTAAAAAAAAAGTGTGCCATATTTCTCAGAAAACGTTATGCTGTCAACAAACACTGACACCATTACGTTGTCGCATTTCTTAATCATAGTAATGCGATAAAGAAAATGAAGACATGTACAGGGGCATATTTATAGACAATCATTCGATATCAGTGAACTGCAGATGTATAAGATTTTCTTTGTGCAGTCTGCCTGTAGTAAAGGTGCAGCAGTAAGGCTTCCTTGGGCATAACAAAACTATTATTAGGGGGGGGGAGTAGATAACCGTCTAACTAATGGACCAGTGGTGTCCGAACGTGATGGAATTTCGAGAGAGTTAGCGGGGATCTGTGAATTGGCAGGGGACAACTCTTATTCGTCATTCAGGTGGATTCTAATGCCACATATCAAAGAGTGGAATATTCGTCAGAATAAGGGTAGGGATGGAGGGGGGGGGGGGGGGGAGTAACCGGTACTCTGACAAAAGGGAAGCTGAGAGGTGAATTCTATACCGCCTCTTCTAAGTGCTGCATGCAAACATATTACAGCCTTGCACATACGATTCGTGAAGTGACTGCAATGAGAAAATTACGAGCTAATACGAAAATTTTTACTGAGAGAGAATCGCCAACAGAAATTTTGTCTTTTGTTTTCTCAAGAAATAACAGATAATATTCGTTCTTGAGTTTTGTATGTCTATAAATGGGTGGAGTATAATCTTAATAGGTAGACTAAACTTACATCTATATTGTATACATATTTCTCAAGCCGTCGTACGGTGCACGGCAAAGGGTACTTTGTGCCATTACTAGTACTAGTCACTTTCTTTCCTATTCCACTCGCAAATAGAGCGAGTGAAATGACTATATTCCTCTGTGTGAACGTTAATTTCTCGTATCTTATGTTCGTGGTCCTTCGACAAAATGTATATTGGTGACAGTACAATCCTTCTGCAGTCAGCTTCAAATGTTGGTTATCTAAATTTTCTCAATAGTGTTCCTAGAAAATGAACTCGGCGTTCCCTCCTGGGATCCCCATTTGAGTTACCTGGCGAGTGTAACCCGACTGCAGGAAAAAAACGTTAGTCACGGTGCAAAAGCGTTCTCATGATCAATTTCATTAATTAGTGAATCAATCTGATATCAGTGACGTGCTTCTGGGCGTGTGGAGGTGAGGGAAAGAGTGCCACTGATATGGTACGTGAGTTGGAGCCGTAACCAGTTGTTTTTTCGCCGTTGTGATGGTCTTTAATGAAATTTCAACCCTCTACCTACACAGGGATAGGTGATCATCGTAATAAAATCTGCTATTTTATCGAATTTATAGAGTGATACATAATTGGTTGGTCGGTTTAAAAGACGGAGGAAGGGACCAAACAGCTAGGTCATCGGTCCCTTGTTCCGAATAAAACAATTCCACGAGGGTGAGAATAAAACAAGCAAGAATGACGACATAAAATGGAGAGAAAGGAAAAACCACAAGACCTACGGAAGGGCAACAAACACTTAAATGGGAAAGAAGGGGACAATGAAACCACAGAAACGCAAAAAACTGGTAGAAAAAATTGAAACAAAACATTACCATGGCTGGCTGACCATGAGAATAAAAATGAGAAGCCAGGAAACACATTAAAACCTCCAACCTAAAACACTAGGGTGGAGGACACAGAGGGACAAAGGACATGCGCTAAAATTTAGATCAAATTACAAAACCCAGCCTCACGAATAAAACGTAAAACTATATCAGCCGTTGAGGCGTTGTCAGATAAAAATTAGCAGCAACGAGTCCGGTAACCGAAGATTTCGTCGCAGGGCAGTCAAAGTGGGACACTGCACCAGAATATGTCAACGGGGCGCCGCATCAACACTGAGGCGCAGGAGGTAGCCGTGGATCACCAAGCGTGGCCAATGTGGAGCCGACAGAGAACCACAGAGTCCCTGCGAGAGGCCCTCATGGAGGACTGCCACACATTCGTAGTCTCCTTAATGGCACGCAGTTTGTTGTGCGTACTGAGACTATGACATTCCGTCTCCCAAAGCCGAAAAACATGGCGACGTAAAAACGAACGCAGGTAATTTATTGGAATGCCGATCTCCATAAGCGGTTTCCGAGTAGCCTGTTTGGCCAGCCTGTCAGCAAGTTCGTTGTCTGGGATTCCGACGTGTCCTGGGGTCCACACAAACACCACTGAACGACCGGAGAGTTCCAAGGCATAGATGGACTCCTGGATGGTCACTTCCAAAGCATGACGAGGGTAGCACTTGTCGATAGCTTGTAGGCTGCTCAAGGAGTCAGTACACAGAAGAAACGACTCCCCAGGGCATGGAACGGATGTGCTCAAGAGCACGAGATACAGCCACCAGCTCTGCAGCGAAAACACTGCAGCCATCGGGCAAGGAAAGCTGCTCAATATGTCCTCCATGGACATACGGGAAGCCGACTTGACTATCAGTCATCGAGCCGTTGGTGTAAATCACTTCATGGCTTCCGTACACGTCAAGAATCGAGATGAAGTGACAGCGGAGAGCCGCGGGGTGAACTGAGTCCTTTGGGCCGCGTTAAAGGTCCAGGCGAAGCCGCGGCCTAGGTGTACACCATGGAGGTGTACGTGACTGGACCTCGAGTATAGGCGGTAAAGGCAGGGACTCTAGTTCAGACAGAAGGGATCGGACGCGAACTGCAATTGGAAGCCCTGACCTGGGCCGCCGATGCGGGAGATGAACTACAGCGGGTGGGAAAAGGAGACGGTAATTCGGATGCGCAGGAGAACTACGAATGTGTGCAACGTGACTGGCGAGCAGTTGTGCACGCCTGACCTGTAATGGAGAAACTCCAGCCTCCGAAAAGGACGCTGGTCACTGGACTCGTCCTAAAAGCTCCCGTCACTAGTCGAACTCCAAAGTGGTGGACTGGGTCGAGTAAACGCAACGCTGGCGGCGCCGCCGAACCATGAACCAGACTCCCATAGTCAAGACGGGAATGAACAAGGGCTCTGTATAGATGCAGCAGCGTAAAGCGATCTGCACCCCAGTTGGTGTTGCTCAGGCAGTGGAGGGCATTGAGGTGCTGCCAGCACTTCCGCTTAAGGTGAGGAAGCCAAGTCGATTGGGAGTCCAAACCCAGTCCTAAAAGTCGATACGTCATCACTACAATGAGGGGATCGTCAGTAAGGTAAAATTCTGGTTCCGTATGAATGGTATGACGCCGATAGAAGTGCATTACACACGACTTTGCGGCCGAAAACTGAAAGCCATGGGCTAGAGCCCATGACTGGGCCTTGTGGATGGCTCCCTGTAGGCGCCACTCAGCAACACCAGTATTGGTGGAGCAATTTGAAATGCAGAAGTCGTCTGCATACAGAGATGGTGAGACGGACGGCCCTACAGCTGCTGGTAGACCGTTAACGACCACTAAAAATACACACTCAATACAGAGCCCTGGGGGACCCCATTCTCCTGGATATGGGGGAAACTATGGGAGGCGCCAACTTGGACGCGGAAAGTACGAAGTGACAGGAAGTTCTGGATAAAAATCTGGAACGGGAGTTGGATACCCCATGAGCCGTGCTGAGGCTCGCGTTGGTGCTGTTGCAGGTTTCCGCCCTCTGTTGGAGGCCAGACTGTATAGTTTAGTTGACATGGTTGCAGTTGTTTCTATTCTTCTTGTGTTGACTGGCGCCACTTGGTTTCGCAATCATTGCCTGTACGCTAGTGGCAGCAGCGGCGTTATCAATTTGTAGTGACTGTGGCCCTATCTTTGGGGTGACTTCGTAGTTCTTCCGGGTCGTGTGAGTGAGGAGTTCGGTTGGGGACTCCGAAGGAGCCAAGAGGGCAGTGTAAGAACATGCCAGGACCGCTGGCGGCATTCATGCACTGCTGGATGAAAGGGCTGTTGTCGCGAGGGTACACGACCTCGTCGTCAACCGGATCCAACAAGCTTTATGTTTTAATCCTAGCAACGAAACCTCCACCATTGTGAGATCTCGGGATTCTCCATAACTTGGATTTGCGTTGCTGCTCACAGTGTCGCCAACACGAAGAACAGCGAGTGGAGTGCTTGAGGAAGGCGGATCTAATTAGCTTTCCTCGACTTCTTGTTACTAATTGCTGCATTCTATGTGTTACTATTTGTTAAGTTCAACCAGCGGTATTTTTCCTGCCTGGTGGCCGCTAACACCCCAGTGACCTGCCCTGGAGGTTAGTGTATCTAACGGCAGTGTACGTTTCCTTGCCTAGCCGCTGCTGTCCGGTAAGGCGCGTAGTTTTGATAGTTTCCTTGATTTGTAGGTCGTTTGGTGCTTCTTCTATTCTGGTAGTAGTGGTTTCTTTCTCCTTTCGGACGCTCTAAACACGGCATTCTGAGGACGTAGTTCTGACCGCCGGTTCCGGCTTTGGCGTCGTGTTCCATCGTTGCCTTGGTTATCAGACGTTAGGTAGCTTCAGTAGATTATCATTAGTCATTCGTTAGACTGCCACTAGTCTGAGTTACAATCTTGTGAAGTGAATGCAACTCTTGGCTGCCTTTCTCATCGCTCGCGAAAGTGTTTTTGGCCTGACCTACTCAGAGGTCGATTCGTGGAGCACCGTCTGTGACTAGCCCTAGTGTTTTATTATTGTGGTATTATTTTATTATTGTATTACCAAGTTACTGTCATTTGTCTCATCTTTTTGGTGATAAGTTGCTTGTCCTTTTGAATTTACTTTGTTATTATATTTGCTGTTTTATTGTATGTTTCTAAATTTTTTAATATAATTGCCGTTCTTGGCGTTCCAGCAAGTTTAAATGGTTGTTCTACCAGGTTTACTATCATTTTGTCTCACCTGTTTGGTGATTAGTTGCCTGTCTTTTAAATTAACTTTTGATATTACCTTCCTGTTTGACAGTATGTTTGTTAAATTTTTTTCAATCGTGACTTTCGCTACTTGTCTTAAAATTCTAATGAAGCAATTGTATTTTAGCAGTTGACCTTTAAGACCTTGGTGATGTGTTTTCAGTATTCTAATAACTGTAGTTTTTAAGTTGCAACAAGTTAAACATTCTTAATTTATTACCATTAAGGCCTTCATCTGTGAAACAATTCTTAATTTATTGCCATTAAGGCCTTCAGCCGTGAGTGTCGTTATTTGTCTTAAAATTTTAATTTGGCAATTGTATTTTTGCAGCGAAATTTAAGACCTTGGTCACTTGTCTTTTATATTTTAATAACTGTAATTGTAAGTTGCAGCAAGTTTAATCAATTCTTAATTTATTGCCATTAAGGCCTTCAACCGTGAAACAATTCTTAAATTATTGACATTATTTTAATTTGTTGTTGATTTAAATAAATTGTGTGTGATTAAAAAAAAGCCAACCAATAGGAACGGATTACGGCTCCGTCCACAATCGTAACCCAATCCTACCTTCCTTGACAGCCAGGTCTCACCCCACTCGTACAATGTGCCAAGGATATGATGTCACCAGGTGGTGTAATACGCTTTTCGTAAATCAAAAAAGACGGCAACAAGGTGTTGGTGTCTGAGAAAGGCTGTTCGGATGGCAGACTCGAGCGACCAAGATTATCAGTGGTAGAGCGACCCAGGCAGAAGCCACCCTGGCATGGAGCCAGTAGACCACGTGACTCCAGGACACAACCCAACTGCTGGCACACCATACGTTCCAGCAGCTTACAAAGAACGTTGGTGAGGCTGATGGGCCGATAGTTATCCACATCAAGCGGGTTTTTGGCGGATTTGAGAACTGGTATAATGGTGCTCTCCCGCCAGTGCGATGGAAAGGCGCCATCGCACCAGATCACGAGGAGATGTCGCTTGTAGTCAGACGAGAGATGTTTAATCATCTGACTGTGGGCCCGATCTGACCCAGGAGCTGTGTTGGTGCAATGTGCAATGGCACTGAGGAGCTCCCACTCCGTAAATGGGGCGTTATAAGGTTCACTGTGGCGTGCAGTGAACGAGAGGACTTTCTCTTCCATCCGCCATTTCAGTTTGCGAAAGGCTGGGGGTAATTCTACAACGCAGAGGCGCGAGCATAGTGCTCAGCAAAGTACTTGGCATTCGCGTTTGCTTCGGTAGATAACACGACATTTATGTTATCACCAGGAAAAGCTGTTGGGGTCTGGTAACCAAAGACTCGTTTGATCTTTGCCCAGACTTGGGAAGGTGACGCATGGCACCCAATGGTCGACATGTACCTCTCCCAACACTCCTGTTTCCGCCTTTTGATAAATTAGCGACCGCGGGCACGGAGCTGGTTAAAGGCTATGAGGTACTCCAGGGAAGGGTGCCGCTTATGCAGCTGTAGAGTTCGCCGACGCTCCTTAATTGCCTCAGCTACTTCCGTCGACCACCAAGGGACTGTCTTTCGCCGGTGGCACCCTAAAGAACGAGGGATCGCGTTTTCCGCCTCAGAAACAACCGTTGAAGTTACCTGCTCACCCACCACATCGATGTTACCGTGTGGGGGAGATTCAATGGTGACAGCAGAGGATGAAGTTTCCGAGTCACCCTTGTTTAAAGCCCATCTGGGCAGGCGTCTCTGGGCCTGACGCCAGAGCAGTGACAGGAAGATGGTGAAGTGGTCACTACCACACAGGTCGTCATGCGCTCTACAGTGGATAGATGGGAGAAGGCCAGAACTGCAAACTTAGAGAACGGTGGCCGAATATGTACCATGTACCACACTGAAATGTGTGGCAGCCTCAGTATTTAAGAATCAGAGTTCGAGTTGTGACAGTAAATTTTCGACATCTCTGCTTCAGCCAGTAAGAACTGTGCCACACCATAAGGGGTTATGGGCGTTTAAAATCTCCCAAAAGTAGGAAAGGTTCAGGGAGTTTATGAATAGTGCAGCCAATATGTTCAGGGGTACTGCACCATCTGAAGGAAGATATACATTGCAGAGTTATTTCCTGCGTCGTCCTTATCCTGACAGCCACAGATTCAAGAGGGGTTTGAAGGGGCACAGGTTCACTGCGTACTAAGTTCAGGACATAGACGCAAACTCCACCTGACCCTCTATTATAGTTGCTTCGGTTCCTGTAATATCCCTTGTAGCCACAGAGGGCAGGGGTCCGCATTGCTGGGAACCAGGTTACCTGGAGAGCAATGCAGAAAGCAGTTGTAAAGCTTAACTGTTACTGTAGCTCAGGCAGATGGTGAAAAAAACAGCCGCTATTCCACTGGAGGATGACGTTATCGTGAGGCTGTGGAAGCATGAAGTGTGCAAGGAGGCAGGTTATTCCACAGGGTTACATGCTGCCTCTGACTGAGTTTTTGTAGCCATTTCTATGGTGGATGAGGCATCAGTGAGATCTAGGTCCGCAGGGGATGCTAAGATCTCGACTGCATCCTCAGATGCAGAATTTATAGGGAGTGGTGGCGTTGGGGCCACCAGAGGGTCCTGTTTCTTAGCAGACCTTCTTAGTTTGCTTGCTCTCTCACTTCTCTTTAGAGGCTTGCTGGGAAGATTTCTCCAAAGCAGCTTCAAGCATGGAGAAAGACCGTGAAGCTCTTCATCCAGCAGCTTTTGACACCTTGAGCCACTGGCGAGTGTTCGCCATGGCATTAGTGGAGACCTTGTAAGAGAGCACCCCAAGGGACCCCTTCTGGATGAGAGGAACCAGATGAGGCTGGTGCTTCTCTGACAAAGGGGAGGGGACCGTTGTCCCCTGCATTTGGGGGGGGGGGGCTTGCTCCTGAAGTAGATGCTTTGGGAGCAATGGAGGAAGATTTGGCCCCTACCACCAAGAGGGTGGGACTATCCTGGTGGCCCAGAGGGCCCACTATTCGTGACGCAGAGTGAGGACCACTGGCACTTGGGACGGCGATGGTGATATAGCTGCAGTGTATGTCGACAGCAACCAAATGAGGTGTAATTTTTTGAATTTACATTTAGCCTCTGTGTAAGTCAATTGGTCCAGGGTCTTGTACTCCATGACTTTATACTCTTTTGAAGTACTGGGCATTCAGGCGAGCAGGGGGAGTGGTACTCTCCACAGCTGATGCAAGTGGGAGGAGGCGCACATGGAGTATGTGGGTGCAGTGGACGCCTCCAGTCTTAACATGTGGCTCTGGAAGTGCAGCAGGAAGACCTGTGCCCAAACTTCCACAGCTTAAAGCACCGCAAAGAGGAAGGGACGTATGGTTTAAAGTCACAGCGGTAAACTATCATCTTGACCTTTTATGGCAATGAATCACTCTCAAAGGCCAAGAAGAAGGCACCATTAGAAACTCTGTTGTCTTTGGTTCCCTGTAAACGCGCCAGATGAAATGAACACCTTGCTGTTCTAAATTGGCACGGAACTCGTCGTCAGGTGCCGTGGACCATGTTGAGGCTTTTACCGGGAGTGATGGAAACAGGAATATCACCTAGCTTGTCACAGGCGAGTAACGCTCGGGATTGGTCTGGGGATTCTGTCTGAATCAAGATTGCGTCGTTTCGCATCTTGGACAGCGCTGCAACTTCTACAAACTTATCCTCAAGGTGTTCAACGAAAAATCGAGGCTTCGTCGGTAGAAAAGAGCCCCCACCAGTTCTGCTACAGACTAAAACCGAGGCTAATATGGCTCTCTCCATTCTGTAGCTCTACATTCCTCCCATGGTGTAGCGAGGGAGGGAAACGATTTAGGGTCATGCCTGTCGGTATTGTATTCTATCTTGCCCTTCTTAGAGAGATGACTTAGTCCGCTTCATTGCGGGTCAGCCGCTCTGATGCCACCCAATCCGATCAGGGGCTCTCCCCACGGGCGCCACCCAGCCACAGCAAAGGCCAACTGGCATGCTGGCCGTTGCCGGGAGTCCTGATGCCCCAGGAAGACAGGCATCTACTCCTTGGCATATGTGGGGATTTTACAGCTCAGGCATCAGCAGTGCAATCTCTCTGTTGTCAGGGGGATACCACCAAATATGAAAGACCCACCACAACGGACTGGCTATCGTGCTGGATATTGGGTGCAGAGAAATTCAGATACATAGTATGAACATTATATTTACAACTCCTCTCTGCTGCTGTTTGGATACCTCAATTGACTTCGCAGATGATGAGGCATTTGACTACCTTAAGAAATTTTGAAAGTAAGGTGGAATCCTGTGACAGAGTAGAGCATGGTCGTAGCACTCTATTGTGAGCCAAAAATGAGTTTAATATTCAAGTCCTGTGATGCAGGATATAGTAGATATTAAGCTGATAGGATCTTTTTTACTGTTGAAGAGAATACTGTTGAGAGGAAATATAGCCTATGCCATACTGATGTAGGTAATTATCACACTAAAAAAGATGCTTTAGAGATATGAAAATGTTTGCGTCCTTCGATTTCTTCTGTCCTCGAAAATAACACGTGTAAAAGGGAGAAATCTACATTTTGTGTGAGAATTTCGAGGAGTATGGACAACAACATTCCCATCTCAGTTTGAGTAAAGTGGATTTTTTAAAACGTTGAGTCAATGTCATTGTATTGTAGGTTGACCTTACATCCTGCTTGTATTGCAGTGTGCTAGGAGTTACCTAGGCCCATCCATGGGGAGAGTCAGGCATGGTCACAAGGGGTCAGCAAACTGAATGCTGTGGCTTAGTCTCTTGTGACTGATGGACGAAGAGAAATGCTCCAGCTCTTCTGGTACACAATACACTCAGTAGACGGCGCTGGACTAGAATGGACACTTTTTTCGTTTTGGGATGCCATGTTCAGTTAACATAATGAGAAGTGTGCCATAAGAATATCATACAATGTATTTCCCACATTTCTGTTGGTTAGGAAGTGACTCGAGACTCAAAAATAGGTATAAATGTGATTCATTCCTCGGTGCTGCTGCTGAATGACTCTTGTATACAGGGGCAAGGACTTATAGTAGCACTTCTCCCTCCAACTTCCATCACTCCACCATTTTTGTTTCCTTCGACCTCCAAAGTGCCTACGACCGCGTATCGCATCACGGTCTCCTCTTTAAACTGCAAACTCACGCCCTGTCTATCAGTTTTGTCCACCTGATCGCTTACTCCCTCTCACGCTGTCCTTCCTATGTCACCCTCCATACCAACTCCCATCTCTGCTGGCATTCCCCAGGGCTCCGTCCTCTCTTCTATCTCCTGTACACCACCGATATGCCTAAGCCACCAAGACACCACCACCTGTCCACCTCCTCCAATATGCTGATAACACCACCTTCCTGGCTCTCAATCCTAACCTTCAATCGACCCAGTCTACCCTCCAAATCCATCTTCACCAGTTGACCACTTGGTGTAACCAGTGGTTCCTTCATATCAACCCCTCCAAAACCCAGGCAATCATCATAGGCCACACCACCTGCTCCTTCCGTCTCCATGATTTCTATCTCACCACTTAAGGTCATCCCATCCAGCTCACCCCCACCCTGCAATACCTTAGAATCATCCTCGACTGTCACCTCATGTGAACCCCTCATCTCCTGACCATCCAGCAGGAAGCCCATTCCCACTTTTGTCTTTTGAAACTCCTGTCTGGCCGGACATGGGGACTGTATCCTTCCACAATCCACCATAAATACAAATCCCGCATTTGTCCTATACTGTCATGCCAGCGTTGCCTGGATCTCCACCCGCATCCTTTATAAGGCTGTCTAAATCCTAGAATGCCACGTGCTCTGCCTTGGATTCCATATCCGCCTTCCTTCCACCACATGACTCCTGTATGACCTCATTCCCTTCCCCCACCTCCTACTTTTCCTCCAACATCTCCACTTCCTTTATGCTGTCTGCAGGCTTGATCCCCCCCCCCCCAAACCCCTGGTTTCCTCTTTCCTCTCCACCCCCTGTCCGTTGCCACGCGTTTATTGCTGTATCCCTCGCTCCCTCCACCTCCACATGCTCCATCTCCTTCATAAGGGCAATTTCCAGCACCTCCCCCTCCCGGATGTTGGTGGTGGTGGTGGTTAGTGTTTAACGTCCCGTCGACAACGAGTTCATTAGAGACGGAGCGCGAGCTCGGGTGAGGGAAGGATTGGGAAGGAAATCAGCCATGCCCTTTCAAAGGAACCATCCCGGCATTTGCCTGAAACGATTTAGGGAAATCACGGAAAACCTAAATCAGGATGGCCAGAGATGGGATTGAACCGTCGTCCTCCCGAATGCGAGTCCAGTGTCCTAACCACTGCGCCACCTCGCTCGGTCCCGGATGTTGAACTTCGCCGTGAGATCTACCCTTCTTATCAACTCTAGCTGGGCCTTGTTCCCCCCTCCCCAGGATCCCCCTTTTCCTCTCCCCTCCTTCTCCCAGAGCGGATTTTCCTCCCTCCCTGAGTCCCTGCACCACCTCCTCTCCTGTCCCTTCCCTCCCCATCTCCCCTTCAGTGGCCCCCCACCTCATGCCCCTTTCTTTGCCCTCCTTATCGCCTCCTTTTCCCTTCTCCCTTGTCACCCATCCCTGGCAGATCCTCCCATGTTTTTATTCATTGTCAAGTGTGCTGCATTAGTGTTGTGTTCTGTGCCATTATACAGTATCATCAAGTGATGTAGTTTTAATTATGAGCTCGACCTGTATATAGTCCATGATTGTTCATGTGATTATTTGTACTGTGGCAGACATTTTATCTAGTGGTTGACACCAGTGATTTTAAGTGTGCAACGAATTGCCAGCTGTGTTCTTTTAAATTTATGTCTACTTTTTAACTGTCCACCAGTGCATGTCCCCGTATTGGTGTATATTTTAACTCCCTACATCTCCATTTATTACGTTTTTTTATATACCCCTTTTAACCCACTCTTTATGTAAGACTTTCCCTTTCATGTATTTTTGAAAAGCCATTTGGCTGATGTGCGGTGGACTGTGCTGCTGCCAGCCCAGCAGGGGCATAAAATTACGATAAAGAAAGAAAATAGTAGCACTGTCCTCCCCCTTTTGTTTTTTTCCTCTCCTTCCCCTTTTTTTCACTCATCTCTTCGTCGCCCCAACCCCAATCTGCCTTAGGCTGTGGTGCGTCATCTTTGTGTCTGCTGTTTAGTGCAGTGTTTAGTGCATGTTGAGTGTTGTGTGTCTCTTTTTAAGAGTTGCAAACAGAAACCATACTGTCACTAGGCGCGATTTTTTATCTCTTGTCTACAGAAACCAGACTGTCACGGTGTTTTTTAATAGTCTGTCTGCTTACTGTGTGTCTTAATTAGCATCACCAATCCTTTGTTTTCTATATTTTAACTTCCACAACTTTCTGCCATTTTATAGTTTAAACGTCATCGTTTTTATCGCCTGTTTTTGTTGTATACTTCTTCTTATTCTGTTTTTCAGTATTCTGTAGGCTGAAGAGCGGTGCACTAAGCTGCTGCCAGCCCACCTCCCTCCCCCTCCTTCCAGGGTGGATCGAAACCCAATAAAGGAAAAAATGTAGCAGCACTAGATCTGCATTTTGATTACTCCCACTTCCCCACCATACTTGAACGCACTGTACCTCTGTCCCACCACTCGACCCTCATTTCCAATACTTGGATCAGTTAAACCCCTCCTACGTCAACTTTCCCACCACTGCACACGACTTCACACTCGTCCTCCACTCCAGACGCTTTTATCCTGACCTGTGGAAGACTTCCCATGTCCTGCTGTTCCCTAAATCAATAAACCCTCCTCTGACACCTCTTCCTATCGTCCCATCTGCCTCACCTCTGTGTTCAGTAAGCTCTTCAAGTCCATCCTCTCCCACTGTATTCATCGCACCCTTACCTAGCACCACCTACTTCCCCTTACCTAGTGTGGCTTCCAACCCTCCTTCTCAACTGATGACCTTACCAATCTTTTTACCCTCCAACTTAATTCCCATTGCTTGGCTATCTTTATTTCCCATGACCTCAAGACCGCCTACAACCATGCATAGTATCCCATGCTCAACTCCAGACCTATGCCCTCCCTATCAATTTCATCTTCTGCCTCTTGGTGCGCCCCCTGCCCCTTTTCCTCTTCTTCCCCGAAGCCCCCCAACCCAGTGCGCTGTCCTACCCTCTTTTTTTGCCTCTCCAGCATCCCATCTCTTGGCAGATCCCCACCAGTGGTTTTTATTCTTCGTGTGTGCTCCGTCATTTACAGTGGTACTTTTTTATGTGTCTCGCTCTGTGTGTTTTTTATACTGTAGCCAGCTTTTAGCTTGTTTTTGACTCCAGTGTCTTTTAAGTGTGCGAAGAATTGCCAGCTGTGTTATTTTAACTTTATGTCGACTTTATAAATGTTCCCCAGTGAATGTCCCCTTATTAGTGTATATTTTAACTCCCATTATCTCCATCTACTGTGTTTTGTATATCTCCCTTTTCCCCCTATTTATGTATGACTTCTCCTTATTATATTTTTCGTAAAGCCACTCAGCTGAAGAGTGGCTAACTGTGCCGCTGCCAGCCCTCCCCTGCCCAACTGGGACAGGGGCATGAAATGACAATGAAGAAAAAAAGTTGTAGCACTGGTTAGGCAAAGCCCACAGTAGATTCCACTTCCTGAAACTCCTGTCTGCTTAGAAATGGGGATTGAATCCTTTCGACACCCTTATACCCACAAGTACTTGATCCATCCCATCCTTTGTTACACCAATGTCACCTGGGTCTCCGCCCCTCCTAAATTCTGAAAAGTTATCCAAATCCTTGAACGCCATGCACTCTGCCTTGCTTTCTCTATCCATCTCCTATCCCCCATGAGCATCCTCTAAGATCTCATCCCCTTCCCACATCTCCTTTCTCCTTGAACACTACTGTATCCTCTACACTAACCACACCTTGATCCTCCTCAACTCATTGTGTCTCCTTTCCTCTCCAGTCACCCCCCCCCCCCCCCCACGCTGCTGCTTCTTTACCAGTGTGTCCCACACTCTCTATCTCCACACCATCCACCTCCTCTCTCAAAGGAACTTCCAATGTCTCTCCATCCCAAACGACATGCTTTGCCCTGATATTTGTCCTTCTTCCCAACTCTGTCTGTCCTTTTCCCCTCCCCTCCTCCCTTGGCTCCCTCTCCTTCCTCTCATCTCTGCTGTTGCCTCCATCCTACCTCCCATTATGGACATATTAATCATGCCTCTTTTCGGGCTTGGGTGGTGGTTTGATAGTTTCTGCAGGTGTGTGTCGGTTTTCGATACACGCTGTGTCCCAAGTTTTCACCATTCCTTGTGATCAGCACAGTATAAAGCACCGCAAGCACATGTGAATGTGCATTTCCTTGTCATACATTGCAAATCTGACTGTTTTTTGCAATGAAAGAATTGATACCTAGCTGCTACCGCAGTCTCACTTCTCCCTTCCCACTTGCACTCCCTCCTCAGCTGCTCTCTTCCCACCCTCCCTATTCTCTGCATTTTGTCTGCTACCAGTTCCCCATTCTGCCTGTTCCTGCGTCCCCTCCTCCACCAAGCCCCCTTCTATCTTTCCTCTCTCCCTTCTGTCTGACCTCCCCTCCCTTGGCAGGCCCTTCCAACCTTAATCCAGTTACAGTACAGTGTTTTGGTGCTCACTGTGTATGTAAGATCTTTGCAGTGTGTGTTCAGTGTCGTCTTGTGTGGCTCTCATTACTGTGATCGCTATTTTTAATTGTGCGTGTCATTAGTGTTTATGTGCTCCATAAAGCGGAGGAGGGGAATTCCACTGCATCAGTATTCTGGGTTGACAATGTTTTATTGTGGCAGTTTCCAAAGTTGATAAAATAAAGAGAACATCCTATGTCCTTATTTTTATTGTTATTTTTATGTCCTCTGCAATGCAGTGTAATTAATTTGAATTTACCACTGAAATTCGAATTTACCCCAAAAATTGGAATTTCCTGCTGATTTTCAATTTACCTCTGATTTTTTAATTTCTCGCCATTTTTCCAACTTGTGAAGGTTAGAGAGGGTTGGGGATTTCCTGGAGGAGGAGGGACCCTCCTAAGTGTTGGGGATATCACAGAAGGGAAGTGAGTAATTAATTGATCAATTTCATTAATTATCAAATGTGTCCCAGAATCTGCAATGGAAAGGAGGAGGTGTGGCGATTTCCCACTGGGGGAGGGATGTAATTAACTGATGAATTTAGTTAGTCAGTTGGCCTCAGTGCACGCTGCACCAAAACGAACTTTACTCCACTACTAGCATCATCCTGTTGCAATGGGAACTATGTATGCATTGTAGTTTCGGCCTTGTGACTGTAGATCAGAAAGAGTGGTGTGGTCTTTCATGTCTTCTTGTATGCGAATGTCATGACAGGCATTATTGTATCCCAAACTCTCTGTCTGACATCAACGAACATCAAAAGCATGTCTGCTAGAGCCCTGTTAGACTGTTCTGTGAGACCATTCATCTATCGATGGAGGCACTTGTTATCTTGTGGGTTACATTGCAATGTGAAGTTATATCTGATAGTAGCCTCGATTACGAAACTTTTCCAGCAATACGAGATCACCACATAGAGTGTTCTGTAGTTCAAAGGCATTTCTTCTACAAGGAACTTTGCAGTTTCTTGAGCTTCGCCAGTAGGCATAGCTTTAGTGACAGCATAGCAGGTCAGTGCAGATTGTCCATCGACTGCTCTTTGTCGACTTCTAGATCCTCCTCAAGAGCTCAAGTACAATTCGTGGAATGCGAATGACGCATTTGGAATCGCTACAAGATACCCCAGAGGTAAACGTGGTCGCGGTCCTGTCGTTGGAATTCTTTACAGTGACTCACGTAGTATTTAATAGATTGGTAGAGACCTGGGCAGCGATGTTTGCATCTGATTCTGTCAGTCTTCACATACAACCGGTGATCAGAGTTTGGAGCCTTGTAGAAGAAGTTCAGGATAGCTGCTCATAGATGAACTGGGATAATGGGCAACAATTTCTGCCCCATTGGATCATAGTTCTTGTATAGTGCTACATTTATTAATTCGAGTTCTTTGGTCCGTTCCTCCACCTTGAAGGCTTCTACCGTTTTCAACATTGCAAGATCTTCTCCCTGTTAGCAGCAATGCCATTTGATGTAGCGATGACTGATACAGTATTTCATCCACACTGCTCTCTTCTAGCAAAGTATTCCCTTAAAGGCAGTCAGCGCCCTTGGGTTAGTATCCACATTTGCATACCAGTGTGACATTGTATTGTTGAAGCCTCAGTGCCCATGTTCCCAGCTAACTCGACTTCAGGCTAGTCAGCCAACAAAGATAGTGATTTTCCCCCACAACGGTGAATTATTTGCCATACACATACAACCAAAACATGTTGATGGTCCGTAGAACTTCAAGACACTCTACCTCAGTTGCAGAGTCGTTCAACTCGGACTTTGAGAGTACTCTGCACGTATAATTTATCAGGTTTTCAGAACGTTCCTGAATTTGTATTAGAACTGCATCTACTCCAAAATCGCTAACGTTAGTATGAAGTTCTGCCTTGGCATTCTCGTCATACATGATGGAACTGGAGCATATATTAGCGTCTTCTTCAGGAGAAGGAAAGGAAGGAAAATTTGGAGTCTCCCTGCAGTAGTTCTTGGAAGAGACATGCCTTGATACAGAAGTCCCGTATGAATCACTGACGTGACGAGCACATTCTGAGAAGTTGTGAAATCTGCGATTACTTGTAACGGAACTGAAATGATGGTGGGCTGACAGTAATTTGGAGCCCGCGCGTCGGAAACGGGCGCGCTTGTGTGAGACTGCCAGGGAGTGCACCCTGATGCCATCTATTGGCGAAACTGGGAATTAGCGCTGCCTGTCAGACAATGCACTAAGCTCTCGGAGTCAAATTGTATTCTTTTCCTTGGTAATTATAAATTATTACTGTATAATTTAATGTTGTAAAGCGCTAGTAGTAAATTATTATGACTGGTATGAACTCCAGGGTAGTAAATATAAATATTCTTAAATACTAAATGATTTCGATAAAAAGGTGGTAGGGGAACGCCCCCACTCTTGGTGATACGAGCGTAGCTAGGGGTAGCTGGAGACACAGGGACTGAACAATGAAATGGCCTGGGGAGTGTTGACGTGATCGGACGTGCGTAACTGTGCTCACGCAAAAGTGATTGTGCAACAGCGAAGAGGCGAATATCGTCGCCGTTTTTGGAGTAAAACGCGACGAATGGTTGTTGAAGCCGCCTTTATGCCACTGGGGCTGATTGTAAGAGTTCCTGAGCCCAGATTTTATGGTGGACGTGCAGTAGCTTATACGAGTGCTACAGCTCATAGTTCCAGCCGCCATTAAGGGCATGAGGCGTGAAGAGCTGCGTTAGCCACATGCATCTCACCACCAGCACCGACACGTCTACCCAAGGCAAGACTGCTTGCAATTTTTAAGTCGAACTTTGTATACATGTAAAAGGAGAATACCAGTTTTCTTTTATGCAAGTGCAGAGGACAGAATATAGTAATGAGTAAAATTACGACGCATGTTGTTCATTGTAAAGTGTAGTAACCTCAAACATAGTATAGTGAAATCAGACTGAGGCCACCATCGCCTCTTTCATTTACAATTCTTTTGGTTGTAGAATACTTTAGCGTATAAGAATGTTGAAAAGAGCAATGGTCACACCAGAATGAGTCGCCTATTTACAGTTACTTAAATTTTTCTGAGCAACCTTTCAAGTAAAGTCACTTAACTAATTCTGTATCAATGGTCCAAAGGGTAATATCCAAAATCATTAAATAAGTTGAAGGATAGAATTTTGTTAACCGAAGTTGCATAACCTGTCTTGGTAGTAATTACCAAGCCAACTCACAGAAATTGAGAGAGTATTTGCTTTGTAGAATCATCTAGAATGATCAGAAATAGTAATATTCAGAATTAAGTTTAAATTCAACTCAAGCCATTTCACTTTGAAACGAGCCCAAAAATTGATTTATTCTTTTGCTCCTTCAGAGCTGGCGACCGTAGTTATAAGTATTTTCAGGAAGATTCGACGGTAAGTCTGCTGCTCTCGTCGTGCTGATAGGATTATCCACTGCTGCTAGCAGTGGTGATTGGATACATAAGCTCACTACCAATTTAAGTGGGTCAGGTAGGCAGTGTTACCGTGTGAACTGTAGGGCACTGTAGGTCGTGGATCGAACCCGTTCAATCATCACAGCTCTTAGGGAAATAGTCCGGTTAGGAGTGTACTAATCATTAGGTAAATACTGGCGAGTAACGGTCAAAAATGTATACGCAAGTGAATTTAGCAAGGTCCACGTAGCACCTAGTTAATGTGGTGCAATGGCGAGGGTAGGAGTGGAGTAAAAGTGAGCTGAGCTTGTGGCAGCTGTGCTGGATTCAAATATTAACTACGTGAATTCACTACTGCCTCTTACCATTGGGACTGAGCTATTTACAGTTAAAATACGTAGCAGTAAGCGCAAAGGCGTGACAGCTACAAGTCCGTATTGGTTTTATACATACGGAATTGGGAAGTGGGTCATTCCGTCAGTGGAGGGGGTTAAAACAACCGAGTCAGTGGAGAACATACCCCATTTACTGATGGAAAGATTCAGCGGTTCGGTCGCATACTCTTTTTTATTCTGGATCAGAAAGATCTCCATCACCATTCACTAGGTGCTTGAAGATTTTTATTTCTTGATCAGCGAAGAAGCACTTTTTCAGAATCACACGAAGACCCGCAATCTAGACACACTTCAATACGGTTGTCTGGCGACTTAGATGCTCTTCAAAAGTTTTCGGAAAAACGACAATGTCATCCGTGCAGCAAAGACATATCGTCCATTTAAAGCGCCGAAGCAGGTGTCCATCGTAAGTTCAAAAGTGGCTGAAGAATTATACAGTCGAAACAGTATAATTTTAATCTCACACTAGCCTCGGGATTACGAAGACACTTTTGCAGACAGCCTCTTGAGCCTCATTTTGTCAGCAGCCAGTCTGCATGTCCATAGTTGAGAAATACTTTCCTCCTTGCAAACTGTCCAGGGTGTCGTGAATGCATCGCGATGGGTAGACATCTTCTTTAGCAGTTTTATTCAGTAGTCGGTGTTTGACAAAGAAACGCAATGTGCCGTCCTTCTTCTTCAGAAGGCCCAAGGACTCTATGAATGTTCAGTGGTATAATCCTGCAGCATCTTGTCCACTTCCTTGCGGAATATCCGTTCTTTAGCTGGTGACACACTATATGGGTGCTGGTTAACTGGTGTATGATTCCCAGCGTTATATGGCGTTTTACCATGTGCCACTTAGTCTGCCTTTTCTCCACTCCTGATTTGAAAGTATCCGAAAACAGACAATGAATGGCTACCACTTGTTGATGCTGGTTCTCAGTTAGGCCGGATTCTTGCGCTGCATTATCTTTTGTGTTAGCAGATCATGATTCTTCATCCAAAATGTTAAACTGCCCTTCCTGGATTAGTTCGCGTGTCTCTACACATAAACCTTCGTGACAATTTGTGATCGAAAATTTCCCTTGAACATTTATGCTTATGTTCGTTGGTGGCATTTACATTCCTTTTGTAAGTCTGAGTAGCTTTATGCAATCGAAAAACGCTCCAAATTTTAAGTGAGTATCGCGATTGACGATTGGAGCTGGTCTCTTTGATGAGAGCCGGGTAACAATGTCTCCAACTGCCGTGGATGACTATTCCTATGCGCTCCATGCGGGAGTGTGTACGACAATCAAACGACGGTACGATCCTCCTGTATGAGTGATTTCTTAAATGTGGCATTTAAAACTTCAGCTTTCCTTTTGCTGTCTTCTACTGAATACCCAAAAGGGGCGACGAGTGACTCGATAGAAGCCTTCGATCTGCTTTGCGATTTCATGTAGAAGCAGAGTTTTCTATGATGCCCGGCAAGACCTTTCCTACGGTATGACGGTGGAAGTTGTACGCTTCACGCATTGACCTGTTTACAGATGCATGAGTTCCTACTAACTTTTATCTGGTGCCGTTTTCGTGTTTTTTTGAACCGAGAGTGCAAATCTTCTGCTTCCTCTGTACTTTTTGAATTTTGTTACAACACCACGGTTGGTATTTACTGCTCTTAATCCACTTACTCGGCCCATTTTTTTTTAAGCTTTATCAATAATTCGTCCACGTCCGTCCGTATTACAGTCAAAGGTCCGTTCATTGTCCGCCCCTGGTAGCTGAGTGGTCAGCGCGACGGAATGTCATACCTAACGGACCGGATTCGATTCCCGGCTCCGTCGAAGAATTTCTCCTCTCAGGGACTTGGTGTTGTGTTGTCCTTGTAATAATTTCATCCCCATCGACAGGCAAGTCGCCGAAGTGGCGTCAACTCGAAAGACTTGCACCAGGCGAACGGTCTACCCGACGGGAGGCCCTAGCCACACGGCATTTCCATTTCCATGTCCATTCAATGTATAAGTGAGATGCCAGCAACGCTTATTTGCTTTTTACTAGCATAAATTCTCTCGTAGCTTTCTTGACGGATTTACTAACTGTAGTAACCATCGTCACTATAATGACATCATGCTCACTAATCCCTGTCTCTCTGCTGACACTATGTGTGGTTTGTGGAACAGCTTCGTCTGTGCGGAGATCTGATCTCCCACTGTCTATGACTGCTTCTTATTTTATTTTTATTTATTTATTTATTGTTCCGTGGGACCACATTAAGGAGAAGTCTCCATGGTCATGGAACGAGTCAATACATGGAATTATAACACGATGGTAGAAACAGATAAAATGAAATATAAGAAACATATTCAGGCGACACGTCATTAGTTTAAATAAAGAAAATCAAGAATGTAACACTGGAATTTGCTTAATTTTTTAGCTCTTCCAGGAGCTCCTCGACAGAATAGAAGGAGTGAGCCATGAGGAAACTCTTCAGTTTAGACTTAAAAGCGTTTGGGCTACTGCTAAGATTTTTGAGTTCTTGTGGCAGCTTATTGAAAATGGATGCAGCAGAATACTGCACTCCTTTCTGCACAAGAGTCAAGGAAGTGCACTCCACATGCAGATTTGATTTCTGCCTAGTATTAACTGAGTGAAAGCTGCTAACTCTTGGGAATAAGCTAGTATTGCTAACAGCAAACGACATTAAAGAAAATATATACTGTGAGGGCAATGTCAGAATTCCCAGACTATTGAATAGGGGTCGACAAGAGGTTCTAGAACTTACACCACACATAGCTCGAACAGCCCGTTTTTGAGCCAAAAATACCCTTTTTGAATCAGAAGAATTACCCTAAAAAATAATACCATATGACATAAGCGTATGAAAATATGCGAAGTAGACTACTTTTCGTGTTGAAATGTCACTTATTTCAGATACTGTTCTAATGGTAAATAAAGCAGCATTTAGTTTCTGAACAAGATCCTGAACATGGGCTTTCCACAACAGCTTACTATCTATCCGTACGCCTAGGAACTTGCACTGTTCCGTCTCGCTTATAACATGCCCATTATGTCTGATTAAAATATCAGTTCTCGTTGAATTGTGAGTTAGAAACTGTAAAAACTGAGTCTTACTGTGATTTAGCATCAAATTATTTTCCACAAGCCACGAACGTATTTCATGAACTACAGTATTTGATAATGTTTCAATATTACACACAAGATCCTTCACTATCAAGCTGGTGTCATCAGCAAACAGAAATATTTTTGAATCACCTGTAGTACTAGAAGGCATATCATTTATATAAATAAGAAACAGCAGTGGCCCCAGCACCGGTCCTTGGGGAACGCCCCATTTAACAGTGCCCCAATGGGACTGAACATCATTACCACTCTCAATATTGCGGAGAATTACCTTCTGCTTTCTGTTCTTAAAGTAAGAGGCGAACCATTTGTAAGCTACTCCCCTTACTCCATAATGTTCCAACTTCTGCAGTAATATTTTGTGGTCAACACAGTCGAAAGCCTTCGTTAAATCAAAGAAAACACCTAACGTTCGCAACCTTTTATTTAATCCGTCCAAAACCTCACAGAGAAAAGAGACTATAGCATTTTCAGTTGTTAAACCATTTCTAAAACCAAACTGTACATTTGACAGCAAATTATGTGAATTTAAATGCTGCAGTAACCTTGTATATACAACCCTCTCGATAACTTTAGCAAACACCAATGGCATAGAAATAGGTCTATAATTATCAACATTATCCCTGTCTCCATTTTTACAAAGTGGCTTCACTACCGAGTACTTTAATCGGTCAGGAAACCGACCACTCCTAAAGGAAAAGTTACAGATATGGCTAAGTGCTGGGCTAACATACATGGAACAATACTTCAGTATTCTGCTAGATACCCCGTCATATACATGAGAGTTCTTGGTCTTTAGTGATTTAATTATTAACTCAATCTCCCTCTTGTCAGTATCATGGAGGAGCATTTCAGGTAACAGTCTCGGAACACTTTTTTCTACGAGCGCTATATGATTCCCTGTTGGGACTAGGTTTCTATTTAGTTCACCTGCTATATTCAGAAAGTGATTATTAAATACTGTACATATATGCGACTTATCAGTGACACGGACATTCCCACTACGCACTGATTCTATATCCTCGACCTGTCTCTGCAGACCAGCCACTTCCTTTACGACTGACCATATGGTTTTAATTTTGTCCTGAGACTTAGCTATTCTATCTGCATACCACATACTTTTTGCCTTCCTAATAACTTTTTTAAGCACCTTACAATACTGTTTGTAATGGGCTACTACATTTAGATTGTGACTGTTTCTAACGTTTTGATATAATTGCCACTTTGTTCTAGAAGATATTCTTATACCTTTAGTCAGCCACTCAGGCTGCCTGTTTGTGCAAGTACCCTGTTCTAACGGAAAGCAACTTTCAAAGAGCACGAGAAAAGTCTTGAGGAAAGCATTATATTTATCGTCTACTGTATCAGCACTATAAACATCTTGCCACTCTTGTTCCTTGATAAGGTTTACAAAAGTCTCTACAGCAACTGGATCAGCTTTCCTAAAACGTTGGTAACTATATTTAACCTGCGTTGCAGCACAAAAATCTTTTAGACTTAAAATTTGTGCATCATGATCTGAAAGGCCATTCACGATTCTGCTAACAGAATGCTTTCTAGTAATGACGAATGAACAAAAATATTGTCTATGGTTGTTCTACTGTTCCCTTGCACTCTCGTTGGAAAGAATACGGTTTGCATACGATTATATGAATTAAGGAGGTCTACCAGCATCCTTTTCCTTGCACAATCACTTATACAATTGATATTGAAGTCACCACATATAACTAACTTTTTGTATTTCCTATAAAGTGAACCAAGAACCTCCTCTAGCTTTAGCAAAAACGTTGTGAAATCGGAGTCTGGGGATCTATAAATAACAACAGTAAGAAGTTAAGCTCCACTAAATTTAACCACACCTGCACAACATTCAAACACCTTTTCAGTGCAGTACTTTGAAACATCAATTGACTCAAATGGGATACCGTTTTTCACATACATGGCTACTCCCCCACACCGCAAAGAGCTCCTAGAAAAGCTGCCAGCCAACCTGTATCCTGGTAAAGGAAGGCTCTGAATTATCTCCTTATTTAAGAAGTGTTCAGATATACCAATAATTTCAGAGTCAACATCTATAAGTAATTCACTAACTTTATCTCTAATGCCTTGTATGTTTTGATGAAATATACTAATTCCCTCTTTAATCGGATACCTAAGCTTTGTCGAAAGTGGTTTCTTTGTTAGAGAGACTTCCCTTAAGCAGGAATACCTGTCAGCTGACTTCAATCTAAAAAAGGTACAGCTCTAACACCCACAACTACCGGAATTTTCCCATGAGTGATCCCACCACCCCCACCTATGCTGTCACCTATAAGCTTAGCCAACCTCCCCTTCCCATACCTGTTGAGGTGCAGGCCATGTCTAGTGAAACCCGTCCTGCTGATAGACTCCACCGACACCACTGAAATGTGACTCATGCCTTCTGTCATTAGCGCACCCCCAAGTCTCATGTTATTACGCCTGACGGCTGTATTAAGATGAGGCCGATCGTGACGCTGAAACAGTTCCATGAAATGCACATTCGTGTTGCCAGTCTGAGTGGCTATCTTTTCCAGGTCACCATCTATGTCATACTCCCCATCCCTATCAATACTATTACCAGCCCCACCCACAATCACTACCTGATCCTCTTTTGTAAAATCCCTACATAACCCCCCTATGTTAAAAGTCACCTGAGCCAATCCTGCATTAGGCTTCACAATGCTGGTGACCTGTTACTCACTCCCCAAAACTTCCTGCAACTGCAGGATGTCTGCAAGAAGCCCCATCTGGGAATAACATTGTGACTACATTGTGATAAATCGACAAATTCGAAGGGCATGTGTTTGATAGTTATTCTTCCAATATATGTTCCCGTCAAATGGTTCAAATGACTCTGAGCACTATGGGACTTAACTTCTGAGGTCATCAGTCTCCTAGAACTTAGAACTACTTAAACCTAACTAACCTAAGGACAGCACACACATCAATGCCCGAGGCAGGATTCGCACCTGCGACCGTAGCGGTAGCGCGTTCCAGACTGTAGCGCCTAGAACCGCTCGGCCTATGTTCCTGTCGGCGGTACTTATTTCCCTTGGCGTACCTTTGGTACAATTGCTTTCTATCATACAGCATAGTCTTCTTTAGCTGACGATGATAAACATTCGACAGTCCTGAGCATCGATGTGACAACAAGATGCAGCAAAAGCGTCAAGTCTGTATCAGTGCCAATCGGAAGACGTGAAAGCGCGTCCGCATTGCCAAGTTGCGTTATCGGACGATACACGATACACTACAACAATAAAGCCCATAGTTGTAATTTTTGGGCAGTTCGTACACGAGTCGGTTTCGTCGAATGAAATAAGGACTGCAAAGGAATGAAATAAGGACTGCAAATGCTGGTGATCCGTTACTAAGTAGAGTTTTCTGCCAAATGAATAGTGTGAAGTTTGGTGACACTATACACAATAGCCAAAGCCTCTTTCAATTTGTGAATAGTTACACTGAGCTTTGGACAACACTTTCGATGCGAAAGCAACAGGCCTGTCTTTATCACCAATTCTGTGTGAAGCACTCTGCCGATTCAGTAAGAGGAAGCGTGATCTTGCAATACAACTGGTTTGTCAGGATCAATGTGAACTAAGCATCGATCACTGAGCAATGCCTCTTTAAGTTTTTGAAAAGCTACTTGGCGCTCATCTGTCCAAACAAAGGCGATATTCTTGCGACGCAAGCGATGCAATGGAGCTCCTATTTGTTGTGCAGCGTTCGGTATGAACCGATTATAATAGTTCATTTTTCTTAAAACTGACTGCAATTCTGTAATAAGGAACTGGAAAATCTCGTATTGCTAACATATGCGACTGGAGGGGGTGTACACCTTGAATGTTTATGATATGACCAAGATACTGCAAGTCAGGTTTAAAAAATGGGCACTTGTCCAGTCGACACTTCAGTCCTGCATCAGATAACGCACGAAACGAAGTCCGTAAATTTTCAATATGTCCTTCAGGTGTACAACCTGCGAAGGCAATACCGTCCAAATAGTTTGAACAGTTTGTTACTTATGCGGTCAGCTGTTCCAAATACCGTTGGAAAATGGAGGGTGCGCAAACATTGCCAAAAGGCAAACGCAAATTTTTAACAAGCCCAATTGAGTATTTACTACACACACTTTGAGATTCTTCATTGAGCGGTGTTTGAAGATATGCGTCGCGCTAATCAGTTTTTGAAAAGTAGCGTCCAGCGCCTAATCTGTCCTTGAGATCATCTGGGCGTGGCAATGGATAAGTATCAATGGCACTTTGTGGGTTGACCGTAAACTTAGTCAACACCGAGGCGAATGCGACCTGAAGGTTTGGGGAGTAAAATCAGTGAACTTGCCAAATGACTAGGTGATAAGGGCGCAATAACTCCGCTATCTTGCAGTTCTTTAAGTTCACCTGCAACCTTGTCCCGTAATGCAATGAAAACAGTTCTGCCCTGGGAAGGCTGAGCATTGTCTTTCAGCGTAATATGTGCAACAAAATTGTTAACTTTGCCTAAGTCTTCAGAAAAGAGTTCCGAGAAGTCTTTTAGCATTGCATTGAATGCAGACAGTGACAACACATTGTCCTGAATGTTAATGCCAAACAAAGCAAAATAATCAAGACCAAATACGTTTTAACAATCGTATGATTGTATCACTGTGAAAGTCACTGTTCACGTATGAGAGTGATACATGGCGGACAAAGTACATTTTCCGAGAACGAGAATCTCTTGTCCATTATATGCCGTCAGTTTCTGTTAGTTTTAGACGGGGTTGGGGAGCCAAACAGTTCAAATGTGTGAGCAGTGTGACAAAGGCACCAGTGTCCAACTCAAACTTCACACTTTTCCCACAAATAAATGAATGAGCAACAAGTTTGACTAACGTATCACTGACGAAACTGCACGCTTGCTAGTTGCAGACTTCGAATATACTGCATTAGTGACAGGGACCTCGTGACTAGATTTTTGTGAGTGGGCCGAATTCTTATGTTTGTTCCATTGAAAATATGCACATTGCACGTGTCCTTTCCTACCACAAGCATAACACTGAGCTTGTCGGGACGGGCAGTCTTGGCGTTTGTGCTGTAAGTAACACCTAGGGCAAGACTTACTTCTGTTTACTATGTAGCTGCATCTTTAGCGAACTGCTTACGATGTTGTTTACTCGGCTTGGCTAGCGCAAGCTACCACCGCTGAATGGGCCGTTTGAAACTAAGGGACTCAACCCAACAAATAGCTAGCTGCTCAAATTTATGAGCCAACAAGACACCGGAATCGTACTGATCTAGTATTTGCATTACCTGCTGAAACGATGGATTGGACTGTTTCAGAATTTGTTCTCCGAGTTTGTCATCAGGTACAATGAACACGATCGCATGACGCAACTTAACATCTAAATATAAAGCACCGCAAGCACATGTGAATTTGCATTCCTTTGCCATACCATGCAGATGTGACCGTTGTTTGTTTCTTTTTTTTTCTTTTTTTGTGCAATGAAAGAATTGATACCTAATTGCTACCAGATTCACTTGTTGACCATAATAGTTTATTAGTGACGTTACTACTTGGTCTTCATCAAGTTCACTTGGAGTGGCGTTAGGAAAAAGTGTTTGTATGAGCCTAAACATTTCACTTCCTACTGTTGGTAGTATATAGGGAAGTTAAACTGTCGGATAGATGGTATAGCAGCTGTAGTAGGTGGTGCTTTTTCTGTTTGGCGCGTAGTGTTGGCCAGTAGCTGCTCCACCGTGTTGAATGGTGTAGACATTTGTGAAATCTGGTTTTGCAGGATAGAGCGGATCAGGTTATGGTTGTGGAGGGGGCCGTAATCAGTTACTGTTAGTTGCACAAAACACACAAACTTTTATTTTCTTAAGAACCACTTAATTACACATTGCCTTAAAACGATGAAATTAAAACAATATGGCTGAAGGCCTAGTTAAGAAAACTTGCGATACACCCTGGGCTAAATGCCCAAAACCACACCAAAAACAAGAACGGCTGAAGGCCTGAACACAAGTTATAAAAATTGCTTTAAAGAATACACGTGGCTGAAGGCCTTACTTAAGAAAATATTTCACGTAAATACTCGGCT
Source organism: Schistocerca cancellata (assembly GCF_023864275.1). NCBI lineage: Eukaryota > Metazoa > Arthropoda > Insecta > Orthoptera > Acrididae > Schistocerca > Schistocerca cancellata. Next base: position 122,818,875 of record NC_064634.1, read on the forward strand.
GAAGGCCTGGATAACAAGAATTTCAGATAGAACAAACTTTCAAAATTTTATTTAGTAAACAAATCAGTCTTCAAACTTGAATTTAAGTTGGCTGAAGGCCTTATTTTAAAATTAAAATAAACTAAATTAATAGACGGCTGAAGGCCTCGCACAGTACATCAGACTAACATGAAAATCATAATGTAAACCCTAAAAAACTGTGGTGCTCAGAAGTGTTCCAAGGGTCGGCCTGAGGAGGTAGCTCTAACGTAAGGTGAGGCGAGAATCCAAGAGTAAGGTTAAATTATCGGATGGCAATCCGACCCAGGAACGGCTGAAGGGCCAACCAACAACCTAATCAGTTCCCTTCCGCCAGACTAGCATTAAGACAACCGAAAATATCAGCCGAGAACGAAGATACCAGCTGCACTACGTCTTCAAAATTGGCGTCTAAAAACAGCCAAGGCACAATAATCACTCTTAAGAAAATAATACGAACAAACAACTAAAAGGCTGTGAACTACATGCCGAGCCGGACAGCATCAACACGGCGAGGAAAAACACACTGCCAGAAAACTACGCTAACGACCAGGGCAGGTAACTGGGGCGTTAACGGCCACAAGGCAGAAAATACCACTGGTGCACTTAACCAATTTAATAGTTAAAGACCACACAGGAAGATGACTGCAAAATTGCGCCGACTCCAACACACCATACGTTGCTGCTAGCCGGAACAGCCCAGGAAACAACAACCGGTAATGAACGAAGAGATGTCACAGCAGTTGACGTTTCATAACAGGTTAACACATCACTCAACTTCCGTGTCCAGGTTCGGTGGGCAAAGAACTTTGTACCTCTCGCAGCTAGTGCCTCACAATCCGACCATGCGTGCACGCCGCCAGCAGTCCCGGTCTGACTCGCGCCATGGAGACAACCTCGCTGCTCTGTCCCACCTGACCGACTGCCACTGACAGACAGCATTAAAATAGCTGCTCAGTCAAACCACACAAGCTACACATGGTTTCACGGAAACACTTCCACAAACAACTCGAGCAATACTAAAACCAGTGACTGTGGAACAACAAGGACGAATCACAAGTCGACACACACGGAGAACCCAGAAGCAGTCAGCGAGCAAATACACGTCGTCCGATGAGACGACTGACCGAACGACCAACCAAGGTCGTCCCCACTCAAGTTATGTGTGTCGGCAATGGTTGGGCAAGTCCTCGTATCGATAAGCGCTGCTGCTGCCACTCACGGGCAGGCAAGCCAGCAACTTAACGAGACGGCAGTACCGCCAAGACAAGATGTCAAGCACTAAAGGCACGAACACGAGCTGTGCACGGCTCAATTTGCTATATCTGAAACTGCATCATCTGCATTAGCTGTGTGGCCTCTAATGCTTACAGCTGTGGCACCTGAGCGCGGGAGGGGGGGGGGGGGGGCAGGTGGGGGGGGGGGGGAGGTGGCATATTGGAAGACACATATGCAACAAACAGACAAACAGATGTAAAAAGGAAGTTTCTGCAACTCCACACTGAAAACACCGATTAGGACAAATGACAAGAAAATGTTAAAGCAATAAGCGCCCCTGAAAAGGAAAGACAAGAGAGAATTTAGGTGCCAGCACAATGTAAACGAAATTCTGTGGCCTTCGGGCACTGGGTTCAGAGGATTCTTGTCGCCAGTTGTCTTGCCCAGTCATCTCGCATAGGGTGCCTAAGCGGCGCTGCGTTCTCGGAATGCTATACAACAATTCAAGCAAATAACATTAGTAGTTTTTTTTTCTATAAAACAGATTGACAATACTTAACTTTGAATTAGCAATGGTGTCGCAAACGATGGGCGACATGCAACATAAATCAGTCCTGGATATACACAAGGTTCAAACAAACAATGGATATGGATCACTACAAGTTATATCGTAGCTCTCTCTGCTAGGACGTCCTAATACTGTCCCCTAATGTCCAGCCGAGGCTGGCGGGAGCGGCGCTTATATTCAGTTCTTGCAGAGGTCGCTGCTGTCGTTGCGTGGTCCTTGTCAGCGGGCTATTGGCTGACGTTTCCTCACCGCCTTCTCTGGTCTCGCTTTCTTTCTCTTCGTTCCGACGCTTGTGATTATGCCAGAACAGGCCTCATCTCACACATCGACTATAATTGTCCGCAGTAGGCTAACGAGAACAGTACTGTTGTGATGATTCGCGTCTTGCTGCGTAATAGTCGTCTTCTTTTTCCACAGTAGGGTGCAACGTTTCCAGGGCGCCCACAGTGAAATCATACCGTCGTGGTGTTCTGCGTCCAGCAAATGTCTGCTTTCCTGAGGGGCGTTGTACTTGGCAGAGGAATTAGTTTTAACTGCATTTGTCGGATGCTGTGTTTTCGCTTGGTGGTTGTGACGTAAGTTCGACTTGGGCGACTCAGTTCTTCAAGGCACTTTTCACAAGAGGTGAGATTGGTGTCAAGCATCGATAATATTTTCTTCGACGTTCTCTGTTACCTCCTGATGTTTGCTGTCGACATTCACAGCTGTTATTCCTACTGTACTCGGTTCGACATTTCTGGCCGCCATACGTTGCTATATCTCTACCCTTACTATCTCGAGCATGACACAGGCGAGCTCACAATGATATCCACAACTGCCTTAGGGCCCATATTCAGCAGTTATCGTAACTCTTCCGTCCGACTCATGTCTATTTAATATCCTCGATTTTCTGACACTAGTTGACGAATTACTCTGTCGTTGAGCCATCCTTTACCAGAAGAGCTTGGTATATGTCTTCAGTGGCTCCTTTCATCAAGTGTGAAATTTTGTCGGTTTCTGTCATATTTTGATTCACGATGTTACAAAGGGCAAAAATACGACTGCGTCGTTTCCCCATGACTTGGGACCCTGTACTTGAGTTGTTCTTCCGCTAACACGACTTCCTTCAGTTCGGCCTGGAATTTACTCAGCTATTTATTGAGCTTCTCGTTCATGTTCTCGAACCACTGTTGGAATGTACCACACAAATAACAGTACACATTTGCAAGACATATTATGTGATCCCACCTGCTGTGTTTGAAGAATCGGTCGAATCTTTTTAGCCATGTTGTTGGGTCCTGAGCAGCGTCTCCGGAAAACACTGATGGATGCCTGATGTGCAGCTGAGTTGCTGCTGCTTTGGAATCCGTGTCCTGGATATGAAAACCTTAAGAAAGAAGTACTGCTTGTATACGGGTTCCAGTGCGTGTAGACGGCGGCTTTTACGTAGCCTAATTAGAGCAATGTTAATGTAGATATTCTGAAGTAGCCCCGGCGCTTCCACCAAACAATATCACAATTAAGTCAAAATCCAAAGGCAGTATCGTCAGTGAGGTATAGCACTTAACAACGAAGTCACGTTTATTACTGGTACAGCCAGAAGGGAACTGACCTCCTGGACGGTGAGTGCAGCTGTTTAAACAAACATCGAACATTCAGAATAATGATTTTTATACAAACATCGAATGTTCCAAGATATATAAATATTACGAACATAAGATATTGGATAACGTTCTAGAAACGATAGGGACATAATAACTAATAACTGATGATGGTCGGGTCTGAACTGGCGAGCCGCAACGCGCCAAACAGCGATGCTAGTCACTACGTCACACTCCGTGCGCTATAGCTCACTTTAGTATTAGTATTACAAGTTGTACTAATAATGTTAATATATCAGTATTAATTGTTAAGTTGAAAATAACGTAATTTTGTTTAATGAACTGTTCTGTAGAACATTTCGTAGTTAAAAAGTAAGTTTTCAGGCGATTTTTCCATTTTTCCAAATGTAGGGTCATAAGGACACCCCTTCGTCTTCTTCTATTGACCCATATCGCACACAACTCATTCTAGTGCAATAGATTCAAACCAAGGTGGAAAATGAGAGCTGAAACGCACTGCTCAACCTGCATAACAGGACAGAAAGATAAATTGTGGAAAGGGGCCAAAATAAGGTGCTGTCAGTTACACTCGAACATACAACTTTATTATTTGATCAAACATTATGTAACTAGGCTGTTTATGTTTTCTTATTGGCAACGTTACGTAGCGCTCTGTATGAAAATCACTGGCTGTGCTGTGTGCAGTCTGCTGTTTATGTTTTCTTATTGGCAACGTTACGTAGCGCTCTGTATGAAAATCACTGGCTGTGCTGTGTGCAGTCTGTGGCTAGTTTACATTGTTGTCTGCCATTGTAGTGTTGGGCAGTTGGATGTGAACAGCGTACAGCGTTGGCAGTTGGAGGTGAGCCGCCAGCAGTGGTGGATGTGGGGAGAGAAATGGCGGAGTTTTGAAATTTGTAAGACTGGATGTCATGAACCGCTATATATATTATGACTATTAAGGTAAATACATTGTTTGTTCTCTATTGAAATCTTTCATTTGCTAACTATCCCTGTCAGTAGTTAGTGCCTTCCGTAGTTTGAATCTTTTATTTAGCTGGCAGTAGTGGCGCTCGCTGTATTGCAGTAGTTCGAGTAATGAAGATTTTTGTGAGGTAAGTGATTTGTGAAAGGTATAGGTTAATGTTAGTCAGGGCCATTCTTTTGTAGGGATTTTTGAAAGTCAGATTGCGTTGCGCTAAAAATATTGTGTGTCAGTTTAAGCACAGTCGTATATAATTTTTCAAAGGGGACGTTTCAATTACAAGAGGCCAAAAAAATTTTTTTAAACACACAGCTTTAATCCTTGGGACTTAATTACTGGCTGAAAGCTACTTTAATTTAAAAATGGCTGAAGGCCAATAACTTAAAACGCAAGCATAATCAGAAATTTAAAAGGCAAGCCTTATCTTAAAACAGTTCTTTAGTTAGGCTGAAATAAACAAGTTAAATTCAAATCGGCTGAAGGCCGAAGACACAAAAGCGGCTAGAAGCCATACAAGTACCAACAACAAGAACAATTTTTTTAAAAAATAAGGCAGTACACACGAGGGCGCCCAGATGCACGAGGGTCGGCCTGTAATTCAAACACTAACGCTCGCTTGGGTGAGACAGGCAGTCGGGCCAACCATTCACGATATGACGACAACCCAGCCGACCGACAGTCAGCAGATCCACCGGCAAGATAACTTCACCCGACCAGGGCACAACAGGGAGTTCAACGGAACAACGTAGAAGATATTGGCGTCCACAACCAATCATACATGGAGCTGTCAAACTACACACTGTGCTGGACAGCAACAACACGACGACGAAAGTGCACTGCCTGAAATTTACGTCAATACCCAGGGCAGGTAACCGGAACGTTAACGGCCACCAGGCAGAAGATTCCGATGGTGCACTTCAATTCAAATAACCAAATACAGTGAAAGTCCACCGGAGGGTGGCTAGAATTTTCCAACTAGAAAACCACGTTGTTACTCGCGGGAATATCCCAACGGCCGACAACGTACTCCAAATGGCTCTGAGCACTATGCGACTTAACTTCTGAGGTCATAAGTCGCCTAGAACTTAGAACTAATTAAACCTAACTAACCTAAGGACAGCACACACATCCATGTCCGAGGCAGGATTCGAACCTGCGACCGTAGCGGTCACGCGGTTCCAACGTACTCCAAACGACACAATGTGAACTGTCTTGACTTGTTGGTAGGTTAAAGCAAAACTCAACTTTCGTGTCCAGGGTCGGCGAGCCACGGACCTCGTAGCAATGGGAACAGCGCCACACTCTCCGACACCGCGTAGAGACCGCCAGCGGGCCCCGGCCAAACTACGCCGCGCCGAGAATTCCTCGCTGCTCCACGCCAACCGACCGACTCCTCAGAGCCAGTACGCCGACAACATTTGAAATAACTTGCCAGTCAAAATCACACAAACTACACACAGTTTCACGAACACTTCACGAAGAACTAGACAAGGCTAACGGCAATGACTGCACAGTAACAGAGACGAATCACGCTTCTATAAGCGATCGCTGGCCAAATACACGTCGTCCGGCGAGACGACCGGCCGACGATCAACCAAAGTCGTCGCCACTCCAATCATGTGTGTCGGCAACCGTCAGGCATGTCATGGCGGTCCAGACCTCACTGCTGCCGCGCCCCGACTGAACTTGAGCCGCGTGCCAATTCCAACACTGCCAGACCCGAAGTAACTCACAACAGACGACGACCGGGAAGTAATAGCAGTCCTACACAGATAATAAGGCAAGGCCTATATCGATAAGCGCTGCTGCTGCTGCTCACGGGCAGACAAGGCAGCAACTCAGTGACACCAGTAATGGCAAATTAAGATAACGAAGTGGCAGTACGGTAAAAAAAATCAAGATGTAAAATAAGAAATGGCACGAACACGAGCCACGCACGGCTCAATAGCTTAAGGGGCTCCGGAACGCCCTATACTTGCAATGTTAAAATAACGCTTATAAATTACATCTTTCCTCACAAAGTATTTGAGGTAGGAAGTTGAACTTTTTACAGATTATTTATTGGAATATGGGCTACAACTTAACACAGGGATTTTACAAAATTTTAGTTCAGTTATTAAAGATGATTTTTTTTCAATTGTAATGAAAATTCAGAACATTTTTTTGCAATTTTTTATTTATATATTCAAAAATATACAGTTTTTTTGGAAAAAGGCTGTGTTAAATTATGCAGAAGGTACTGTGTAACATTTACTGAAAGTTTGAAACAAATATGTTTGGAAGATCCTTAGAAAACATGTAATTAGTATGAGAAAATAAAAGTTTTGGGAATCGAGCGACAAAGATTGGATTAACTTTATAGTGCATTCCAGGTCCATAGGATGGATTATCTTCATCCTCTGCAAACTCCTCCTCCAGCTTCCTCTTGTTCCTCCTCCTGTTTACTCTTGCTTGTATTTCTAGACTCTTTACAGCCCTGTCTGCAGCCCGAAGGCGTTCCTTCTCTAAAGCAAGCATCGCTCGTACCATGTTAGAATGTTATTATTTACAGTAATAACACATACCTTTGGCTTTCCAACATTTCTCCTTTTCTTAAAAGCCTTCAGAGGATTTCTAATAACTTTACTTTTACTCATTATTATACTTCAACAAAACAGAGACTCAAGAAACAGAATTAATTACGAATATTTTCGAGATAACGACAGAGTAAATAAACATGAAACAATCGACAGTCACACCAGCGATATATATTGAACCATCACAGGTTAGCCACAACACATACTTTATCTCACATCACTAAAATGTACCTGATGAACACGGACGTTAATAATAACACCATTTGACAGCAGTTTAACAGCGCCACAGTGGGTCACGCTCATGTAGAACACATTTTAAAAAAAATTTAAAAATAGTTGTAGTCTTCGGAATTGAATAAATTATATATCTATTAAAAGGTAATAGTCTGCAGATTCAGAAAACGCAAAAAAGTAAAAATTGAACTTTTCATGATTTTGAGCCTTTCCGGAGCCGCTTAATGCGAATGTCTCTTGTGACTCGAAGGCCATTGCAAACAGTAAAAAATAAATAAATAAATATGGCTGACGTATTCTAACAGCTAGACTGATGACTAGTTAATTTTGTACTGATACGTAGGCACAGGAAGAAATTGATCGCAAATAGTAGAAGAAATGGAGTGATTGGAACTTAAAATTATAATGAAACAGAGTGAATAGTTTTCACTCTCCTTAATAAGAGGTGCCTGTATTCTAATCCTAGGCAGAAAAAGAAGGAGGTGATTACAACGATTATAACTGTTCAGTGAAATTCATTCAAAAGCCTCCGAAAGTTGATATCAGACCGGTACCTCAATGAAGATGAGCTGGAGATATTCGATGCAAAAAATGAGCGCAACTCCTCACAAGATGACTGTGGAAAAGCAGCGACAGACGTAGCGAGGCCCGTTTGATGAATGGAAATCTCACACGCACATGCGTACCTCATTACACACGATGAATTGCACGTGTTAGATACTCCGATGAAATGCTTGTCACCATGAGGGTCTCGTCTTTTACTTGACAAAAATGCTTTCAAATAATTCTGGAGCTCAAATATTCTGAATTACGTTCCTATAAACAATGTCCGAAAAGTGCGTAATTTGTGTCATGTTGTCAGTGACCTTTGTAGTGTTGGTGGGAAAGCGATTGGACTGGTAAATGCGGCATTTTGCTGCTGGCTATCGTTAACAGCATGTTTAAAGCCGTTTAACTGTGTCGTGGTGGTTACTTGTTGGTAAATTAATGAATGAACAAAAAGTAACTGTATTTACCTTACGATTAACTGCGTTACTGGTAGACTGCACAAATCTCTTCCATTTAGGAATTTCTGGTGCTTGTAGAGTGGGCATACTCTGAGTGGAGACATTTGCCACACATCCACAGTATATCTTGCAAGGTGAGTGTCAATATGTCTGATAGAATAGACTGATACTCTTTACAAAAAAATGGCTCTGAGCACTATGGGACTCAACTGCTGAGGTCATTAGTCCCCTAGAACTTAGAACTAGTTAAACCTAACTAACCTAAGGACATCACAAACATCCATGCCCGAGGCAGGATTCGAACCTGCGACCGTAGCGGTCTTGCGATTCCAGACTGCAGCGCCTTTAACCGCACGGCTACTCTTTACATCTAGAACAGTAATATGCTGTAAAGCATTACTTTCCTTGTGTTGAATAACACCTAAACAATCTACACTCCTGGAAATGGAAAAAAGAACACATTGACACCGGTGTGTCAGACCCACCATACTTGCTCCGGACACTGCGAGAGGGCTGTACAAGCAATGATCACACGCACGGCACAGCGGACACACCAGGAACCGCGGTGTTGGCCGTCGAATGGCGCTAGCTGCGCAGCATTTGTGCACCGCCGCCGTCAGTGTCAGCCAGTTTGCCGTGGCATACGGAGCTCCATCGCAGTCTTTAACACTGGTAGCATGCTGCGACAGCGTGGACGTGAACCGTATGTGCAGTTGACGGACTTTGAGCGAGGGCGTATAGTGGGCATGCGGGAGGCCGGGTGGACGTACTGCCGAATTGCTCAACACGTGGGGCGTGAGGTCTCCACAGTACATCGATGTTGTCGCCAATGGTCGGCGGAAGGTGCACGTGCCCGTCGACCTGGGACCGGACCGCAGCGACGCACGGATGCACGCCAAGACCGTAGGATCCTACGCAGTGCCGTAGGGGACCGCACCGCCACTTCCCAGCAAATTAGGGACACTGTTGCTCCTGGGGTATCGGCGAGGACCATTCGCAACCGTCTCCATGAAGCTGGGCTACGGTCCCGCACACCGTTAGGCCGTCTTCCGCTCACGCCCCAACATCGTGCAGCCCGCCTCCAGTGGTGTCGCGACACGCGTGAGTGGAGGGACGAATGGAGACGTGTCGTCTTCAGCGATGAGAGTCGCTTCTGCCTTGGTGCCAATGATGGTCGTATGCGTGTTTGGCGCCGTGCAGGTGAGCGCCACAATCAGGACTGCATACGACCGAGGCACACAGGGCCAACACCCGGCATCATGGTGTGGGGAGCGATCTCCTACACTGGCCGTACACCACTGGTGATCGTCGAGGGGACACTGAATAGTGCACGGTACATCCAAACCGTCATCGAACCCATCGTTCTACCATTCCTAGACCGGCAAGGGAACTTGCTGTTCCAACAGGACAATGCACGTCCGCATGTATCCCGTGCCACCCAACGTGCTCTAGAAGGTGTAAGTCAACTACCCTGGCCAGCAAGATCTCCGGATCTGTCCCCCATTGAGCATGTTTGGGACTGGATGAAGCGTCGTCTCACGCGGTCTGCACGTCCAGCACGAACGCTGGTCCAACTGAGGCGCCAGGTGGAAATGGCATGGCAAGCCGTTCCACAGGACTACATCCAGCATCTCTACGATCGTCTCCATGGAAGAACAGCAGCCTGCATTGCTGCGAAAGGTGGATATACACTGTACTAGTGCCGACATTGTGCATGCTCTGTTGCCTGTGTCTATGTGCCTGTGGTTCTGTCAGTGTGATCATGTGATGTATCTGACCCCAGGAATGTGTCAATAAAGTTTCCCCTTCCTGGGACAATGAATTCACGGTGTTCTTATTTCAATTTCCAGGAGTGTATTTCTGTTGCAGAGAGAGCCAGTCTAACCCTCTGAGTCTCTTCAGATGTTGAGAGAGATGAGGCTGGCTTGATGTATGTAATAACCTCAAGCTGCGAAAAGTATTCCAGTCATTGACAGTGGGTGAAATGAAATCGACAAGGTGGAATCAAAATTGACAGCATGTTACGCTTGGGGCAGGTTCTTCAGTGTGGTAGACAGTTGAGAGATCTAGCTGTTGACCTTTTTTTCTTCTTACATAATAGCTCCTTTAACAACGGCAAGTAAATACTCATTTATTAAACTGAAAATCGCTCCATTATATAAACAGGAGGTCAGTGAAGTTATTTTGTCTGTTGACCGAAGGAAATTGGATAGGAGATTCTGGGGATATACAGTCTGCCTGTAAACTGGAAAGCGAGAAGCGCTCAAGGTGGGGGAAGTTGTCTTTCGCGGAAGAACGTTACAGCTGTATTACAGGATGACTAAGCATCAATTACCCGTCTAGCGGTATAGAACAACATGCAGAGATTTACGTAGATTCTGTTGCTTTAATACTGTTAGTAACTCATACCTATATTCCGTGTGGTATTCACTCATACTTGTTTTCCGTGTGATGCTCACACTCTGTGAAAAAATAAACATCTCCCGGGCATACCTGCGCATTGCGTCGCTAATGATTCATAAGCCACGCTGCGGAAGGATCGTTGTAACTTTGTGAAACACCCTTAATAATACCGTGTCAGAGGTTATTGGTCTTAGAGAAAAAAAATGGATATGAGCCTTCTGTTGTAAATTCAGTGAGGTTTAATTCTGTATTGAGTTATTCAAGAAAAACAAAAAGAAGTTACCTTTAAACGTCCCCTCACCACCACATTCACACCCCTCTGTCAGGACTTTTAGTATATTGGTCATGGCACTCTCTCTTACCACTGTACAGAAGTTTTGACTACACGAATCCTTCCCCTAATTTTCCTACATTGACTGTATTAACGTCCAGAGAAGCATTTATCTGTTTACGATAGAATGTTATTGCCCGTAAATCACTGCGTGTGACTGGGAACTTACGGTACACAGTGCGTAGGAAAATGGCTTCAAATGGCTCTGAGCACTATGGGACTTAACATCTGAGGTCATCAGTCCCCTAGAACTTAGAACTACTTAAACCTAACTAACCTAAGGACGTCACACACATCCATGCCCGAGGCAGGATTCGAACCTGCGACCGTAGCGGTCTCACGGTTCCAGGCTGTAGTGCCTAGAACCGCTCGGCCACCCCGGCCGGCTCGTAAGAAAATGATTTATTAACATGTGGCGATCACTTTTTGTCGAAGAACAACTGGTTAACACCATGTTATCAGTACTCAAAATTTCCCACATAAATTATGTCTATCATGAAAGCGAATGCAACTTTCCCTTGCTCAAAATATTACTTCCTTTCTTATGATTAAAGGACAACAGTTGATTTGGCTGAAAAAAAAAAACGTTTCTCCCAAAATAAAAATACTTAACAAAAGTCTGGAATGGAAATTAAGAATCTTGCGTAAATCTCTTTATTTATTAGCTTACTTCAATCCGCATGGTACGAATGTCACAAGAAATATCTTAAGTTCTTAAAACGGAGGTATTTCTGTATAATGGTTAACGCGGAATGAATTAATCCAACCCATAGCCGCAGTTGATTGTTTATTTTTACTTTGTGCACATACACATTCACACCAACACACTAGGCACACAGAACAAAGACAAAAACTTTAATTAAGATTGCCGCACCTATAGGCAAAAGAGCTAACGGGGTAAGTCGTAAGTGATAAGGAAATGAATTATATTGTGTAGAAGTAAAATATATTTCTTCTGCCACTTTGGCACTACGTGTGCTACTTTGACGCTGATGACCCTAAAATGTTCTTTAATTTAGCGGTTCTTAAAGAAGGAAGAGACTAGCTGATCTAAGCCTTGTGTCAAAGGGCAAGCAGTCGGCAATAAATACACAAATTACCTGAACAAATACGACCGCAAATTCTTGTGACAGTAGTAAGACAAGTGTGAACCCCGTTACGATCGGGAAATGAGTCGTGCTGTACTGCGGTCTGAAGGGAAACAGAGACATAAAGCTGTTGTTGAATTCTCTTCAGAAAAAGAATGGAACACTAAGCATAAAATTTTGCACTCTACACGTCGCTCATGTGTCGAGAAGGAATACAAAACATTAAGGAATAAAGCCGCACACACCACTTTTAACTAGTTGTAAAAGGCATTGCTGCAAATGGTTGGTTACAATACCGCTATGTTTCAGATCAGTCCATATAAACGTCGCCCATCACAAAAATTTTGTAGGCGAAGAAAAATACCGATTATGAACATATTGCGAAAAACCGAGGTGGTAATCAGAATGAGACAGAACCGCAGTGAAATGTGAGCCATAGACATCAGCACCGGAACAACGATACATTTGCCAAAGCTGTGCTTCTAGTGTAGAAGCATAGATATCAAGAGTAATAATTATTACAAAGAAGCTAAAGTGAAACACTTTGTGACATCAAAATAGAGTATGTCACACTATTGTGCCTTACTATTATTCTTCTTCTTCATCTTCCTTTTCCTTCTCTACCACGGGGTCGTCATTGCTACATGGTTTGAGGCAATGTTAATGTGATAATGGTTAAGCGGTGGCCGAGTGCCCTTCCTGACACCATTACTGCTTATTTTATTATTATATCTTTCATTATGAATTATAAATATTTGTAAGGGCTGATGTGTCAAAATCAACAACAGTAAAGGTTTCTTTCTAGTAACCATCACATCAGCATTGCACGCACCTTCTGTACAAGAAGAGATGTATTTACACTTGTTTGTTCGTATTGTTTGTATTAAACTATGGACCTAGAAACGACCGCGAGGCTTCGTCCCGCCGCAGCGTTCAGTGGTTCACAATCCCACTACAGACCACAGCAGTCCACCCACCCCACCGACGCCCCACACCGAACCCAGGGTTATTGTGCGGTTCGGCCCCCAGCGGACCCTCACGGGAACGTCTCATACCAGACGAGTGTAACCCCAAATGTTTGCGTGGCAGGGTATTTATGGTGTGCGCGTAAGTGGAAACGGTGTTTCCACAGCAATCGCCGACTCAAGGCAACTGAGGCGAAATAAGGGAAACCAGCCCACATTCGGCGAGGTAGATGGAAATTCGCCTCAAAAACCATCCTCAGGCTGGCCGGCACACCGGACCTCGACACTAATTCGCCGGGCGGCTTCGTGCCGGAGACCGGCACGCCTCCCCATTCGGGAAGCAGCGCGTTAGACCGCACAGCTACTTACACAACAGTCTAGTAGCTTCCTTGAGGTGAATTTTACCACTCAGTGTCAGTGATAATAAGTATTCTGAGTGAAATATTCTGATCTCAAGAGGAGGTTGAAAGTGACTCGGGTCAAATGCAACGTAGTGACCAGCGGTCTTACATCAAAACTGAGAGTAAGCATGTGGCTTGCGACCTTTTCCGACAGAGAGGCTGCCGGCTACTGCAGCGGCGTGAACGTCGCGACCACCTCAGCAAGTGCGACTCCATCAGCACTCCGCTGTTACACCCGGAAACGCTCCGGCGTAGCACTGAATGTCAGCAGCACAGGTGGTGGTGGCTTGCGCATCCAGCTCGAACATCACGTACTTTTTAAAAGTAAATTGCAATTGTTCCTATTCTGTCCTACTACACATCAACATAAACATTTAATGTGACACAATTTTAAACTGGTATTTTAAACTTAAGACAGGTTTCCATCTTGGATTTTATACTTAAAGCACAACTTGTGTTGGGTTTGAAACGTAGCCTAAGTGACCTGGAAATCTTTCAGGCAGTCCCAGTGAACTGCGACGTCACAGTTTTTAACTTATAAAAGTGGCCTTCTTGGATCCGACAAGTGGTCAGCTTGGTCCCTATGCACAGCAGAAGTGAACTGACAACAATACAGGCTGTCCCAGCATCCCCAGGTCCACCATCTTGGATTTGAAACGTGGCTATCTTGGATTCTGTATTCAGCCTAAGTGCCCTAGCAGCCGTGGACGCTGTCCCAGTATCCGCAGGTCCAACATATTGGGTCTGACGAGGTGCTGTCTTGGATTCTGAAGTCAGAGCACGGAGGGAAACCCAGTAAGACAAGGTGCATGTGTTTGAAATATCACATTCCATACTGAATACAAGTGACATAATCCCACCATCATGGAATCTTACGACTTATCTTAGAAGAAAGATTAAGGAAAGATAAACCTACGTTTCTAGCATTTGTAGACTTAGAGAAAGCTTTTGACAATGTTGACTGGAATACTCTCTTTCAAATTCTAAAGGTGGCAGGGGTAAAATACAGTGAGCGAAAGGCTATTTACAATTTGTACAGAAACCAGATGGCAGTTATAAGAGTCGAGGGACATGAAAGGGAAGCAGTGGTTGGGAAGGGAGTAAGACAGGGTTGTAGCCTCTCCCCGATGTTATTCAATCTGTATATTGAGCAAGCAGTAAAGGAAACAAAAGAAAAATTCGGAGTAGGTATTAAAATCCATGGAGAAGAAATAAAAACTTTGAGGTTCGCCGATGACATTGTAATTCTGTCAGAGACAGCAAAGGACTTGGAAGAGCAGTTGAACGGAATGGATGGTGTCTTGAAGGGAGGATATAAGATGAACATCAACAAAAGCAAAACGAGGATAATGGAATGTAGTCGAATTAAGTCGGGTGATGCTGAGGGAATTAGATTAGGAAATGAGACACTTAAAGTAGTAAAGGAGTTTTGCTATTTGGGGAGCAAAATAACTGATGATGGTCGAAGTAGAGAGGATATAAAATGTAGACTGGCAATGGCAAGGAAAGCGTTTCTGAAGAAGAGAAATTTGTTAACATCGAGTATAGATTTAAGTGTCAGGAAGTCATTTCTGAAAGTATTTGTATGGAGTGTAGCCATGTATGGAAGTGAAACATGGACGATAAATAGTTTGGACAAGAAGAGAATAGAAGCTTTCGAAATGTGGTGCTACAGAAGAATGCTGAAGATTAGATGGGTAGATCACATAACTAATGAGGAAGTATTGAATAGGATTGGGGAGAAGAGAAGTTTGTGGCACAACTTGACCAGAAGAAGGGATCGGTTGGTAGGACATGTACTGAGGCATCAAGGGATCACCAATTTAGTATTGGAGGGCAGCGTGGAGGGTAAAAATCGTAGGGGGAGACCAAGAGATGAGTACACTAAGCAGATTCAGAAGGATGTAGGTTGCAATAGGTACTGGGAGATGAAGAAGCTTGCACAGGATAGAGTAGCATGGAGAGCTGCATCAAACCAGTCTCAGGACTGAAGACCACAACAACAACAACATGGAATCTTTGAATTTCCTACCAGTTTATACGTAGGACAATTGTGCTGGGTCCACCATCTGGAACATTTTAATTATCCTGTCATTTTTCTTATTTCGCGCCATTTTATACATAGGGCAATTGGCCTAAGTCCATTATGATGTCAAAGCCTTGGAGGCAGATTTGGGGCGAGAAATCTGCTGATAACGAATCACGTCACTGAGTGACATCATTGATGATGTTGTCAGAGACATTCCTACGATGTGGAGTGCAGTGCAGTGATTTCCCTACTGCTGCTGTACCGATTACGAAAAATAATGCGCTCTGCTAGCTCAGTAGTCGCTTCATCGGTGTAGCCCTTAAATCTTAATCCACTTCGTCGTCTGTGTAGTGCAAATACAACATATTGAAGGGGTCCCTGCAATTCTTCATTCGAAAGAAGACTGCGTGAAATACGCTGATGATTTAAGACCTCCACTATACCCCAAACCAGAGATCCTGCAATAGGTTATGGATAAGAAATTATAAATTCGGAGGTACGCTTTCTTGCCAACATATCTACTGTTTTCTTCAGGGTCTCCATCACCAGCTGAGCATTGAATCTCCCAGTGACGAACGTACACACCCTCTAAGCTCGTTTAGACTTCACAGGAAAGTCGACAATAGGCCCAAGAACTGTTTTGTTGGGAGGCTCCATAAGACGCCTGCATATTGGAACTCTCATTCACTGACACACCCGCCCTCAGTGCTTGTCTACACTTTGCAGGAAATCGTGTACGTGCTAAAAGTCAAGATATTCCGCACCGAATTTGATGTGCTCTCTGCTTCATACCCTACTGGTGAGGCGTAGGGTGACAGCTGTGTGGCCAATATCCACATTCAATATCCAACCAGAATTTCACAAACCCACGAAGTTAATAAATTAATTACATTAAAACATGTATTAAGCTAAACAGTCGAACACTAACTAAAGAGCTTCGAGATCATAATAATAAAATAACAAATTATGTGACTGCAATTCTGCAGACGCCATCAAATCACAATCCAAAAGTGGCCGAGCGGTTCTAGGCGCTTCAGTCTGGAACCACGCTGCTGCTACGGTCGCAGGTTCGAATCCTGCCTCGGGCATGGATGTGTGTGATGTCCTTAGGTTAGCTAGGTTTAAGTAGTTCTACGTTCTAGGGGACTGATGACCACAGATGTTAAGTCCCGTAGTGCTTCGAGCCATTTGAACCGTACAATACAAAATCTTCTAATAATAAACAGGAAAGTAAAAACGATCCAGTTGTCATTTATATGGCGGTAATACATGTTAAACTCTTGTATAGAGACAAAAGCGTAAGCTGCAGTACAAGCGGTGGTGGTCGTATTGCGAATACCACACAGCTCAAAGACAGACAGTCGAAAGAAACGACCTTACTGGCGTAAAAAATTAAATAACAGTCGCGGCTTGTTAGTATGTGGCTGTGTTTCAACCCTTAACTATGTTCTTAAGCTAAGATGTCTTTCGTGAAAAATCGATGAATCGAACAGGTTATACCATTAGCATTACTGTGCTCCATTGCAATGCATAAACGGTAGAGTTCAGGGACGGAGTCTCAAAAACGCCGTACAGATGTGTTTTGAAAAGTGAGAAAGAAAGCAGACTCAAATGAGCTTACTTTGAAAACAACCACTACAAACTACATTTAAGTGGTAAAATGGTAAATACAAAAGTTTGTGGCCTCTCACTTCTTTTGTCTCAGACCTCGTACCCAATGATTTCCGGTGGAACGAAAGAACACGTGTACAGTCCACTTATCGCCCACTGCCGCTCCGTTGATCAAAGTTGTGAAAACTTGAAATGCCACAGCTTGAGGACATTGTCTGTAAGAAGCTGCTGTCGGGTTCTGCTAAAATGGGAACTTGTCTTCCAGCTTCTCTGTCCTGACCGTGGCCTAGGCATTAGGTTTCATCCCCAACCGACAGGAGTAATTTAGCACATAATTTGGATTAATCACAGTCAAAAAATAAACTGTACTATTAGAAGTAAAGGACAACCAGGGAGATTATACCACTACTGACATAAGAGCTATATTCAGAGTCAGATAATCATATATATTGAAATATTCAAATACATTTACAAAGAAACTCACTGACAAATGTAATCGTACATACACAGGCAGCAAAGAGTGCTTAAGTTGTTCATCATGAACATAGAATAAATACTCATTTTAGCTAAATACATTATCCCGACCAGAAAGCATTAAAACGATTAAAATGGTTTCTCATCAGCAATCAGTAGTTTTCCTTAAGATTCTCAGCCATCAGCACTCATACAAACTTTTACAGACATGGTACCTAAATTGCGGATTGATGTGGCCTGAAGGCTGACTAAAGAGATAACGGAAGGATGTGTTGTTCCATCGAAGAAGAATAAGGAGTTACTGTGGGTGTTTTTCACGGGTGCTATTTAAAACACCAATACCTGAGGCAAACGTTTGATCAATCAGAGTAGCACTATGTAGGTTTCCAGGCTCTGGCGACATTTTACACCCAACATCAGCTTGCAGATGTAATCCTGTGCATGGTTGCAGGGCTGAATTGTATGAATACGTCGTTTTAACTGAAAACACTATACTATCGATAATTTCTGCCTTATTAATGCATTATGTATATGCTCACCAAAATCAGGGAAAAGTACTCCTGTGAAAGATCACATATGTTTTTGTCATCTCTCAGTCGACCTCAAAAAACACACACGTTATTACTGTCCCAATGCTTGCAGTCATTAATTAATAAACTTTTACATTAATTTTTAACGTTGGTAGTTTCTCTTACATGATCATAATTACAAAACACACATTGGGGAAGTATATTAAAAATTCATGGTAGAAAAACCATGTCTTGCACTCACACGTCGTAGTGAATAGTTGATTAATAACAAGAGCAGCCTTGATTCTTTTTCAACAAGGCAGAATAAAAAATTAAAGGCGATTACGTGTGCAAAAAGAAGAAATGGAAATAATTCACTGGATATGTAGTGCCGAAACAGTCTGATTTTTCTGTTTTCAGCTGTACATATTAATGGACAAGGACTTGAAGCAAACGTATTCAATATATTAAGAACAGAATGAGAATATGTAATTCGATCTACAGCTCCTCGTCCACAATACAGGGGGGAAAAACTGAACAGTCGTGTCCGATACGTTTAAGTAGACAAAGACGTGGAAGACATACGATGTGTGTGAGAAAAGCAATAAGACTGATTTTTCTATCTATCCAAGTTTTTATGGTGTTCGGGCAATAACTTTGTCCCCTTCAAAGCAGTTCCCTTCGGCATCTATACACAGGCAGAGCCGTCGTTTCCAGTCTTGGTACCAGCGTTGAAAGGCTTTAACCGGTAGGACCTTCAACATGTCAGTCACATTCTTTTGAATGTTCTACAGAGTCCAGAAACGACGCCCTTTTAAGATTTTTTCGATTTAGAGAAAATAAAAAATCCCAAAGACTCATATCAGGTAAATAGAGGGGCCGTGGAATAACAGGAATGCTTTTGAGGTCAAAATCACCGTGATGGAAGTGACCGTGTGACATGGGACGTTGTCGTGACGCACCGTCTACTTGTCTTTAATGTCCGTCTCACACCATTCACCATTTTCCTGAATTTTTCAAGGACATCATTGTAAAATATTTTGTTGATAGTTTGTTCTGGAAGAACAATGTCCCGAGAACACGACCACGCTCGAAGATTTCATCGATTTTTGAAGCTGAAGGTCTCCCTGACCGAGGTTTAGCTTCAGCGTGTTCTCAGCCATCCAAAAATGATTTGTGCCAGCAAAAAACTTGTGCTCTTAAGAACAAATCTTCCCCATACATCTGTTTCAAGTCTTCGAAGGCTGTCCCGCCGAATCCAATAGTTCAACCCAACACTTGACTGCGTTATGATAAATTTGCAAACTTTATAACAGTGAAATACACAGAAGAGCCAAAGAAACTGATACACCTGCCGAATATCGTGTAGGGCCCCATGAGGACGCAGAACTGCCGCAACACGACGTGGCATGAACTATACTAATGTCTGAAGTAGTGCTGGAGGGAATTGACACCATGAATGCTGCAGAGTACAAGTGGGTGAAGATCTCTTCTGAACAATACATTGCAAGGCATCCCACATATGCTCAATAATGTTCATGTCTGGGGAGTTTGGTGTCCAGTTGAAGAGTTTAAAATCAGAAGATGTTCCTGGAGCCACTCTGTGGCAATTCTGGAACTGTGGAGTGTCGCATTGTCTTATTGAAATTGCCCAAGTCCGTCGGAATGCACATTGGACATGAATGGATGCAGACGATCAAAAATGGTTCACATCGCTCTAAGCACTATGGGACTTAACATCTGAGGTCATCAGTCCCCTAGACTTAGAACTACTTAAACCTAAGTAACTTAAGGACATCACACACATCTATGCCCGAGGCAGGATTCGAACCTGCGACCGTAGCAGCAGCGCGGTTCCGGACTGTAGCGCCTAGAACCGCTCGGCCACATCGGCAGGCCCAGACGATCAGACAGGATGCTTACGAACGTATCACCTGACAGAGTCGTATCTAGACGTATGCCAGGTCCCATATCACTCCAACTCCATACGCCCCACACCAATACAGAGCCTCCATCAGCTTCAATAGACCCCCGCTCACTTGCAGGATCCATGGATTCCTGAGGTTGTCTCCATACCCGTACTCGTCCATCCTCTCGATACAATTTGAAAAGAGACTCGTCCGACCAGGCAACATGTCTCCACTTATCAACAGTCCAATGTCGGTGTCGACGGGCCCAGGCGAGGAGTAAATTCTTGTGCCGTGCAGTCACAGACATTACTCCAGGAGGCCTTCAGCTCCGAAAGGACATATCGATGATATTTCGTTGAATGGTTCGAACGCTGACACTTGTCGATGGCCCAGCGTTGAAAACTGCAGCAATCTGCAGAAGTGTTGCACTTCTATCACGTTGAAAGATTTTCTTCAGTCGTCGTTGGTCCCTTTCTTGCAGGATCTTTTTCCAGCTGCAGAGATGTCGGAGATTTGATGTCTTACCGAGTTCCTCATATTCACGGTACACTCATCACGTGGTCGTACGGGAAAATCCCCATTTCATCGCTACCTCTGATATGCTTGTGTCCCATCGCTCGTGGGCCGACTATAACACCGCGTCCAGGGTCACTTAAATCTTGATAACCAGCCATTGTAGCTGCAGTAACCGATTTAACAACTGTACCAGATACTTGTTGTCATATACAGGCGTTGCCGACCGCACTGCCGTATTCTTCCTGTTTACATATCTCTGTATTTGAATAAGCATGGCTATACCAGTGTCTTTGGCGCTTCATTGTATTACGGTTTAGTCTCCTGCCTTCACAATTAAATGCCATCAGCAGCCACGGTTATGTCCTACAGGCGGTAATGCGGTTACGTTAAGTTTAATGTCCCGCCAAATCGTAAGTGGGCCGATAATGAAACGCAAAAATTTTCCATCAAAGCGGACCTACACATTCGATGAGGCTGAAATGGTTCCGTATCTTTCGATCAGCAACAGCAGGAGGCGGACTGCTAAATATAACAGGTAATTCCGATCGGCTGCCGGCGTCAGGCGGCGCTGTCGCTGAATGAACAAAGACTTCCGGCCAGCTGAAGGCCGGCCAACGGTCCGCGACACCAGACGGTACCGCAGCTACTGGAGGCCGCGAAACACGATGACGTCACCCACAGAACGGACTCGGGGAGACGCAAGACTACGGCTGACCACGGAGAGGTGCACAGTTACCGCGTCACCACCCATTTCAGACAGTTCCCGACTTGCGCCATCACTGATGCCGCCATGTAACCTCCAGATACTTTTCGTTTGCAGCCTTATACGACCCGGTATTACACTGACGCAAATCGTTATACCACACACACGTTGATCGAAAGCTACCAAAGATCATTATTTCCATACCTATGGGTTAAGTTAGCGAAAATTTCATCCTTATGTGAGCTCATTTTCAGTATTTTCGGAAGAAAAAAATGCCATTTCTACAGATGAAGATTGGTATGATCACATGGTGGCTACTAGGGGTTGGTCTACGGTACTGAAAATTTTCAGCTGGAATCGCAACCCAATTGTCACACTGCTCACATATCGGGGGGTAATTATGCCAAGCGATATGAAATGGCACAAGTACAGACTGTCCGAGGCGAACCTCCTTAATTTGAAACACTTACACTGAACATAATAATCCAGACAAATTTATTAGGTGGTAGACACTAAATTATCTGTGGAATTTCAGTATTTATAATACCTGGAAGGTAGATCGAGATTGCACAAAATAAGGTTACGATTGTGGAGGGGCCGTAAGCAGTTACTGTGAGTTGCACAATCAGACACACAACTTCATTTTTCTAAGAACCACTTATTTACACATTGCTTTAAAAGATCAAAATTAGACAATACGACTGAAGGCCTAGTTAAAGAAAACTTGAGATGCTTTGTGGGCTGAAGCCCAAAACCACACCAAAAACAAGAACGGCTGAAGGCCTGGTTTAGAATTAAAAGGTAATTTAAAATAGAAGGTAAAATTTAAAAAAACCATGCAATTGAAAATAATTAGGGCTGAAGGCCTATACTACACGTCTGAAGGACAAATATAATTAAAACACATTAATAAATAACTTTTCTAAGCAAGAAATTTCTTTTTCAACGAAAGCCTAATTAAAGAAATATTAACATATTGCATGGCTGAAGGCCACAAACAAATTTGAAACAACGGCTGAAGGCCTGAACAAGTCAGACAAACAGTTTGAAATAAACCCCTTCCTTCTTACAAAAACTTTCCTTTAAAGAATACACATGGCTGAAGGCCTTGCTAAAAGGGGTTCACGTAAATCCTCGGCTGAAGGCCACACGTAACACATCGAACAACTAATGACTTAGGGCCTGGATTACAAACAATTTCAGATAGAACAAATTTTAAGGAAATTTTTTAAAAATAAAATCAATCTTCAAAATTTTAATTTAACACGGCTGAAGGCCTTTATGTAAAATTTAAAGAGAACTACATTAATACACAGCCGAAGGCCTTGCACAATACTTCAAACTAAAATGAAAATAACAATCTAAAACAAACAGAACAAGTGGTGCTCAGAAGTGTTCCAAGGGTCGGCCTGAGAAGGGGAGGTGAGACAGGCAGCCAAGAGCTGAAGTTAAATAATCCGATGGCAACCAAAACTAGGGACGGCCCAAGGACCAACGAACAATTTACCAATTCCCTTCCGTCCGACCAACGGTACAACGATGGAAAATATCGACCGAGGACGAGGATACGAATAGCACTACGTCTTCAGAAATTGTCGTCTAAAAACAGCCAAGGAAACAATAACCACTCTAAGAAAAACATGAACCATACAACTTACAAGGCTGTCGAACTACATGCCGTGCCAGACAGCATCAACAACACAAGGAAAGGCGCAATGAGGGAAAACCGCACTAACGACCAGGGCAGGTAACTGGGACGTTAACGGCCACAGGGCAGAAAATACCGCTGGTGCAAGTAACAGTCAATTTAATAACTAATCACAATGTAGGAAATGGATCTAAGATTTCGCGGACTCCAACACATCATACGTTGCTGTAGCCCGAGCGGACCAGTAAGCAACAACCCGCAAATGAACGAAGAGATGTCACAATAGTTGAGGTTTCATGACAGGTTAACTGATCACTCAACTTCAGTGTCCAGGTTCGGTGGGCAACGAACTTCGTCGCTCTCGCAGCTAGGGCCTCACGATCCGACAGCGCGTGCACGCCGCCAGCGGTCTCGGCCTGGCCCTGCACCGCGGAGACTTCCTCACTGCTCCATCCCAACAGACTGACCACCACACACACTACCACCACCAGCACCACCCGTAAATATTAGCTAGTACGACAGTACTAGTATCGATAAGCGCTGCTACTGCCACTCAAGGAGGCAAGACAGCAACTTTGTTACCCAGTAAGTAACGAAGAAACAAGACGCCACTCGATGTGACAAAATGCCAAAGAACAAACGGCCTGAACGCGAGCCGCTCACGGTTCAGTATCAAGTTACGAGGGTTGTTTTTTAACTAAGGGCCGTTTTTATTTTTAAAAAAAAACATACAAATACTTTTGTAAAAAAACTTTTATTTTCTGATTCTACACATTTTTACCTATTTTTCTACATAGTTGCCTTGTTTATTTAAGCACTTGTCATACCGTACAACTAAGTTTTTAATTCCCTCTTCAAAGCATTCGGCCGCCTGCTCCGACAGCCAAGAGATCACGGCCGCTTTCACTTCATCGTCGTCATTGAAGCGCTGCCTGCCAAGATTGTGTTTCAGGTACCGGAAAAGGTGAAAATCGCTAGGAGCAAGGTCGGAGCTGTATGGTGCATGGTCCAAAACTTCCCAGCCAAAAGAATCAATCAAATCCCGAGTCTTTTGAGAGGTGTGAGGCCTAGCGTTATCGTGCAGGAGCAAAACTCCTTTTGTCAGCATGCCGCGCCTTTTGTTTTGAATTGCTCTGCGGAGCTTCTTTAGAGTTGCACAGTAGGCATCTGAGTTGATTGTCGTTCCTCGTGGCATAAAGTCCACTAGCAAAACATCGTGCCGGTTCCAGAACACAGTTGCCATAATCTTGCGCTTTGACAGCGTCTGTTTGGCTTTGACCTTGACGGGTGAGGTTGTGTGTCGCCATTCCATCGATTGTCGCTTGCTTTCGGGAGTGATATGGGATACCCATGTTTCATTTCCAGTGACAATTTGACTCAACATGTCATCCTCTTCTTCCTCGTAACGAATCAAAAAGTCCAATGAAGTGGCAAATCTCTTCCCTTCGTGGTCACTCTGTGAGGAGTCTGGGTACCCACCGAGAACACAGTTTCTTACAGTTTAGGTTTTCAGACACAATTTTGTACAAAACCGATCTTGAAACTTGTGGAAATTCCAAAGAAAGAGTGGAAATTGTGAATCTTCTGTCCTCACGAATCTTTATTCGACTGCAGCCACCAAATCATCAGTGATCACAGAGGGCCGGCCTGAGCGTTCTTCATCATGGACGTTTTGACGGCCATTTTTAAACTCTCTAACCCATTGACGCACTTTACCTTCACTCATTGCATTCAAGCCATAAACTTCTGTTAACTGACGATGAATTTCTGCAGCTGATAGGCTTCTCGCGGTCAAAAAACGTATCACTGACCGTATCCCACACGCGGCGGGCGATTCAAGAATCGTAAACATTATAAAGTAGCAAAGCGATGCGTACACGTCAGCTACAGAGCTGCAACTTGCATCAGTGTGAACGGGAAGAATGCCAGCAAGTGGCGTGGTGGCTTGTTGCGGCGTCCGCGCGAACTACGGGACTATACGCGCGAACGGCCCTTACTTAAAAAACAACCCTCGTAATTTTTTTCTCATGAGCTGAAAATCCGAAGAAACTGAAAGATCTCCAAATAACCGAAAATGGGAACGAACGCTTAAAAAGTATAAACCGTATGGCGCTATGCAGAACTAGGGTCCATAGCTGCAGTTCAACATTTTCGTACAGAACAGCACAGAAACCTGCCCGCCCTCCCCCTCTCACCACCCCCAATGCCAAGAGAAGTTATGCATAGAAAGCAGCGTTTCTACAGACAGGATCCTAAAATAGATGGTGGATCATCAAGAACATCACAGAAGACTGGCAATCGCGTTTCAGGTGCGTTTGAAAAAAGTCACAAGACATCCGTTCGTATGGTGTCCCAAAATCAGCTATACAGGATGTGCCACACAAGTGCTTAAAGTTTCACGCAGACAAAGTATAACTGTTATATCAGGCGAAACCCAACGATAAACTCAAATGGGCGCATATCCTGAAGACATTCTTTAGCGCATCCGATGAGGCAACCTTTCACCTCAGTGGAAAGTTCAACAGACACATTGTGCGAATTTGTGGTAGTGAACGTCCTCATGAGACCATGGAGTATTTGCGAAACAGTTGAATGGGTGACTTTTAATGTGACTTAATGGAGGATGAAATTTTCATCTTTACAGAGGCAACTATCACTGGTCACTCGTATCTTGATATGTTAGTTAATTTTGTATCGCCTCAGACACACTGTCATTTGGAAATTTCATAATGCATTAAGTGACGATTGCGCACAAAGATATTGTGCGAGATCTATGATTCCTCTTCTTAGAGATGTCAACTCTCCTCATGAAATACGTACTGTGTTATTCTTTAATGAATTAGCCACATATTTACCGAACGTCAAGTACGTCTCATCCTTCCTCAGTACTTCAGTATTCCACTTTCTTTAAAATTGATTCTTCTGTAGAAACTACTTCTCATCATCACTAAATTTTGATCTGAGTCTATATCAGCTCCTGGGTAGCCTACACCTTATAATCCAATTACTGGTTTCCGAGTCTCTGTCTGATCATGCTGAAATCCAGCTGGAATCTTCCCGTGTCTCCAGGCCTTTGCCATGTATAGTTCCTTCTCTTGCTTTTTTCTTTTTTTTAACACAATACACGCTATTACTAACTGAAATTCATTGCAGAACTCAGTCTTCCACGACGCTCATTTCTACTAACAAGCCTATATTTTCCCGTAATCCTTTCTTCTACTCTTTCTCCTAAAATCGCATCACAATCCTCCATTATTTTCATCTCCCTTTACGCACTGAACTGTCCTTTCAGAATCCTCATAATACTTTTATCTCTTTCTTCATCTTCTACTTGGGGTGCCGGCATGTGTGCCTGAACTACTGTTGCCCGTGGTGGTCTGCTGTCGATTCTGACGGGAACCACCCTATCACTGAACTGTTCACAGTAACTCACTCTCGGTCGTACCTTCCCATTCATAACGAACCCTACTCCCGTTATACTATTTTCTACAGCTATTTACATTACCCTATATTCATCGGAACAGGAATTCTTGTCTTTTTCCCGCTTCGCTTCGCTGAGACCCACTACAACTATATTGAGACTTAGCAATTCATTTTCAAGATTCTTTAACTTCCCTACCACGTTAAAACTTCTGATGTTCCAAGCCCCGACTAGTAGAATGTACCCTTTCGTTCATTATTGCATCTTTTTCTCATGGTCACCTCCTCGTTGGCAGTGCCTTCTCAGAGATCCGAAAGGTAAAATAATCCGGAATCTTCATCGGTGGAGAGATGATCACTACAATTTTTCAGTTACAAACCACATATCCTTGGATACACATTGTGTATCTTCATGAAGTGGTTTCCATTGCCTTTTTCATCGTCATGCTGTTGATCATTGCTGATTCATTCGCCTCTTAGGGACAGTTTCCCATCCTAAGGGCAAGAGTGTGCCCCGGATCTCCGTTCGCCAATGGCACGAAAGGCTGATTTCTTATGCAGTAAGTCTTCGGCCGTAATAGCTAATGATATTCATTCAATATTAAAGCTGTGAAAACCCAGTACATACTGATTACTAGTCAAAGACACTACCACTTCACCATTGGTCCAACTCTTTCAGCTTTCAGCTTAAGGCGACAGATTTGGAAGACAGGAACCATAAATGGTATTAAATTTTTAAAAAGCCAGAAAGAGATATCGTGGTCGATAAACCGGTAGTTATAAAATTTAGAAAGAATATTGGTGTACATAAATACTGGTATATATATACACGGTGATAATAAAACACAATTATCACGATGTATAGTCTTCTCTTGTCGTGATACCACCTGAAGCACGGAAAAACACTCCAGCAGATGGCGGTTCGACAGGAGATATGGTAGTTTATTGTATATATTCATTATAATCCTCTCTAGGTCGCTATATCCCGAAGTATCTCGAACAAAATTAAGAACCGGCTTGACATAAATCTTCCTTGATTTTTCTATTCTGAAATACTATTTGGTATTTATAAATATTGGTTCTGCACCAAGCGTCTTAAAATTCTTTGAAGATCTATGTGGCCTTATGTGTTCGTACAGGTCTTCTTTTCCTAAAAAACGTTCTCAGCATGATTTCATATGTCTGTTGCCTGCAAAGTAAACACTAGAGATCTTTTTTTCTAAAATGACTTCAGTCAAAACATGCATCTTAAAGTGCCCATATTTTATGCTGTTTTGTCAAAAACTAATGTTTTAACATAGAATCGAAAACACTGTTCAGTTACACTTTCACTGACAAAGTTTGCCTTCACTTTTCCGTAATACATTAAACTTCCAAAATTTGTGTACGATTACCAATTCCGAATGACTAGTGGATCTTAGTCTTCTTTCATTTTCATATACATCTATGTGCAAAATATGTATTATATGTATATAGAAACGTAATGTACTGAATTATTGTATTTCATATACGATTCACTTTCGCCTCTTCACGCCAGCCGCTATTCGTAGAGACGCCCTCTTTGAGACGTAACTGATGATCAACTCCATGGATGCACCCTGTCTCGCCTTTTAACTGTTGATTGATAAAAAACTGGTCATCAATAGTAATTATATTCCCGGGATTACCATGCACGATGCCTCGCATGGAATTGATGGCATCTCCAACAAAGTACTAAAAGCTTGTTCCTCACATAAGTGGGATTCTCATCCACATATATAATAGCTCACTGAAACGGAATATTTTTTCTGATAACCTGAAATATGCAAGTGTTCAACCATTTTATAAACAGGTGATAGGTCTGATGCCAATAACTATCTTACTTCTGACACCGTTATCCCAAATTCTTGAAAAAGTAATGTACTCAAGAGTAACTGCACATATTTGTAAAAACAAAGTACTAACAAAATGTCAGTTTGGTTTTTCATAAAGGTTTCTCAACAGAAAATGCTGTATATACTTTCAATGATCAAATGTTAAATGCTCTGAATAACCGAACATCACCCATTAGAATTTTTTGTGATCTCCCAAGGACTTTTGGCTGTGTGAAATCTTAAGTATTGTGGTACAGTGCACAAACAGCTTAATTCACATTTAAATGGAAGAAAGCAAAACGTTGAAATTAACAGAACAGGTGGCCTGAAAAAATCAGTCAAGTCCTCTAATTGGGGTGATGTCAAGAACGATGTCCCACAGGGCTCAGTCTTGGATTCCTTATTGTTCTTAGTACATATTAATGAATTGTCACTCTATATTCACCAAGATGCGAAGCTATTTCTTTTTGCTTATGATATAAGTGTAATAACCATACTCAACAAATAAAGGAAATTGTAAATAATGTCGTTCAGAAAATTATTAAGTAGTTCTCTGCAAATGCACTCTCATTTCATTTCGATAAAACATAATATATACAGGTCTGTACAGCAAATGGCACAACACCGTTAATTAATATAGAATTGGAACAGAAGTCTGAAGCTAAGGCAGAGTATTCCAAATTTTTGGGTGTGCGCTTGATGAGATATTGAATTGGAAGAACCACACTGCTGATCTGCTGAAACGTTTGAGTTCAGCTACGTATGCTGTTAGGATTAATGCAAATTTTGGCTATAAATAAGTAAATTAGCTTACCATGCCTATTTTCATGCACTGCACTTGCATGGCATCATATTTTCAGGTAACTTATCATTAAGGAAAAACGTATTCGTTGCACAAAAGCTTGTAATCAGAATTATAGCTGGAGTCCAGCTGAGATCATCTTGGAGACATTTATTTAAGAAACTAGGGATATTCACAGAACGTGCGCAATATGTATGTTACTGCTAACCAAATGAAAAGCAATAGCAAAGTGCATAGCTTCAAAAGGAGAAAGGCTGATCTTCACTACTTAGGTTTACATCTCACTTTGGCACAAATGGGGTGAATTATGATGCCACAAAAATCTTTGGTAGCATATCAAATATAATAAAAAGTCTGTAAACAGCCAACCCCCATCTAAAAACAAATTAAACGAATTTCTGAATGACAGCTTATTCTACTCAATAGAAGAACTTTCGGAAATAAATTAGTAATCTTAAGTACTCAGCTGCCTTGAAGATTGTCAGCTCGTTCTTTTTTGTGTACTGGAAAGTGAAAATGTGAAATGTAACTGGAGTGTAGGTGAATTTCATTTACTATAGAAGTCGATACCAATGATTGTAAAAGCTCTCGATACTAACTTATATATGAATGAAGGATACATGTGATGGCATACAAGTATAAGCAATTGTGTCTTTCAGAGTGTATTGTAACTAATAGAAACATTTCTTTTGAGCTGAAGTCAGTTACAACATATATGTTTAACATGTAAGGGCTCGTCATCACATCATTTATTCTAAACTAAAGAAAGTAATCAAAAGCAAAAGTGGGATCATTCAGCCAAATAAAACGATATGTACGAGTAGATACGTAATGTATAACCAATATGTCCCATAATTTGTCGACATTTTATTAAAGATGTTTCACATTAAACTTTATTATTTAGTACTTTGTTTTCATTCATTATTCTGACTGTAATAGTGTAGTTAGTTATATTAAAAACATTTTATTTTAAGATATTTGATAAAATTATTGTACCTATTACGTATAAATTACCTAAAATTTGTACACAGGTGAGAGTTACTTGTAGTAGCCTTGACGTACTTCAAATGAAATGGTCTTTTTTCCACTCTCTAAAGAATAATATTCTTTCCAAAAACAGCTTCCTTGAGAAGTTACTGACGGTAAAAACTTTCGCCTTCTAGAATATTCTTCTTTTACTGAATAAGTTTCGAGTAACCAGTATTATATTCTTGTACCTCTAATAGACAGGTTTCTAAAAAATGAATATATTGGTCAAAATTAGTATGCTGATTATAAAATTACCGTAAATAAAGATTTTCTGTTTCGTGAAATTTCTCGTGGGAGATACAAAATCATATTATGGGCGTTGCGCGTCTATTCTGGGAGGTTGTGTTCAGCTTTTATGTTATAATGCTATGCCAATCAGTTTGTGATATTTGAAAGGTAGCATGCCGCTCGTCTGAAAATGTCTGCCATTTGTTTCATTTATCTTTAGAATTTGTGTCGTGAGCAATTGGTTCAAATGACTCTAAGCACTATGGGACTTAACATCTGAGGTCATCAGTCCCCTAGACTTACAACTACTTAAACCTAACTGACCAAGGACATCACACACAACAGGCCCGAGGCAGGATTCGAACCTGCGACCGTAGCAGCAGCGCTGTTCCGGACTGAAGCACCTAGAACTGCTCGGCCACAGCGGCCGGCTCGTGAACAGTTGGCTTGCTTTCAATAAATGACGTAAATGGCGAAGGAATGTGTTTGAATGATCAAATAACAAAGTTGACTTTTGACGACGAGCAGAAAGCGAGAGAGACAGGTAAGTAAAATATATTTTCTTTTTAATTATTTCCTACCAGTGAGAACTTGGTACTGCGGTAGTGAATTCTTATACCTGAAATGCACTTGCTCTGAAGTTTAACTTCATTACATACTGAATGGGATGGTGTATTAGGAGAGACAGTTAAGGGAATAAATGATTATCTCAATGTGGCGGTTGTTTGTCATAGATAGAAAATTAGTTGTGTTGTTATCGAAATTGAACGGGTGCTAGCTGAGGGCCACCCAGTCTAACCTGGATAAGCGAAGGGCCACCCAGTCTAACATGGATAAGAGAAACTCCTTGAAACAATACTTTTTTCCTTCTCGCTTATTTCTTTGGATTCTCACCTGCAGAGAATCAGGAGTGGCTTCTCTCACTTAAAGAAGTTTTCCTTAATCCAGGCTTATCACTTTATTACGTGCAATGACACAGGTTGTTAGAGAAATCTAACGCCTTCCTTTGTTTCACCGTTTAGGAGCTTTGAGCATTACATAAATCTGTACACAGGGTGACTTTGCCCAATGGATTCAAACATCAACTTATGTCATTTACTCGCACTTTCTCTCAGACTAGTCATTTTCGACTACTTTATACAGTGTCTTCCTGGATGTCTACATCTGTCGTTTCGTTGACCACAAGACATTTGTGTTGCTGTACTTTCTAGCTTCCCAGCTCTCGTGTTAATGACGTACGATGTTATAATCAGCTCTGCCCCACAAACTAAATCAGATTATCGTTGATTACAGTTGATTTTTAATGAAGCCTTCAGAAGTAGTTAATTGCAGTAACGCTCGCCTACCTCTACCCACCCCTCCCCGTCTCGTCACCACACAACCTCGATTCCTTAAGGAACTGAGTCCGGTGCATAAAATGTCGCATATTCCAAAGATATAATTTTGCAGGTACATTAAGTGGTATCATGGGCGGTGTCTGCAAAATGTGATGCGAATAGAGTTAGTAATAAAGAGGTAATAAATTAAAACGTCACGCCTCAAGCGACAGTTTTACTGCACGAACAGCGAAAATGTAGTAAGCGATAAACATTTTTCCTTTCATTATCTTGTGGGTGTTTCTTCGAGAATAAGTATCAAAAAAGTTTACAGTTATGCGTGTAAACGGATTCATACAGTTTATAACATAAGTACTTGACTTACTGTGTTAAACCTTTAATTTAGATTGTACCTCTTAATGAGCAGGTTATGAAAGCATTTCAAGTTTTTAAGTTCGTTCGATAATTATATGAAATACCGAAAACGAAATTTTTGTTGGCGGTGATGTCAGCAGCACTAGGACTGCACGAACGAGGAGTGGAGTCGCGTGTTCTGTTCGGATAAGAGCAGATTCAATCTGATCAGTGATTTTAGACTTCCCCTAATATAGTGAGAGGTTAGAACACGTGATGCACCCAGGAATATTGTCGACCGTGGTCCTTTTAGTAACCCAGGTGTTATGGTGTGGGGATGCATAGTGTAGTGACCTCCAAATGTTTGAATACGGTACACTCAGCGATCAACGTCATCCTGATACTAGACTCCTTCCCTATTTGCATCTTTTCAGGAGCGCACTCGGTTCTCACGTCATTTTTATGGATGACAATGCGCGGCAGCTTCGAACAATCAGGTGGATCAGCGCTTGCAGCACGAAAATATCTACATCTAAGTCTACGTGGGGGTGTTGGAAAACAAGTTTCGCTGTCGAATGTGGTCAGAGTTGTGTGTGAAAGGAAAAAATAAGAGAATGAGACTTTAAAGGTAAGACATATCTTTATTTTTCTACATAATTTCCAAATACATTGAGGCATTTGTCATACCGCTTTACAAGTTACAAAAAGCCTTCAAGAAAAAAATCAGGGCGTTGCATACGTAAGAAGCGTTGAGCGGTTTGTTTGACGTCAGCATTGCTGCCAAAGCGCCTTCCGCCGAGAGTCTTCTTCAAAGCAGGAAACAGATGGAAGTCACTTGGTGCGTGATCCGGACTGTAAGGCGGATGGTGTAGGCGCTCCCAACCAAGAGTTGCAATATGGTTTTGCGTTGCTGTCGCCGTGTGTGGTCTCGCATTGTCATCCAACAGCAGAACGTCAGATCTGAGAAGGCCTGGCCGCTTTTTCCGAATCACCTCTTTCAATTTCGACAGAGTGGCACAGTACCGCGCAGCATTGGTGGTTGCATCCTCCAGAAAGTCCAGCAGCAAAACTCCTTTGGCGTCCCAGAAAACGGTGAGTAGCGCTTTACCTGCAGACGGCGTGCTTTTGAACTTCTTTCCGACAGGTGATGACGGATGTTTCCACTCCATGGATGCGGCCTTCGATTCGGACATGTAATGGTGTACCCACGTTTCATCCCCCGTCACAATACGAAACAGAAGGTCATTGCCAGATTCATGGTAACCCACCAGCTGTTCCAGGCTTAACGCCATGCGTTGTTCCATGTGTGTTGGGATCACTTGGCGGGGCACCAATCGTGCTGACACCTTCCTGTATCAAAGAATGTTTTGGATGATCTTGCGAGCTCGCTCATGTCAGATTCCAAGTTCTGCCGCTACTCCATCGATGGTGATACGCTGGTTAGCTTTAATCATGTCATCCAGCTTCCTGACATTTGCATCTGTAGTGGCCTTGAGCGTCCGTCCAGGTCTCGGTATGTCTTGCACTTGCTGACGTCCATCACTGAATTGCTGGCACCATCTCTGCACCATTTGCCTCGACATCACACCTGACCCATACACCTCAACAAGGCGGTTATGAACTTCTGTGCCTGATACTCCACGTGCCCATTCATAGCGGATAACGGCACTCACTCCCGCCTTTGACCACGACTCCAAAATGCACCTTCTCTCCATAGCTCCGGGAAACGACTGAGTGGCTGGCCTCCGCTTTGCGTCGGCTCTGCGACAGAGCCATCTGCTTTACCGCGGTCGACCTCTACCCAGTGGTGTATCGGTGTCTTGCACGCGCGCGTTCACCTGCAGTGTCGTCTTTCGCCCATATCACATAACTCTGCCCACAGTCGACAGGGAAAACTTATTTTCCAAGTCCCCCTCGTACATAGATACTCCGCAAGCCACCGTACGGTGCGTGGCAAAGGGTACCCCATACCACTGCTGGTCGTGTCCTTTCCTGTTCCACCCCCTAGACACAACGTGGGAAAAACAGCTATCTGTATACCTCCATATGAGCCCTAATTTCACATACCTTGTCTTTGTGGTCCTTAAGCGAAGTGTACGTTGGCGGTTGTACCATCGTTTTGCAGTCAAATGGTGCAAATGGCTCTGAGCACTATGGGACTTAACACTCAGGTCATCAGTCCCCTAGAACTTAGAACTAGTTAAATCTAACTAACCTAAGGACATCACACACATCCATGCCCGAGGCAGGATTCGAACCTGCGACCGTAGCGGTCGCGCGGTTCCAGACTGAAGCGCCTAGAACCGCTCGGTCACCAGCGCGGCATTTGCAGTCAGCTTCAAATGCCGCTTCTCTAATTTTCTCAATAGTGTTCCCCGAAATGAACGACACGTCCGTCCAGGGATTCCCATGTGAATTCCCGAAGCATCTCTGTAACACTTGCATCTTGTTCGAACCTACCGATCTGAATTGCTTCCATGCTTTCCTTCCTGTTGCGGGTATTTAAGAATGGGCACAGTAGCGTCCTGTATGCAATCTCCCTTACAGATGAACCGCACTTCCCCAAAATTCTCCTAGTAAACCGAAGTCGACCATTCGCCATCCCTAGCACAAAACTCTCCCATCCCTAGCACAAAACTCATATGCTCGTTCCATTTCATATCGCTTTGCAACGTTGCGTCCAGATACTCAAACGGCGTTACTGTGTCAAGCAAGATACTACTAATGCTATATCCGAACTTTCTTTTAGTGTTCAACCCTGAGTTTGGTTTGCAGCAGAGCGACATTCCTCTCTTCTGTCTGCCTTCCTCTTCATTTCCACGTATGTCTTACATCCAACGTCAGTCATGATCTGTTGCATGTATGATGTCCTTGGTCGCCCCCGCCGATTCCTGCCCTCAATAGCTCCTTCTGCTATTGTTCCAATGATGTTGTTGTGTCGTAGGATGTGCCCTACAAGTTTGTCTCTTCACGTTTGGATGTGCCTCCACAGAGATCTGGTTTACTGTACTCTTCTAAGCACTTGTTACTTTGTCTTCTCCACTTTATTTGTTACTTTTTTCTTTTTGTTGTATCCGAACTTACGGGCTCGTTTCTCCTACTCATCCGTATTGACTTACATTTCTCTACATTCAGAGTAAGCTGCCATTCATCACATCAACTATAAATTTTGTCTCAGTCATCTTGTAACAACCTACTACAGTCTCTGATCTTCGACATTTTCCTGTAGGCCACAGCATCTTCAGCAAACAACCACAAGTTGTTGTCAACCCCGGCCGCTAGAACATTCATATACGAGTATGTAGGAAATAATAGCGGTCCTATCACAGTTCCCATTGCACTCAGCCTCTTGATGCCAATTGAGGAGCTACTCGACCGAATAGTATCGGATCCGGTCACAGAAAACCATCATAGCGACCGGGAGAGCGGTGTGCTGACCACACGACCCTCCTATCCGCATCCTCTCCTGAGGATGACGCGGCGATCGGATGGTCCCGATGGGCCACTTATGGCCTGAAGACAGAGTGCTTTTTTTATCACAGTTCCCCTGGGCTAATGGACTGGCCTGCCGGTTCCCCCCGATTTAAATACCTTCGCGTGGGGTGCAGCGGGGAGATGCATTTCTTCACGTTCCTGAGCGCCAACTGTGGTGTCCTGCCCCCTCGCCACTTATATGGTGCCTAAAGGATTCTGCTTTCTCGGATAGCTAAACAACAATTCAAGCAAATCACATTGACTGTTTTTATTACAATGGAAATGGGAATGCCGTGTGGCTAGGGCCTCCCGTCGGGTAGACCGTTAGCCTGGTGCAAGTCTTTCGAGTTGACGCCACTTTTGCGACTTGCGTGTCGATGGGGATGAAATGATTAAGGACAAAACAACACCCAGTCCCTGAGTGGAGAAAATCTACGACCGAGCCGGGAATAGAACCCGGGCCGTTAGGTATGACATTCTGTCGCTCTGACCACTCAGCTACCAGCGGCGGATTTTGTTACAATAAAGCAGATTGACAATATAAGCAAATGGCGACATGCAAATAATCAATGTCTTTCGCTGTATATAATGTCCATACAAGTAATTCACACAATGTCGTATGGATCACTAACGACGGCTGTTCTAGTGCCTCTCTTCTAGTGCGTGGTTTCTAGTCCGAGTGTGCTAGTGTGGGTCTGCTGGTGCCCGTCCTCTACTGTCCGGCCGAGACCTTTTTTTTGTGGCAGTGTACTATTACACAGCGTCACCGGTTCAGATCCCGTCCAACTATCTCGTTGGGAAAGTGGTAGGAGACTCAAAGCAACGGCTGAATAACAGCCGAGCATAACATATATCGAGAGGTTGTAACAATGGAAAATTGTACTGAAATGCAGGAGGATATGCAGCGAATTGACGCATGGTGCAGCGAGTGGTAATTGAACCTCAATGTAGACAAGTGTAATTTCCTGCGAATACATAGAAAGAAAGATCCCTTATCATTTAGCTACAATATAGCAGGTCAGCAATTGGAAGCAGTTAATTCCATAAATTATCTGGGAGTACGCATTAAGAGTGATTTAAAATGGAATGATCATATAAAGTTGATCGTCGGTAAAGCAGACGCCAGACTGAGATTCATTGGAGGAATCCTAAGGAAATGCAATCCGAAAACAAGGGAAGTAGGTTACAGTAGGCTTGTTTGCCCACTGCTTGAATACTGCTCAGTAGTGTGGGATCCGTACCAGATAGGGTTGATAGAAGAGATAGAGAAGATCCAACTGAGAGCAGCGCGCTTCGTTACAGGATCATTTAGTAATCGCGAAAGCGTTACGGAGATGATAGATAAACTCCAGTGGAAGACTCTGCAGGAGAGACGCTCTGTAGCTCGGTACGGGCTTTTGTTGAAGTTTCGAGAACATACCTTCACCGAGGAGTCAAGCAGTATATTGCTCCCTCCTACGTATATCGCGCGAAGAGACCATGAGGATAAAATCAGAGAGATTAGAGCCCACACAGAGGCATAAAGACAATCCTTCTTTCCACGAACAATACGAGACTGGAATAGAAGGGAGGACCGATAGAGGTACTCAAGGTACCCTCCGCCACGCACCGTCAGGTGGCTTGTGGAGTATGGATGTAGATACAGATGTATATGTAGATGTAGAAGGTGTATCGGTAGTGCCGTACCACACTCCGACGGTGGAAATACAGAGGAGGGGTGCAGTAACGCACCAACTCTGTGGTGAAGGAAAAAAGGTGTCTGGACGAGAACAGGCCACTGCTAGTGGTCGTATGGGGCCTACCGTTAGTCACAGCCCGAATCCAAGTCCTCCAGGATGGTGAGTGGAACGGGGTGTCGGTGCCAGCGCCGTGGAACTGTGGTGCCGATGGTTTGGAATCCAGCGACCGTCTCACGGAGGGCGTCCTCTAAACTGTAAAACTGTATAGTTGGCGAGCAGAGGCGAATGAAGACCCCACCGGAGACATTCTGAAGGCGCTGGAGCGTCAGCATCCGGGACTTACTAATCGTGGCCCGCGCAGAGGAATCATACACTACTCGCCATTAAAATTGCTACACCTCGAAGATAACGTGCTACAGACGCGAAATTTAACCGACAGGAAGAAGATGCTGTAATATGCAAATGATTAGCTTTATAGAGCATTCACACGAGGATGGCGCCGGTGGCAACACCTACAACGTGCTGACATGAGGAAAGTTTCCAGCCGATTTCTCATACGGAAACAGCAGTTGACCGGCGTTGCTTGGTGAAACGTTGTTGTGATAACTCGTGTAAGGAGGAGAAATGCGTACCATCACGTTTCCGACATTGATAAAGGTCGGATTGTAGCCTATTGTGATTGCGGTTTATCGTATCGCGACATTGCTGCTCGCGTTGGTCGAGATCCAATGACTGTTAGCAGAATACGGAACGCCGTGCTGGATCCCAACGACCTCGTATCACCAGAAGTCG
Organism: Schistocerca cancellata; assembly: GCF_023864275.1. Classification (NCBI taxonomy): domain Eukaryota; kingdom Metazoa; phylum Arthropoda; class Insecta; order Orthoptera; family Acrididae; genus Schistocerca; species Schistocerca cancellata. Next base: position 122,856,596 of record NC_064634.1, read on the forward strand.
AGGTGACGGGCATGTTATCCGCATGGCTGTAACGGATCGTGCAGCCACGTCTCGATCCCTGAGTCAACAGATGGGGACGCTTGCAATACAACAACCATCTGCGCGAACAGTTCGACGACATTTGCAGCAGCATGGACTATCAGCTCGGAGTCCATGGCTGCGGTTACCCTTGACGCTGCATCACAGACAGGAGCGCCTCCGATGGTGAACTCAACAACGGACCTTGGTGCACGAATGGCAAAACGTCATTTTTTCGGATGAATCCAGGTTCAGTTTACAGCATCATGATGGTCGCATCCGTGTTTGGCGACATCGCGGTGAACGCACATTGGAAGTGTATATTCGTCATCGCCATACCGGCGTGTCACCCGGCGTGATGGTATGGGGTGCCATTGGTTACACGTCTCAGTCACCTATTGTTCGCATTGACGGCACTTTGACCAGTGGACGTCACATTTCAGATGTGTTACGACCCCTGGCTCTACCCTTCATTCGATTCCTACGAAACCCTACATTTCAGCAGGATAATGCACAACCGCATGTTGCAGGTCCTGTACGGGCCTTTCTGGATACAAATCTCTCACCAATTGAAAACGTCTGGTCAATGATGGCCGAGCAACTGGCTCGTCACAATACGCCAGTCACTACTCTTAATGAACTGTGGTTTCGTGTTGAAGCTGCACAGGCAGCTGTGCCTGTACACGCAATCCAAGCTCTGTTTGACTCAATGCCCAGGCGTATCAAGGCCGTTATGACGTTGTGGCCGTGGTTGTTCTGGGTTCTGATTTCTCAGGATTTATGCACCCAAATTGCGTGAAAACGTAATCACATGTCAGTTCTAGTATAATATATTTGTCCAATGAATACCCGTTTGTCACCTGCATTTCTTCTTTGTGTAGCAATTTTAAGGGCCACTAGTGTATGTTAGTGAGGACAGGACAAAGGACTGATACAGCAGGAGCTTGGTATCTAAATTCTGCTCTCGGCTGGAGAAGAGCTGGTGCAAGGCCTTTGTCAACTTTAACCCTTTATGGGTGATGTATTCTGCGTGGCGGTGGAAGAGAATTTTGTTATCGAACCAGACCCCGAGGTACTTGGTAGCTCGGGCCTAAGGGACCCGGACGGCCCCGATTGAGATATTGTGGCGGAGTATAGGGCGCCGTTTAGTGAAATACACTGACGTAGTTTTGGCGGCCTTGAGGGCCACCTTATTGCAGCGACACCAGGTGACCGTTGCATCCAGAGTTGATCAGGATCGGGGCCGGTCGTATAAAGCGCCGTGTCATCGGCATATTGCGCCAAATGGCAGTGACGGAAGACGGGCATGTCACTGACATAGACCTGCCGAGACTGGCAGGAGCGGCGCCTATATTCTCTTCGGATAGAGGCCGCCACTGTCGTAGTGCGGTCCTAGTCTGCGGGCTATTGGCTGACGTCGTCTCACAGCCTTCCCTGCTCTTCCGTTCTTCATCTTCGTGCCGTCGCTTGTCGTTTCGCCGGAACACCAACGACCGTCAACCAAGCTGGTGGGGGAATGGAACGTCTTGCCACAAGAACTCCTTACCAAACATTTGGTGATCATGGGAGCACGTTACGAAACATTCACTGCCGACGGTGCTGGTCACACGCCCTACTATGAACCATGTCCCGCCTTTTGTAATGTCCATGTGAGCAATTTAAATCGCGGCGACTTCAGTGTAATTATTGTTGAGCCATGGTAAAATTTTCTGTTTTGAAGAGCTTGTAAAGCAGTCACCTTCCGTTTCTGGCGGTGGCGCCGCTGTGGTAATCGCAGCTTTGGTGACTCCCTCTGGTGGGAAAGGGGGAAAAGTTGCCTGTTCACGTGCATTTAAGGGGCGCTATGAGCTCACCAAGGAATTCTCCCTTACTGTCTGCGCCCGTCCTGTCCGCCTCACCCCCACCCTCACCTACCTTGGCCTCACCATTGACCGTCACCTCACCTGTATCCCTCATCTCCGCTCCATCCAATCCAAAGCCCACAACCGCCTCCGACTCCTCAAACTCCTCTCTGGCCGGACATGGGGGTTGCACTCCTCTACCATCCTCCACACCTACAAATCCTTAATCCGTCCCATCCTCTGTTATTGCCAGTCCTGCCTGGATATCTGCCCCCCCCCCCCAAATTCTATAAGTCCCTCCAGATCCTTGAACGTCATGCACTCTGCCTCGCCTTCCGTATACGCCTCCCGTCCCCCACGCGGATCCTCTATGATCTCATTCCTTTCTCCCATCTGCTCCTATTCCTCGCACATATCTGCATCCTCTACACCTCCCGCCGCCTTGAGCCCCCTCACCCCCTGGTTGCTCCTCTCCTCTCCCATCCCCGCCCCCTGCCACGTCTTCACTGTTGTGTCCCCCCTACCCTCCATCTCTACAACCTACATCTCCTTTCCCAAGGTGGCTTCCATCAACTTCCCCTCCCGGATGATGCCCTCTCCCCCTCCATTTATCCCCCCTATCAACTCTGATCCTCACTCCCCCTCCTTTCCTCTGTCCTTTTCCCGGGCTCCCTCTCCCCCCCTTCCATCCTCTTTCTTCCCCACTTCCCCTCTCTTTGCCCCCTTCTCTCCCCCGAGTCCTTTTACATTTCCCTCCTCTGCCTCCTCTCATTCCCTCTCGTGTCTGCCCTTCTCCCTCTTTATTAGTCCTCTCCCTCCTTGGTTCCCCCCCCCCCTTTTTCGTTTTTTCCTCTCCTCCCTCCTTGTTTTTCCCCCTCCTCCAGGCCCCCCCCCTCTGCCTTTGGCTCAGGAGTGCCATATTTGTGCCGCCATTTTCGTGCGGTGTTTTACAGTGTGTGTTTTTCCAGTGAGTGTTCCGCGTTGTGTCTTTTGGGAAGTGTAGCGAACAGCCATCATACTGTCGCTGGGTGTGCTTTTTATCTCTTGCGAACAGAAACCAGACTGTCGCCCTGTTTTTTAATTGTGTGTCTACTATGTTACTTGTCTGATTCCTGTGTATTTTATCAACATTGCCAACCCCTTTTGCTTTCTGTTTTAACTTTCCGTATGTTTACGCCATTTTACACTTTAAGTCACCATTTTATCGCCTGTTTTTCCTTCTTTCCTTTTTTTTTTAAAAAAAAGTCTGTAGGCTGTAGAGTGGCGTACTAAGCTGCTGCCAGCCCGCCCTCTTCGGGGGGAATTGAAAATCAATAAAGAAAAAAAAACTCACCAAGGAAGGAAGTCGGTCGGAGGCAGTTGGACAGCCAGGTCAGACTGTCAGTCTGAGTCTGCAGTCTCGGCGAGTCTGGTCAGTTGGTCAGGCGGAGTGAGTCTGGGTCAGTCACTCGTCACCGGTTGCTGGTCTGTCTCTCGTTCGTATTTGTGCGGCAGTCAGAGTCTGTTTGTCGTCCGGAGTGCTAGTATGTGTTAGGCTGCCAGTCTGCTCGAGTTTGCTCAGGCAATGGGCATTGGCGGTTGGATCGATCGGTTGGTCGGTCGCGCTGGGACACAAGATGACTTGTCCGTGTTGAGTGTCGGCTCATGTGAGGTCACCACGTCAGTCCAGTGGGCCGCGCCGTATAGCGAGGGGTAGTGGCTTCACGGCCGACACGAGAGCAGCAGGAGCCAACCTACGACATCGGTCTGCCCGGTGCGAGCCTGCGACGCCGTGAGACGGGAGATCGGCGCGCCTTCCTGCGTCCGTTGAAGCGGCTGGCAGCGGACGGTTCGGGATAGCGTTTTGGGGGTACTGCGGCAGGTTTTCGCCTGACATCGCGAGTTTTAGAAGTTAAGTGGTTTGTGATATGTTGTTTCATTTACTTGTTAAATTCTACTTGTTTTCTTGGTCAGTCTCTCGTCCCCAGGTTGCTCGTCTCCCATGTTTGTCGGATTCGGTGTCAATGAATTTATAGAATTAAGGTAAAGGCCGAATTCCTGAAATATGTTTTTATCTTGCCTATCATCTTGCGAGGCGGTACATGTGTAATGTAGAGCATGTTGTACATTTTATGTAAGTCTGAATTTCATGGCTTTTATTTAAATAGTCTTTTTTATAATGTTGCCTCAATTCCACCGTGAGAGCCCTTTTAAAAACAAATTGCACTTTCGGTGGCAAATAATTTCTTAGTGTGAGTGTTTGTACGATTTCCATCCCTCTTACGAGGTGCATAGTTAATGTGTTTGTGTGAGACGTTAAAATTTTTAGTTTAAAGTAATCTGGTGTGTTGCAGATTTGCACCAGTGTAATTTTTGAGAGGTCGTTGTGAGCGGTCGTGGCTACGGCCGTGTTCAAAGGTAGCGTAAGCTTCTCAGCCCGAAGGCTCCTACTGTAAAAAAAAAAAAAAAAAAAAAAAAATTGTTATTCTGCCTCTGAATAATGGTAACTTGATATTTAGAGGGTGCTTTCTGATTGTAATTTTAAATCTGTTTTTGGAAAAGCTTTTAGGAACAAAACTCACATTTCTTAAAAGTAATTTCATTTTCCATCAGTTACTTCCTGGCAACTACTTCCATGCCCACCTGGAGTGATTAAATCTGTTAATGTTCTTGATGAATCGCTAGTAAATAAAGTAAATTCTTTAAGAAAAGATTTTCAAAGTAAAATTACGGTTCAATCGTCTTCTAATAAAAGTGTCATTTATGTTCGTCTCATTGGGTATTTGTTTCAGTTACTTTATGCACTACAGTGTAGCAGTTGTTTCTGTGTACGGTCCACGTTTGAACGAACTGTGTTGCTTGGCAGTGTCACGTCATGTGAAAGTTACTTCCATCCTTAGGTTTTGCAGACCAGTATAGTCCGAGACGGAAAGGCCGAGCAGAGTCTCCAAGATCACCTTACCTAATTCCACTGGTGTTTTTCCTGTCGATTGTCATCTTAGAAGTGAAGTGTACAGAACTCCCGTTGATACGCTTGAATAATTGGACAAGGAACTTGCACAGCCCTGTCGACATTTACGAAGGATACCGGAGCGATTGAAAATATTCGTAATTCACTGCAGAGGGAAGTGCAGTATTACATCCAAATGCGAGAACGGCACTTGGAACATCTCCTTTGCTAGGAACGAGAGTACTATAAACATTAACGTGCAACGCGCTGATGTAGTTCGCTATTATGTTTCTTGTTAATGTAGAACAACAGTGAAAATCGAGCCAAGTTAGAAGGGAACTTAACTGAATAATTTACATTTAAATGCATTTGTGTTACCTAGAAAGAAGGTGTTGACAGATGTGAAAATTACCGAACTATCAGTTTAATAAGTCACAGCTGCAAAATACTAACGCGAATTCTTTACAGACGAATGGAAAAACTGGTAGAAGCCGACTTCGGGGAAGATCAGTTTGGATTCCGTAGAAATGTTGGAACCCGTGAGGCAATACTGGCCCTACGACTTATCTTAGAAGAAAGATTAAGGAAAGGCAAACCTACGTTTCTAGCATTCGTAGACTTAGAGAAAACTTTTGACAATGTTGACTGGAATACTCTCTTTCAAATTCTAAAGGTGGCAGGGGTAAAATACAGGGAGCGAAAGGCTATTTACAAATGGTTCAAATGGCTCTGAGCGCTATGGGACTCAACTGCTGTGGTCATCAGTCCCATAGAACTTAGAACTAATTAAACCTAACTAACCTAAGGACATCACACACATCCATGTCCGAGGCAGGATTCGAACCTGCGACCGTAGCAGCAACGCGGCTCCGGACTGGAGCGTCTAGAACCGCACGACCACCGCGGCCGGCGCAGGCTATTTACAATTTGTACAGAAGCCAGATGGCAGTTATAAGAGTCGAGGGGCATGAAAGGGAAGCAGTGGTTGGGAATGGAATGAGACAGGTTTGTAGCCTCTCCCCGATGTTATTCAAAAAATGGTTCAAATGGCTCTGAGCACTATGGGACTTAACTTCTGAGGTCATCAGCCCCTAGAACTTAGAACTACTTAAACCTAAATAACCTAAGGACATCACACACATCCATGCCCGAGGCAGGATTCGAACCTGCGACCGTAGCGGTCACACGATTCCAGACCTGGAAACGCTCGGCCACCTCGGCCGGCCAGATGTTATTCAATCTGTATATTGCGCAAGCAGTAAAGGAAACAAAAGAAAAATTTGGAATAGGTATTAAAATCCATGGAGAAGAAATATAAACTTTGAGGTTCGCCGATGACATTGTAATTCTGTCAGAGACAGCAAATGACTTGGAAGAGCAGTTGAATGGAATGGATGTGTCTTGAAAGGAGGATATAAGATGAACGTTAACAAAAGCAAAACGAGGATAATGGAATGTACTCGAATAAGTCGGGTGATGCTGAGGGAATTAGATTAGGAAATGAGACACTTCAAATAGTAAAGGAGTTTTACTATTTGGGGAGCAAAATAACTGATGATGGTCGAAATAGAGAGGATATAAAATGTAGACTGGCAATGGCAGGGAAAGAGTTTCTGAAGAAGAGAAGTTTGTTAACATCGAGTATAGATTTAAGTGTCAGGAAGTCTTTTCTGAAAGTATTTGTATGAAGTGTAGCCATGTATGGAAGTGAAACGTGGACGATAAATAGTTTAGACAAGAAGAGAATAGAAGCTTTCGAAATGTGGTGCTACAGAAGAATGCTGAAGATGGGTAGATCAAATAACTAATGCGGAGGTATTGAATAGAATTGGGGAGAAGAGGAGCTTGTGGCACAACTTGACAAGAAGAAGGGACCGGTTGGTAGAACATGTTCTGAGGCATCAAGGGATCACAAATTTAGCATTGGAGGGCATTCGTGGAGGGTAAAAATCGTAGAGGGAGACCAAGAGATGAATAAACTAAGCAGATTCAGAAGGATGTAGGTTGCAGTAAGTACTGGGAGATGAAGAAGCTTGCACAGCACAGAGTAGCATGGAGAGCTGCATCAAACCAGTCTCAGGACTGAATATCACAACAACAACAACAACAGGATGATATTTAATACTTTAGTCAATGGAGTTACTGGAGAGTTTTTGCTTATATCATCGTAAACTTCCACCTGTGTCCATTTTCGCAATTGATTTTGACAATGTGAATGCAACATGTGTTTGTGAGTTTGCGATCGAGTTGCACATCTCTCTATGGCCAGTAAATGTGAATAAATCAATATAGAAAGTGATTATAATGGCCCGCATCTCGTGGTCGTGCGGTAGCGTTCTCGCTTCCCACGCCCGGGTTCCCGGGTTCGATTCCCGGCGGGGTCAGGGATTTTCTCTGCCTCGTGATGGCTGGGTGTTGTGTGCTGTCCTTAGGTTAGTTAGGTTTAAGTAGTTCTAAGTTCTAGGGGACTGATAACCATAGATGTTAAGTCCCATAGTGCTCAGAGCCATTTGATTATAATGCCGTTTCAAACTGTAAGTATGCTTATAACTGCACGGCTAACTCAACTCTCACCTCGAAGGAAAGCAAGAGCATACAGTCCTCAATAGTCTCACGCCTAGAAAAAGCAAAGCGTGTTCTAGCCAACTTTCGAGTTGTTGACTGCTCTACGTAATAGATTTTCTACCTACGGACTTGACGTCACGTAGTGTTTCAACGACCCAGGCCTGGCTTTCGAGCCTGGTGTGGGCCCCGTATTATGTAATGGGCTGGATGGTCCCCGGAAGGATCTTCGCGTGGCGGTATCGTCTTTGACGCAACCTCCCAGCTGGTCTGTTATGTGTTCGCCCCTCCCGCGACCGCTACCAGCGCGCTGCGCAATGTGTTCAAGGAATTCTCGACCCGCCGCAAACGGTATATCACGCTCTACTTGTTCCCCGCGTTATCTCGGCAATACCTCACTTCCCCACTTACCGGCAGCAGGCCGAAATTAGGGCAAGTCTCTTGCTACATTTTTCCTCTTGCCGAGCCTGTTTCTTGGTTGGGTGTCACGTACTCCACCAGAAACAATCACAAACACAAACATACATGTACAGAATACCAAATTGTGAGAAAGTGACTGAGATCCGGGAAGTAGTTCCCTCAGCACTACTAGTCCTCTGCCTTCTACATTTAGAACATCTAGATGTGACCTACTGAGAGCTTGGCTTAACAACAAGCATAAGTCGATCCCTCCTAGAGGAACCTTTTGAACTGGAAATAAAATGGAGTGCAAGACCTGGAAGAGCAATGCCTTCCACGGCAAGATGAAACTTTCTTCAGAATCAGATCAGTGTCTGTGACTGTGGGAAACAATAAACAGTCCAGCACTTCCACTCTTGTGCATTGCGCTCTTTTGCCTGGAGAAAATACTATTGAGATTGGGGCTGGAGAAAATGCTACTTAGATTGCTCTTCTCTTCTGTGAAAGTCTTTCAGATGAATATTAATAATTAAGATATATAATGATGCTTTTATTATTTGGTCATGGTGATTTGAATATTGAATTAAGTACCGTTTTTCCTGGAAGATTTCGCGCCACAATGACAGTGGCTCTTACTGCAAAAAAAATGGTTCAAATGGCTCTGAGCACTATGGGACTTAACAGCTATGGTCATCAGTCCCATAGAACTTAGAACTACTTAAACCTGACTAACCTAAGGACATCACACAACACCCAGTCATCACGAGGCAGAGAAAATCCCTGACCCCGCCGGGAATCGAACCCAGGAACCCGGGCGCGGGAAGCGAGAAGCGAGAACGCTACCACACGACCACGAGCTGCGGACGCTCTTAATGCAAAATGTACAATAGATAGGAAGATATATTTGCTCAGCAAGGGTGACAGGCTACAAAATTCAGAATATCTCAGCAGGCAGCATCAATATTCGGTGATGAGGACGAAGATGAGGAGAAAAAAGTGAAAAAATTCAAAGGCATCGTTTAATATTCCCTAGAAAAATATGTTCAGAGTGAGGTTCTAAGGGATGGGAAAGATCGACCATGGTTTAGTAGCCATGTTAGAAAAGCGCTACGTAAACGAAGAGCACTTCATCTCAGATTCAAGAGAAGTAAAAACGTAGCTGATAACCATAGCTGAACGAAGTGAAAATGAGCATAAGGAGAGCAATGAGAGAAGCGTTCAATGATCTTGAACCGTCCTGAACAAAAACCCTAAGAGATTTTTGTCGTATGCAAAACCAGTAAGTGGGTCAAAATCATCTATTCATGCTCTCAGCGAACACAACGGCACCGAAACGGAAGATAATACAGAGAAGGCCGAAATACTGAACTCGGTCTTCCGAAGTTGTTTCACGGCGGAAGATATTAATGCTGTCCCTCCTTTCAATCGTCATACGAACGTCGAAATGACAGATATTGAGATAACCGATCGCGGAATTGAAAAAGCAGCTGCAATCGCTTAGCAGTGGAACGGCTTCAGGACCAGATGAGATACGTACAAGATTCTATAAAGATCATGCGAAAGAACTTACTCCCCTTCTAGCAGCAAGTTATCGTAGATCGGTTGAGCAACGAAAGGTACCTAACGACTGGAAAAAGACGCAGGTCATTCCCGTTTTTAAGAAAGGCGGTAAGACCCACAGAATTATAGACCTATATTATTGACGTCAATCTGTTGTAGGATTATGGAACATGTTTTATGCCCAAGAATTACGACGTTTTTGGAAAATGAACATCTTCTCTATAAAAATCAATATGGATTTCGCAAACAGAGATCCTGCGAAACTCAGCTCATTCTGTTCCTAAATGAGATCCACAGCGCAGTGGACAACGCCGTTCATGTTGATGCCGTGTTCCTTGATCTCAGTAAGGCATTTGACACAATCCTGCATTGCCGTTTAATGGAAAAAAAAATACGAGCGTACGGAGTATCGGAGCAGACCTGCGATTGTATTCAAGACTTTCTTGCAGATAGAACTCAACACTTCGCTCTTAACGGAACAAAATCGACAGATGTAAAAGTAATATCCGGAGTACCACAGGGAAGTGTGATAGGACCGTTACTGTTTACAGCAGATAGTTGTACCGAAAGTACCCTCGCACCACACCATCAGGTGGCGTGCGGAGCATGATGTAGATTAATTTGGAAGGAAGTTCTACATAATGTCCCTGACACAAAAGTGTATCTACCACAACACACGGTGCCGCACATCTACTAAGAGTTTTAAAGCTACTTTTATAATTGTAAAACGTTGTCACTTGTTGCAACTTTACGAGCCTGCATCTCTTCTCATGATTAATTCCATTAGAGCCCCTTCTGACTTAGCAAAAAGTTTTAGTGTGGAGTCCTATGGAGCCGTATGTTGTATGAGATGTGGGTTTATCCTGGCGTATGCGACGTTCAAATAACCCGCTGGAACGCAGCCAGATCATGTCGACAACAAACAGTAGTTCTAAGAGTGATCACCCAGTCATTTTTAAGGCAAAGCTGCAACAAGTAAGCACTATGCAAGTGATTTTAAAACTTCGGTTTGCAGAGCAGCTTCGGAAAGATAAAACACATACACGCACACTGTAAACACTAGCGCCGCCACACAAACAAAGGTGACCGACGCCAGAATTTATCGACAGTGAATATTATTGGACAACTGATGAAGTAACATAAACCCAGTCCCTCTGTTTTTTGACAAGAGAGAGGACAGTATTCCATATAGAATTTAAGCAAAAACCTTTATTTCTATTTCCAAGTTTACTTGTTAATTGAGAGTTAAAAAGGGATTTAAAACTTTGTACCAGCCTCTCAAATATCTCTGTTGTCCATTGTATGACGAGACAAGTAATTACGATTATATGAACTAATTTCTCTTCATACACCAGCGGCTTTATGCCTCCACATATGGCAAGTATTGTAGATTCCATATCCAGATTGAAAGGAAGGAATTCAGCTATACAGAACTTATATTTATTCAGTTCGCCTACCGATACAGTTGTGTTCTTCGAAAATTTGCTTGCTGGGGTGTTGGCTTACTGGTGACACGTGCGATATTTTTTAACGATATTGGCTTTTGTTCTTGACTGCTACTGTTCTTGTGAGATCGATTATTGGCGGCGTCCAATAGGCATCCACCTATTCGATTGCACAGGAGTTAATACATTATTAAAGAATATACAATTTCTGTAAGGAGAGCTGATCGGAATGAAGTAAAGGTGCTGCAAAAGAACTGCAGGAGCGAAATCTAGAAATCGCACTCACCACAGCACAGGCCCTGTCCTTCTAATTCACCTTTGTGGGACTCTATAGTTCAGGCTGCAATTGTTTCAAGTAAGGGAAGTTTTTCCTAGTTTGAAATCTAAGTGCTGAACAATGTTGTAGCCTTCTCCAGGACAGTTTGTCGTGTAAGACTATTTACCAGAGTGAACACCCGTTTTAGGTTTGAGTGTACTGTGAAATTCTAGCATGGCGGAGCGGTTCTAGGCGCTACAGTCTGGAACCGCGCGACCGCTACCGTCGCAGGTTCGAATCCTGCCTCGGGCATGGATGTGTGTGATGTCCTTAGGTTAGTTAGGTTTAAGTAGTTCTAAGTTCTAGGGGACTGATGACCTCAGAAGTTAAGTCCCATAGTGCTCAGAGCCATTTTGAACCAAATACTAGCAAGAGAAGTTGTACACAGATTCCATCTCAGTGTCACTTGGCTATAAGCATCAAGCACAGCTAGAAGGAACTTACCTGGTGAGTAAAGCGGTTTCTATGTGGGAAAGTCACAGGAAAAGTTACCGACGAGTGTATGAGGGGAAACAGAAACATTCAGCTGCGAACGACTGAGCGCTGGCGATGTAGGTAATACGTACAAACAAGCTGGGGCAAGTTCTTAGCGGCGGACAGCCCACATATGCTGGCGCGGCCAAAGTCAGGAGGAAAGCTTGCACAATCATGTACTGAACACTTCCAAATACACATAAACTTAAGATTCCAAGTTATTAACAGCGGGATGAGAATTAATCTTAGACGCACTGTATAAAACATGGAAACACACCACGGCATACAAAAAGAAGAACTTTATTGCTTTTATTTCCTCATCCCTTACGCAAAAAGGAAGTCTGGTGGAGAATTCTTGCGAAAATATCTGACTATAGTTCTAAGGTGAGGAAATGTGCAGAGTAAGCAAATTATTAATGGTACCATTAACTGCACCTTAGTAGTAATTTATTATTGTAATTTCTTGTGGTTGAATTTATTTGACGTGAAAGGACAAACTTAGCGATGTTGCAGACTATTGATTTAACATTATGTAAGAAACAACTGAATATTCATTAAATGAGTAACATCAAATTAACGTTCGTTTTGGCACATTTCATCCAGGATGGATTGCGGTAAATTGCTTTTTTAAAATTCACTTTCCGGCGACACTGTTGGTCGAATCGAGGGGAGAGTGGCAAGTTTTATAGTGACCGACGGGAGGTTTCTATTCAATTGTTGTTCAGCTGCGATAATGCAATGGACACGTGAGGAACGCTCATTTTATGTTGAAGTGTATTTCTCGAATTCCCACGCGATCATTGCAGTGCGGCGTGCTTTTCGTTTGCGATTTGCAGTACCCCGCGTGGACGTGTTCCTGGATGGCAATCAATTTTAAATTGGGTAAATGTATTCAGAACAACAGGGGATGTGTCATGTGTACGAAGAGGACCTCAGAGAAGGGCTACAACACCACAAAATGTCGAACGAGTTAGAGCAGCAGTATTGCAACCTCCGAAACGCTCAGCTCGGAAACACGCACTTGCTCTTGGCATTTCAAGACGGTTTCTCCACCGGATTCTTCATAACGAACTGAATTTTCACACGTACAAAATGTGCATGGTCCAGCAATTGTCAGTACGAGATTATGTAACACGAAGAACATCTTCTGAAGACATGCTTGCAACCATACCCCGTGACGCAAATGTGTTCTTTTCTGATGAGGCACATTTTCACTTCGGCAAGTGTGTAAATAAACGGAATATGCGGCATTGGAGCGACACAAACCCCTTACAAATTCACCAGAGACTCCTGCACTCAGACTACGTCCCTGTGTGGCCCTTACTTTTTCCAGGAAACCCGTCGTGCTGTAACTGCGAATTCGGATCGTTACTTAACTATGCTGTAAGAGTTTTACCAAGCTTTCGAGGCAATGTAATTACATGATATCTGGTCTCAACAAGACGGTGACACTGCACACACAGCGGGCATTACTATGAATTTTTTGAGGCAAACGTTTCCTGGAAGGCTTATCTCTTGATTGGGGAATCTCAATTGTCCCGAACGATCAACTTAATTAGCCCCATGCGATTCGTTGTTTGCGGATACCTGAAATCTAAGGGCGTATTGCAACCGTCCCAACGCCTGGAAGACCCACAGAACAATATTGAGGCTGAAATTGCAAGAATACCAGACGACATGCTTGAAAGAGTGCATGAGAATTTCAGAAAACGACTGCGGCAGTGAGTGTATTGTGAAGGTACACATTTTCCAGATATGCTGTTTAAACAACGCAATTACCCGGCCGCGGTTCTAGACGCTTCAGTCCGGATCCGCGCGACTGCTACGGTCGCAGGTTCGAATCCTGCCTCGGGCAAGGATGTGTGTGATGTGCTTAGGTTAGTTAGGTTTAAGTAGTTCTAAGTTCTAGGGGACTGATGACCTCAGATGTTAAGTGCCATGGTGCTCAGAGACATTTGAACCATTTTGAAACAAAGCAATAAAAAACTTCCATTATTGTCCAATATGGGAAAAATAAAAATGTACGTTTCTAAGTGTTCATTATTTTGCATTTCATTCCCAAATCAGCAATTTACCGCGCTCCACCCTGTATAAGATGTCATTTCTCTAAATCGGTCAATAGGATCGAAAACTGTCAATGCAATATTATATTAAGATGCTTTAAAAGTGATGGTGCGGCTGGAAGGGAGGCAGTAAAAACAACAGCCAATGACAGGCTAGATAGTTATGGTAGTGGGGGAACAAGCCGGATGGGGGAGCTGGAGGAGAGTTGTTGTTGGGGAATGAAAAAGGAGGTGGCAGATGGTGGGATGAAGACTTCATGTGGCGACACAGGACAGACAGGATGGCGCCCTTCCTTAGTCGAAAGTCACAAAGTTTGTGAGAGAAGTCATTCCGGGCTTAAATATTTTTACAATGCAGAACTTAAAAGCTTACGTCAGGCATCGTGACTAAAGGAGTAATAGGTGAAGGAAATAAATCTGTTTATTCGTTTAGAAAGATATGAATGAAGCATTGTCTGCTAGCTTACGTTGCTATCTTGGCAGCTTTTAGCCGCAAAACAACGTGTTGTCTTTTAAATAAACATTTTGAACTGAAACTATGAACTGATTCCACCTTCACACTGCGTGAATCCGCGATGATGTTTCAAAGTTTTAGGGATGATGGTGAATAGTAAATACATCAATTTACTACAAAGGATCCTGGTCCAGAAACGCTCACGTCGAAGGTTATAAACGAAAACTTCCTGATGCCTCTAAAATATATGTACCGGCACTGTTTCCTGAGACTGCAGAGTGGGCACCATTCAGAGCCGGTGGGGTGCACCAAATCAAGAGTAAAATGTCTAGTAAACATGTGTTCTACCAAACAAGTGTCCATAGTTCTAAAGGGAAGCGTTTCATGGCCCATATACAAGGTGGTCCATTGATCGTGACAGGGCTAAATATCTCACGAAATAAGCGTCAAACGAAAAAAACTAGAAAGAACGAAACTTGTCTAGCTTGAAGGGGGAAACCAGATGGCGATATGGTTGGCCCGCTAGATGGCACTGCCATAGGTCAAACGGATATCAGCTGCGTTTTTTTATAAATAGGAACCCCCATTTTTATTACATATTCGTGTAGTACGTAAAGAAATATGACTGTTGTAGTTGGACCATTTTTTTCGCTTTTTGATAGATGGCGCTGTAATAGTCACAAACATATGGCTCACAATTTTAGACGAACAGTTAGTAACAGGTAGGTTTTTTTAAAATTAAAATACAGAACGTAGACACGTTTGAACATTTTATTTCGGTTGTTCCAATGTGATACCTTTGTGAACGTATAATTTCTGAGAACGCATGCTGTTACAGCGTGATTACCTGTAAATACCACATTAATGCAATAAATCCTCAAAATGATGTACGTCAACCTCAATGCACTTGGCAATACGTGTAACGACATTCCTCTCAACAGCGAGTAGTTTGCCTTCCGTAAAGTTCGCACATGCATTGACAATGCGCTGACGCATGTTGTCAGGCGTTGTCCGTGGATCACGATAGCAAATATCCTTCAACTTTCCCCACAGAAAGAAATCCGGGGACATCAGATCCCGTGAACGTGCGGACCCTGGTATGGTGCTCCGACAACCAGTCCACCTGTCATGAAATATGCTATTCAATACCGCTTCAACCTCAAGCTAGCTATGTGCCGGACATCCATCATGTTGGAAGTACATACAATTCTGTCACGCAGTGAAATATCTAGTAGTAACATCGGTAGAACATTACGAAGGAAATCAGCATACATTGCACCATTTAGATTGCCATTGATAAGATGGGGGCCAATTATCCTTCCTCCCATAATGCCGCACCATACATTAATCCGCCAAGGTCGCTAATGTTCCACTTGTCGCAGCCATCGTGGATTTGCCCAATAGTGCATATTATGCCGGTTTACATTACGGCTGTTGGTGAATGACGCTTCGTCGCTAAATAGAACGCGTGCAAAAAATCTATCATTGTCCCGTAATTTCTCTTGTGGCCAGTGGCAGAACTGTACGCGATGTTCAAAGTCGTCGCCATACAATTCCTGGTGCATAGAAATATGGTACGGGTGCAATCGATGTTGATGTAGCATTCTCAACACCGACGTTTTTGAGATTCCCGATACTCGCGCAATTTGTCTGCTACTGATGTGCGGATTAGCCGCGACAGCAGCTAAAACACCTACTTGGACATCATCATTTGTTGCAGGTCGTGAATGACGTTTCACATGTGGCTGAACACTTCCTGTTTCCTTAAATAACGTAACTATCTGGTGAGCGGTCCGGACGCTTGGATGATGTCGTCCAGGATACCGAGCAGCATACATAGCACACGCCCGTTGGGCATTTTGATCACAATAGCCATACATCAACACGATATCGAACCTTTTTCGCAATTGGTAAACGGTCCATTTTAACACGGGTAATGTATCACGAAACAAATACCGTCCGCACTGGCGGAATATTACGTGATTCCACGTACTTACACATTTGTGACAATTACAGCGCCATCTATCACAAAGAGAAAAAAGTGGTCCAACTGAAACATTCATATTTCTTTACGTACTACACGAATATATAATAAAAATGGGCGTTCCTATTTTAAAAAAATGCAGTTGATATCCGTTTGGCCTATGGCAGCGCCACAAGCGGGCCAACCATAGCGCCATCTGGTTTCTCCCTTCAAGCTAGACGAGTTTCGTTCTTTGTAGTTTTTTCGTTTGATACTTATTTCGTGAGATATTTGGCCCGGTCACTATCAATGGACCACCCTGTATACTGGATACTTTTTTCTTGTTTTGGTCCATACTAGCACCTCTGAAAGTTGACTACGCTACAATCTTAGCAGCAACATGCAGCGGCACGTTCATTCCACTGTCAGAGACAGGACGAGGTGGCGCATTGGTTAACACACTGGACTCACATTAGGGAAGACGACGGTACAAACCCACCTACGGCCCTCCAGATTAAGGTTTTCCGTCATTTCCTTAAATCACTACAGACAAATGGCGGGATGGCTCTTTTCAAAGGGCACGGTCGATTTCCTTCTCCATCCTTGACACAATCTGAGCTTGTGTTCCATCTCTAATGATCTTGATTTCGACTGGACGTTAAACCCGATCTTCCTTCCTTCCACTATCAGAGGTATCCGAACAATTTTCCCTTGTAGCTTTAGACTCGGTCCTTTCCGGATCTGGATCGCTTACCTCAAATTGATATAGTATATTTACCGTTCTGCATCAGCCCTGAACATTTGTAACATCATCACAGAATCACCCTGAATATATAATGAAACGTCCCCTTAGAAAAATTATAAATGACTGTGCTTAAACTGACACACAATATTTTTAGCGCAACGCGATCTGACCTTTAATAATCCCTACAAAAGAATGGCCCTGACCAACATTAACCTATACCTTTCATGAATCAGTTACGTCACAAAAATCTTCGTCACTCGAACTACTGCAAGACAGCGAGCGCCACTACTGCCAGCTAAATAAAAGATTCAAACTACTGAAGGCACTAACTACTGTTAGGGATAGTTAGCAAATGAAAGATTTTGATAGAGAACAAGCAATGTATTTACCTTAATAGTGTTCAAAAGTCATAATATATATATATATATATCTCAGTTCATGATATCCAGTATTACAAATTTACAGTCTCTGATGGACACACGTCCAGATCATCCGCTCTCAAAACTCCGCCATCTCTCTCCCCACATCCACCACTGCTGGCGGCTCACCTCCAACTGCGCAACGCTACGCGCTGTTCACATCCAGCTGCCCAACACTACAATAGCAAACAACAATGCAAACCAGCCACGGACTGCACACAGCACAGTCAGTGATTTTCATACCTCGCGCTACATGGCGTTACCAATATAAAAACCTAAATAGCCTACTTACATGGCCCCCATGCTCCTCACAAAAAATTTTACAAATTGTTTTGGGCACTGGCCAATACATATTTGTTAAAAATTTTTCACAATTACAATAACAAAGAAATCAAATGCACACACTTATTGATACAATGTTGGTCAAAAGCAAAGATTTTCTCACAGTCCATAAAGACAGTCCTAATCACTCATCACAGTATTAATTACAATTTTATGCACAAAGTCTGAGCAGTAAAAGAAAGTAGTGGAATTCCATGCAGTCTTGAAGAAGTAGTGTTGTCCTTCCAACGGAAAGACAGTGCTGACTCTTGACATCCTGACAGGTAATGGGCGACAACAGAGCAAACCCACAGCAGAGTCAGTCGAATTTGGACAATATTGGTAGGTAGGTCATCACAGAGCAGACCACCGTGGTCTTATTAGAGATTACGGTATTGGTGGGCCACCAGAGGTGCAGACCCACTGCAGTCCTTTGTCATTTTGTGTTATTCTACTATGTGTCTGTGTACCTTGTGTATTTGTGTTCTTCCTGTCTTTATGTGTTTATCTGATAAGTCTTATGTTGTAGAATTTTTCTAGTACTAAGTTACATTCACTATGATGAGGAATAATGTTATACTCAAATATAATTTGCATTAATAATATGTTACTTTCTTTGTAAAGATGTTTATAGACGTTATCAATTCTGTTCTGTTTCAATGCTCATGTGTGAAGTTAATGTTTTGAAAACTATTCTCATTATTTTATGTATTTACTTATGTCATAACTCCTGTAACACTGATGTATATGTCTATTTCTAATTTTTTGTGAAGCCCGTATTACTACAAATGTTTTGAAGACCTCTGATAATAGTCATGTTGCACAAAATATTATGGATGAAGCAAACAACAATGCAAACCAGCCACAGACTGCACACAGCACAGCCAGTGATTTTCATACCGAGCCCTACGTGGCGTTACCAATATAAAAACCTAAACATCCTACTTACAATAATAGTCGATACCGTCTGTCTGAAACCAGTTGGCGTCTACCGGATCTTATAATACAGTATATCCTACGTGGAGTTACCCGGCAAGCTATTTTTCATTTTTCAGTTTTCTTCCTTTCTAGACATTTGGTTCTGTACTAGATTATTATTTTTGGGATAATATTTGCCATGTACTTGTAGTACTTTCTCCAATGTTATTTATTTTTAGGCATTTTATACCAGTTCACAGCAATTTCCATTCATTATTAGTTTTCCCTCGGCCTGGCTGGTTCATCAGTCATGCTTTGCACATTTTTACAAGCATCTTGGTTGGTTGGTGGGCTGGTTGGTTGGTTGATTTTAGGGCAGGGGACCAAACGGCTAGGTCATCGGTCCCATCGGATTAGGAAAGGGTGAGGAAGCAAGTTGACCGTGCCCCTTTCAAAGCAACCATCCCGGCATTCGCCTGAAGCGATTTAGGGAAATCACAGAAAACCAAAATCAGGATGGCCGGACGCGAGTTTGATCCGTCGTCCCCCCGAATGCGTGTCTAGTGTGTGCTAACCAGCATCTTTTGGGTGTAGTCAATTTTATTATGATAACCGATTATTGTGGCTTGACTTTTGACGTGGATAACTTCTCGAATGCTGGGACTCCGTAATTGTCCATTTACGTTATGGAAATATAACCATTGTGAGTAATCATCATTGTCTCTTCTTGATTGACAACATTATGGTTATGTATTTCTACCATTTCAAAAATTTCATACAGTGATTTATATTTTTGACAGATAAACCTAAAGATGCTTCTGTATTGACGGGAAACCTGTAGTTGGAAATAGAGAACCTTCATACAGCTATGCGGCTTTTGGAAACACCTAATCACTTTTGGATTTTTAATTGTTGTACTTTTTGCGGTAATTTGAAAGGTTACTGAGTGTTGAGTGTTTTTATTGTTATTCATAATGCCTCTGAGCTGTGGTTGCCCTCTCCAGAAAGTTGTTTGTACTTATTAGTGGACTTTATAATAATGGGCGTGTTAAAATTCCTAGTTTATGACGACTTCAACTCTGAAGGGGGCACTTGCAATGAAGGATTTGAATATCCGTGAAGTAATGGTAGTCCATTCTCCCTCAAGAGCAGAAACTGTCGAAGGTAATATTGTTGGACGCTATAAACTAGATCAATTTTGACTTTGTAACTAATCCTAAAAGTGTTCTTTGGGACTCAGATGGGACTGTGAGCACACAAGCTCGTTTAAAGTATGTTACTGTCTACAAACCATTCCCCCAAAGATGCTGCTTTATGATAGGTTGCTATTTCACTGCGATGCAAACTATCATCGCCACCGAAATGTTCCTCTACTGTAAGCAGTTCACAATGTGGTAAAATACACTCCTGGAAATGGAAAAAAGAACACATTGACACCGGTGTGTCAGACCCACCATACTTGCTCCGGACACTGCGAGAGGGCTGTACAAGCAATGATCACACGCACGGCACAGCGGACACACCAGGAACCGCGATGTTGGCCGTCGAATGGCACTAGCTGCGCAGCATTTGTGCACCGCCGCCGTCAGTGTCAGCCAGTTTGCCGTGGCATACGGAGCTCCATCGCAGTCTTTAACACTGGTAGCATGCCGCGACAGCGCGGACGTGAACCGTATGTGCAGTTGACGGACTTTGAGCGAGGGCGTATAGTGGGCATGCGGGAGGCCGGGTGGACGTACCGCCGAATTGCTCAACATGTGGGGCGTGAGATCTCCACAGTACGTCGATGTTGTCGCCAGTGGTCGGCGGAAGGTGCACGTGCCCGTCGGCCTGGGACCGGACCGCAGCGACGCACGGATGCACGCCAAGACCGTAGGATCCTACGCAGTGCCGTAGGGGACCGCACCGCCACTTCCCAGCAAATTAGGGACACTGTTGCTCCTGGGGTATCGGCGAGGACCATTCGCAACCGTCTCCATGAAGCTGGGCTACGGTCCCGCACACCGTTAGGCCGTCTTCCGCTCACGCCCCAACATCGTGCAGCCCGCCTCCAGTGGTGTCGCGACAGGCGTGAATGGAGGGACGAATGGAGACGTGTCGTCTTCAGCGATGAGAGTCGCTTCTGCCTTGGTGCCAATGATGGTCGTATGCGTGTTTGGCGCCGTGCAGGTGAGCGCCACAATCAGGACTGCATACGACCGAGGCACACAGGGCCAACACCCGGCATCATGGTGTGGGGAGCGATCTCCTACACTGGCCGTACACCACTGGTGATCGTCGAGGGGACACTGAATAGTGCACGGTACATCCAAACCGTCATCGAACCCATCGTTCTACCATTCCTAGACCGGCAAGGGAACTTGCTGTTCCAACAGGACAATGCACGTCCGCATGTATCCCGTGCCACCCAACGTGCTCTAGAAGGTGTAAGTCAACTACCCTGGCCAGCAAGATCTCCGGATCTGTCCCCCATTGAGCATGTTTGGGACTGGATGAAGCGTCGTCTCACGCGGTCTGCACGTCCAGCACGAACGCTGGTCCAACTGAGGCGCCAGGTGGAAATGGCATGGCAAGCCGTTCCACAGGACTACATCCAGCATCTCTACGATCGTCTCCATGGGAGAATAGCAGCCTGCATTGCTGCGAAAGGTGAATATACACTGTACTAGTGCCGACATTGTGCATGCTCTGTTGCCTGTGTCTATGTGCCTGTGGTTCTGTCAGTGTGATCATGTGATGTATCTGACCCCAGGAATGTGTCAATAAAGTTTCCCCTTCCTGGGACAATGAATTCACGGTGTTCTTATTTCAATTTCCAGGAGTGTATGTTCTTATGCTTTTTTTTTTTTTTTTTTTAACTGAGCGCAAGAACGGGGCCACCTCTTAGCGACGAAAACTATCGTAAAACAACCTCCTCCTTTCTTCACTGTTGGCACTACACACGATGGCAAGGAAAGTTCTCCATGCACTGGTGAAACCCAAACGCTTCCAACTGACTGCTGTAGGTATAGGGCGGTTCATCATTCCAAATCATTCGTTTCCAGCCATCCACAATCCAACGGCGTCGCTTGACACCATTTCAAGCGTCGCTTAGTACTGACAAGAGATATTTCTGACTTACGAGGAACTGTTCGACTATTGTAGCACATTCTTTTTAAGTCCATACGGACAATCATTGTCCTTGCTGGACAGCTGGTATCACTTTGGAACTCACGGGTGATGCCTTCCATTCATTTCATGTGATTTTTTACAGCCACCCTTCACAATACTCGACAGATCAGCCAGTCCGTCAGTATATGAGGTGCACTTGGTGTTGGTTTAGCTGTTGTTGTTCGTTTGCGTTTCGACTTCACAGTCTTTGCACCAACAGACGTCCTGGGCAGCCTTAGGAGCATTTGGCGACATTGGCCGGGAGGCCCCTTACGGGCCAGGTCCGGCCGCCCTGGTGCAGGTCTTATTACATTCGACGCCACATTGGGCGACCCGCGAACCGGATGGGGATGAAATGATGATGGAGACAACACAACACCAAGTCCCTAAGCGGAGAAAAATCTCCGACCCAACCAGGAATCGAACCCGGGCCCGTAGGACGACAATCCGTCATGCTGACCACTCAGCTAATGGGGCGGACAGGAGCGATTAATTGTCCCTGATGGATTCATCACGCAGGTAGAGTCCAATGGCTAGTCCACCATCGA
This sequence comes from Schistocerca cancellata, assembly GCF_023864275.1. Taxonomy (NCBI): domain Eukaryota; kingdom Metazoa; phylum Arthropoda; class Insecta; order Orthoptera; family Acrididae; genus Schistocerca; species Schistocerca cancellata. The sequence continues at coordinate 122,878,721 of NC_064634.1, forward strand.
AGTCACTGAATTTTCGTGACTGATCACTTCTGTTGATACTGCTTTTTACTGACAACACGCATTCCTCGTCTCCTTTTATATTGGTGGGCACGCCTCTCTTGACATATAATGGTCAATTCCGCGTTACCTAGGGGTGTCTGGTTGCTTTGCATCAGATAGTGTTTATTGATAAGATAACTTATTTATTCCGGGTTAACAAACATTTCTCATTACATCTGAAGAGCAGCACGTCGCTCAGTTTTCCTCGAGTGCCGCACATCGAACAAAGTTAACCTGCAACTGTAGGCTGTATATTCTTATAGAAGGTGAGTTAAGGCTGAGAGCGATTTCGCGCGAGTCTACGGAATCTCCAAGGTACGGATCTGTCAAGAGGTCTAAGTACATTCATACTCACAAATTAAGGATAATTGCAGAAAGTTGTGCCACACGACGTGGCACTACTCAAAACTGGCGCTAATAGCATAGGCACATAGGTAACACATACGACACAGATCTGTAAGTTCACGGTATTGATGATAAGTTGAGAAAATCACCCGAAACACATGTGCTACAGAAACGCCACTGTTTCCTGCGCATATACCCCGACATCAACTTGAGATACGATCACCATGCACACGTACACAGGCCGCACAACGGATTCGCATACTCTGGATCAGGTGGTCGAGCAGCTGCTGGGGTATAGCCTCTCATTCTTGCACCAGTGGCTGTCGGAGCTCCTGAACTGTCGTAGGGGTTCGAAGACGTGAAACGATGCGTCGACCGAGAGCGTCCCAGACGTGCGCGATGGGGCTTTGGTCTGGAGAAGAGGCAGGCCACTCCATCCACCTGATATCTTCTGTTTCAAGGTACTCCTCCACGATGGCAGCTCGGTGGGGCAGTGCGTTATCATCGATCAGGAGGAAGGTGGGACCCACTGTAACCCTGAAAAGGTGGGCATACTGGTGCAAAATGACGTCACGATACCCCTGACCTGTTACAGTTCCTCTGTCAAAGACATGCAGGGGTGTACGTGCACCAATCATAATCCCACCCCACATCATCAAATCACGACCTCCATACAGGTCCTTTTCAAGCACATTAAGGGGTTGGTATCTGGTTCCTGGTTCACGCCAGATGAAAACCCGGCGAGAATCACTGTTCAGACTATATGTGGGGCCACTGTTCCAATGACCATGTACTGTGTTCTTGACACCAGGCTTTACGGGCTCTCCTGTGACCAGCGGTCAGTGGAATGCACCTTGCAGGTCTCTGGGCGAACAAACCATGTCTGTTGAGTCGTCTGTAGACTATGTGTCTGGAGACAACTGTTCCAGTAGCTGTGGTAAGGTCCCGAGCAAGGTTTCCTGCAGTACTGCGTGGCCGTCTGCGGGCACTGATGGGGAGATATCGAACTTCTTGTGGTGTTGTACACTGTGGACGTCCCGTACTGTAGCGCCTGGACACGTTTCCTGTCTGCTGGAATCGTTGCCATAATCTTGAGATCACACTTTGTGGCACACGGAGGCCCCGTGCTACGAGCTGCTGCTCCAGTCGACCTACTATTCTACCCCTCATAACGTCATCAACATGTGTTCTTTTAGCCATTTTCAACATACAGTCACCATTAGCACGTCTGAAAACGTCTGCACACTTACTCGCTGCACCGTATTCTGAAATGCATCAACACACCTCTGCGTATGTGGACTGCTGCCAGCGCCACCGTGCGACGACCGCAGGTCAAATGCACCGCATGGTCGTACCCGGAGGTGATTTAAACCCGCAAACTGCCCACCAGAACGTTTTTTCACGATATATCGGCATTATCCTTAACTTATGAGTGTAAATACAGCCTCAGAGGACAAACGCCGCTTTCATTTAGTAAATTAGTGGATGTGGTGCCCAACAAGAAGACGACCTTTTAATCCGCCGACAGATGCCACCTAATAGACGTATCCACAAACTGAGAGCGGTCGCTTATGCTGACAGTGTCTCCGGCGGTCACATTGCTTTCATCAGGTTGCCCGTGACCTCGCCCGCGCTAGGGACGGCGACGCTTGACAATCAAGGACGCGCGTCCGGCGCTCCTTACGCAGCAACGCAGGTGCGTGGGCGGTTGCGTGCGCGTGCTCGTGCCGCACGGTGGGGAAAGTGAATTAGGGCGCTGATTGTCAGGTGGCGGGCCACTGCTTATGGCGACGAGGAGAGAGCGCGTTGCTTTCTTCTCCTTGTTGCCTGTAGTAGTCCTGTTTTGTTCACGGGGAAAGGAGGTGCGATATGCGCTACCACTTGCATAGCTAATCTGACGAGGGCCACATGGGAGCCATGAAATACTCGCCAGTGCCGATTACTTCAACAACTACTTGCTCTGGACGCCAACACATTGGTTCAGATGGCTCTGAGCACTATGGGACTTAACTTCTGAGATCATCAGTCCCCTAGAACTTAGAACTACTTAAACCTAACTAACCTAAGGACATCACACACATCCATGCCCGAGGCAGGATTCGAACCTGCGACCGTAGCGGTCGCGCGGTTCCAGACCGTAGCGCCTAGAACACCAACACATTCTTTTATAGTACAGGGTCTATGAGACCTTACACTTAGAAGGGAAAAAAAACATAATAATGTTACCGGTCGAGAAAGTATCTATTTCCTTATCAAAATTTATTTTCCACAAATCTTCATAGAGGACAATGTGAAACGTCCCCTTTGAACATTTTATACAGGACTGTGCTTAAACTGACACACAATATTTTTTAGCGCAACGCTATCTGACTTTCAGAAATCCCTACAAAGGAATGGCCCTGACTAACATTAACCTATACCTTTCACAAAATCACAAAAATCTTCATTACTCGAACTACTGCAATACAGCGAGCGCCACTACTGCCAGATAAATAAAAGATTCAAACTACGGAAGTCACTAACTACTGATAGGGATAGTTAGCAAATGAAAGATTTTGATACAGAACAAACAATGTATTTACCTTAATAGTGTTGAAAAATCATAATATATATAGCAGTTCATGACAAATTACAAAACTCCGCCATCTCTCTCCCCACATCCACCACTGCTGCCGGCTCACCTCCAACTGCGCAACGCTACGCGCTGTTCACATCCAGCTGCCCAACACTACAATGGCAGACAACAATGCAAACTAGCCACAGACTGCACACAGCACAGCCAGTGATTTTCATACAGAGCGCTACGTAACGTTGCCAATAAAAAAACATAAACAGCCTACTTACAAATGGATCAGTCACCCCCCAGCAGTCATCACGCTAACAGCATGTAACACCGTCTCTACCCCTGATAATTGGACGACGGTTCAATCCCGCGTCCGGCCATCCTGATTTAGGTTTCCGTGATTTCCATAAATCGCTTCAGGCAAATGCCGGGATGGTTCCTTTGAAAGGGCACGGCCTACTTCCTTCCCCATACGATGAGACCGATGGCTTCGCAGTTTGGTCTCTTCCCCAAAATCAACACCCCCTCCCCCCACTGATAATGACCTCAATTCGGCTAGGAAGGGAGTCGTGAACTTTACTCAGATGCACTATATACAACATACTACGTAACAACACAATATTTGGTATATTGTCTCGTACCTTTGTCATTGTATTACCATATCAGTTTCGTCCTATGTTCAGGCTTTCTACATTTATATCTACATGGTTACTCTACTGTTCACAATGAAGTGCCTGACAGAGGGTTCAATGAACCACTTTCAAGCTGTCTCTCTACTATTCCACTCTCGAACGGCGTGCGGGAAAAACGAGCACTTAAAATTTTTCTTTGCAAGCCCTGAGTTCTTTTATTGTGATGATCATTTCTCCCTACGTAGATGAGTGCCAACAGAATGTTTTAGCAATCGGAGGGGAAAACTGGTGATTGAAATTTCATGAGAAGATACCGTCGCAACGAAAAACGCCTTTGTTTTAATGATTACCACTCCACGTATCATGTCTGTGGCAGTATCTCCCCTATTTCCCGATAATACAAAACAAGCTCCACTTCTTTGAACTTTTTCAATATCATCCGTCAGTCCCACCTGATGCGTATCCCACGCCGCTCAGCAATACTTCAGAATAGGGCGGACAAGTGTAGTGTAAGCAATCTCTTTAGTAGATCTGTTGCACCTTCGAAGTGTTCTGCCAATGAATCGCAGTCTTTGGTTTGCTCTACCCACAACATTATCTACGTGATCGTTCCAATTTATGTCACTTGTAGTTGTAATTCCTAAGTATTCAGCTGAAATTACAGCCTTGAGATTTGTGTGACTTATCGTGTAATCGAAATTTAGCGGATTTCTCTTAGTACTCATGTCAATAACTTCACACTTTTCTTTTTATTCAGAGTCAACTGCCACTTTTCACACCATACAGATATCTTATCTAAATCATTCTGCAATTCGTTTTGGTGATCTGATGACCTTACAAGACCGTAAATGACAGCATCATCTGCAAACAATCTAAGACAGCTACTCTTTGCGTCCTATGTCGTTAATATTGGTCAGCAACAATAGAGGACCTGTAACACTTCCTTGGGGTACACCGGATATTACTTCTGTTTTACTCGATGACTCTCCGTCTATTACTACGAACTCTGACCTTTCTGACAGGAAATAACGAATCCAGTCGCACAACTGAGGCGATATTCCATAGGCACGCATTTTGGCTAGAAGATGCTTGTGAGGAACGGTGTCGAAAGCCTTCTGGAAATCTAAAAATATGGAATCAATTTGACATCCTCTGTCGATAGCACTCATTATTTCATGAGTATAAAGAGCTAGTTGTGTTTCACAAGAATGATATTCTCTGAATCCGTGCTGACTATACGTCAATAAATCGTTTTCTTCGATATACTTCATAATGTTCGACACTTTATATGTTCCAAAACCCTACTGCAAATCGACGTTAGTGATATGGTCCTGTAATTGAGCGGATTACTTACTTCAGTTTTTGGGTATTGGTGTGACTTGAGCTGTTTTCCAATCTTTAGGTACGGATCTTTCTGTGATCGAGCGGTTGTATATAATTGCTAAATATGGAGCTATTGTATCAGCATACTCTGTAAGGAACCTGACTGGTATACAATCTGGGCCGGAGGCCTTACATTTATTAGGTGATTTAAGCTGCTTTGCTACACCGAGGATATCTACTTCTATGTTTCTCATCTTGGCGGTTGTCCGTCATTGGAATTCAGGAATAACTCTGCTTTAGTGGCACTGCCATCAGTGACTTCACCTTTGTTATCGCGCAGTGAAGGGATTGATTGCGTCTTGCCACTGGTGTGCTTTATGTATAACCAGAATCTCCTTGGGTTTTCTGCCAGATTCCGAGACAGAGTTTCGTTGTGGAAATTATTAAAAGCATCTTGCATTGAAGTACGCGCTATATTTAGAACTTCTGCGAAACTTTGACAATCTTGGGGGTTTTGCGTTTTTAAATTTTGGCATGCTTTTTTCGTTGCTTCTGCAACAGTGATCTGACTCATTTTGTATACCATGTTGGATCAGTACCATTTATGTGGTATATATCTCTCAATTGCCATCGATACTATCTCTTTGAAATAATTTCACATCCTTTCTACGCTTACTTGATCAGATCGGAAGGAGTGAAGACTGCCTCCTAAAAATATATTAAGAGCATTTTTAGCAGCTTTTTTTAAACAGATATACTTTGCGTTTCTTTTTGATGGTTGCAGGTGTTACGATTTTCAGCCTAGCAGAAACTGCCTTGTGGTCGCAAATGTCTATATTCGTCACGATACTCACTATTTGTCCAGGATTATTTGTTGCTAAGAGGTCAAATATGCTTTCGCAACCATTTACGCTTCGAGTGGGGTCATGAACTAACTGTTCAAAAAATTTTTCTGAGAGAGCATCATCAATAACAGTAAAACAGTGGTAATGGAATGCAGCTTAATCATATCAGATAATTGTGAGGCAAATTAGGAAAGAAGATACTGAAGGTGGTTGACGAATATTCCTTTCCGGGGAGCAAAATAACTGCCAATATCTAAACTAAGGAGATAAAATGAAGACTTGCAATAGGAAGAAAAATCTTTTGGTCACAGAGAACTTTCTTAACATCTAACAAAATTTTGAGTGTTAAGTAAACTATCTGGAGTATAGCTTCGTTCGGAAGTGAATCGGGGATGATAAATAACACCATCGAGAAGAGAGCAGAAGCATTCGGAACGTAGTACTACATTAGAACGTTGAATCTTAGATCAGCAGATCAGATAACTAATGAAGAGATGCTGAATCGAATCGGGAAAAAAACTATACCACATCTCGACAAAAATAAGTATTTAATTGATAAGTCACATTCTTAGGCGTGAATATATTCTTAATTTGGTAATGGAGCCAAAGGACGGGATAATAATTTGTAAAGGGATACCAACGTTTGACCACAGTAAGAAGGTTCTATTGAATGTAGACAGAGTCTAGTAGGGCTGCATGACTTTTTGAGGACTCTATTATGAAGCTGACATATCGAGTTGTCGGGTCTTCTGCCAGATATCAGAGTCGCTCATACAGGATATTTCGACAATGTAATTCATTTTTTTCATCAAGGGCTATTTGAGAGTGCTCGTCGAGTTTCCACTCCAATATTTATACCTGAGACCTTCCCCCTCCAACGTCGGTTCCAGGCGATCCGTCTGCAATTTAATCGCAATAGTAGCGTTCTCAGGCATTCCCTCCTCGGACCGCTGCACCACGTCGAGCGCTGGCGTCCCGTTTTCCGTCCGGTGGCGTCCATGTGGCGTCGGTGTGGTCCCAGCTGTTCCCTCTGCTGCGCGCTTCCGCTAGACACGTTGTTAGGCGTTCCCTCTTCGTTCCAGTGTACTTGTCCGCACGCTGGTGTTCCACTTTCAGTCTAGTGGAGTCCTAGGTGTTTCCTCTGCGGTCTGCTTCCGCTAGAAGCATCCTGCGACGTACCATCTTGGTCATAGAGCTCTTGGTTCCCTGTCTGGGGTCCGTTTCCAATCTCCACACTCTAAGTTCTTCATTTTGTGGAGTTCTGCCGCTGACCCCGTTGCATTTGCAGCAGCTCCAGTGCAGGATCACAAACTCTACTGAGTTGGTAGTGAGTTTCACGATTCGTGCGGTTTTCCATCACCATTATTTCTAAAGACTGTCTTATAACACTGTCCCAATATTTCGCAGTCTGTGCCGGAACTCTTGTTTCATCATAGTTCATATAGTGATTGAGTTCCAGACACTGGTTGGCACGGCTAATTTAGTTGCCTATCTTAGACGGGTGTGCCTCTGACATTATGTGTATCTGATGTCCACTGTCCCAGTTGTTGGGGAAATGTTTGGTATCCCATATTGGAGAGGTATATTATAAAAACGCGGATTTCGAAGTCCCATTAGTCCTCTTATTTTGGTAGCTGGACGGAGCGCAAACTTGATGTCATTCTTCCTGAGAATTTTTCTGAATTTGGCACATACGGAACCCACATATGGCAGGTATGCAACAGTCTTTGCTTCATCTTGCTCTTCTTCTAGATATATGATGGAGTGCCTGGTTGAACGGCCTACTGAATCTCCCTGGCTGTGTATTCATTCTTGCATCTCGTGGTCGTGCGGTAGCGTTCTCGCTTCCCACGCCCGGGTTCCCGGGTTCGATTCCCGGCGGGGTCAGGGATTTTCTCTGCCTCGTGATGACTGGGTGTTGTGTGCTGTCCTTAGGTTAGTTAGGTTTAAGTAGTTCTAAGTTCTAGGGGACTTATGACCACAGCAGTTGAGTCCCATAGTGCTCATAGCCATTTGAACCAACTTAAGTACTTAATTAATCTTTATGAAGTTTCACATAAATAAATACTCTTTCACCAGTGCGCAGAACTAGTCTAACAATATACAAGGTGTTACGCAATTAATGTTACACACTTCTAGAGGTTGTAAAGGGTACTTAGTACATCAGGTTTTACATAGAAACCCACCTCCGGAAACGTCATCCAGCGACGCCTTATAAAAATGTCTCTGACCACTATGGGACTTAACTTCTGAGGTCATCAGTCCCTTAGAACTTAGAACTACTTAAACCTAACTAACCTAAAGTCACCACAAACACCCATGCCCGAGGCAGGATTCGAACCTGCGACCGTAGCGTTCGCGCAGTTCCAGACTGTAGCACCTAGAACCGCTCGGCCACCTCGGCCGGCGCGTCGCCTTACAGCGTTAAACTAATAGGCGCAAGCTCCAGGAAACGTACGTAAAATACAGGATGATTCCATGATGATGTTACAAACTTTCAGGGATGATGGAGAGAGATAATTGTATCAATGAGAGGTAAGGGTCTCTGGTTCAGAAACGAACGAGCCGAAAGTTAGAAGCGAAAATCGTTCTGATATCTCAGGCGTTGGATCACTTGTACTGATACTGTTGTTGCTAAGAATGTATGGTATGAAACTTTCAGAAATGACAGTATGGACCAAAACAAGAATAAATGTTTAGTAAACATGGGCTTTAAAATGGATACTTGAGGAGCTGTGAGCACTTGTTAATCTCCATTAGTGTGAAACACATCTCCTCTTTCGAACAAGTACTTATAGATCTTAAGGTATACATTTTAGAACACATGTTTAGTACACATTTTTTCTTAATTTGGTCCACATCATCACCTCTGAAAGTTGCCTACCTTACAATTTTAGCAACAAAAGTACCGGTACATGTATTCCACCGTTACTGGACTCGTTCGTTTCCAGTATAGGGAACTTCTCTTCAGGTTGGTACATTTATCCTTCTCCATCGTCCTTGAAAGTTTGTAACATCATTATAGAATCACCCTGTATATACAGATATTCACAGGCGCCGGCGTCGGAGCCTATAACTTTAGCGTTCTGTAGCGTCGTTGGATGACGTTTCCGGACATGGGTTTCAACTAAACCCTGATCTACTAACTTCCCTCTAAAACCTCTAGAAGTGTGTTCAAATGGTTCAAATGGCTCTGAGCACTCAACTGCTGTGGTCATCAGTCCCCTAGAACTTAGAACTACTTAAACCTAACTAACCTAAGGACATCACATACACCCATGCCCGAGGCAGGATTCGAACCTGCGACCGTAGCAACAGCGCGGCTCCGGGCTGGAGCGCCTAGAACCGCACGGCCACCGCGGCCGGTTAGAAGTGTGTATCATGGATTGTGAAACTCCCTGTAGAACAATTATTCACCGCTTTTTGGTGGATCAGAATATTGCGGAACATCGTTTGGATACTACAGTCTCCTCTTAGCGTAACAATAACAACATCGGTGCGACAGACTAACGAAGCCAGGACGTACGGCCACGTCTCGCGTGATTATCTTGCCACAATGTTGCGGACGTGCCACAGCACTGGTCAGAAGTCATCTCTGATGTACAATATGACAATTATTGAACTACGTGGAAAAGAAACGTGAGTTAGTTACAAGATAATGCGTGCACACACTTTATTCAACATGTAAACGTCACTACACATATTCAGATTTAGGTTATGACATGTTCGCAGGCTGCTGTGGCCGTGCGGTTCTAGGCGCTTCAGTCCGGAACCACGCTGCTGCTACGGCCGCAGGTTCGAATCCTGCCTCGGGCATGGATGTGTGTGATGTCCTTAGATTGGTTATGTTTAAGTAGTTCTAAGTCTAGGGGACTGATGACCTCAGATGTTAAGACCCATAGTGCTCAGAGCCATTTGAACCATTTTGAACGTGTTCGATATGTCTGCCACCATTGGTGAGCATGTGGCGCAGACGAAGAGCGATATTCTTCATGACCCGCTACATCGATCGTCTCGATGACCTCCTGAACGGCTGTTCTCAGCTCATCAATGGTTTTGAGGTTATTGCTGTACACCTTGTCTTTAGTACAGTCACAAAAAGTAGTTGCATGTGTTCAGATCCGGAGAATATGTCGGCCAGTCGAGGCCTATGCCAGTGGCCCCTGGGGTACCCCAGAGCTAGAATGCGGTCCCCAAAGTGCTCCTCCAGGACTCAAACTCTCTCTTGCTTCAATGGAGTCGAGCTCCGTCTTGCTTGAACCACATCTTGTCGGAATCAGGGTCACTCTGGGTTATGGGGATGAAATCATCTTCCAAAATCTTCACGTACCGTTGGGCTGTCACTGTGCCGTCAAGGAATATCGCACCGATTATTCCGTGAGTGGACGTTGCACACCACATAGTCACCCTTTGAGGATGAAGAGACTTCTCGTTCGTGAAATGCGGATTCTGAGTCCCCCAAATCCGCCAATATTGCTTATTGACGAACCCATCCAAATGAAAGTGAGCTTCGTTGCTAAACCAAACCATACAGCACATACCAATTCCCATCATGCCCCGCGACCAACGGTGCGGTTCGAACGTCCTAACGCAAACGCTCCAGAAATTATGACGATTTTATTCCATAAAGTTAAATAATTGTCAGCCTGTATGTTCCAGAATGACGGCTGATCCGCGCAAATGCGACTCACGGCGCTGTGAGGGCACCACCGAGATACGTCCACCATTCGCACGAGTGAAGACTGTCCACGCTTTCACAACTGCTGATATCGGCAGGCTCCTTTGAAACACACATGGAGGGCCGACTGTACTGGCATCGGTAGAAAACTTCAGGCCTTATAGTCTTGCTTATACAGCCTAGCACTTAGGCGCCGACGCCCGTAAAAATACGGGCGTGCGCGACCTGCCCGAAAGTCCGGCGCCCGTAATTTTACGGGTGCGTGTTCTCGTTCTTCCCCTTCTTTCCTTTGTGTGTTCTTACGGCTCCCGCTTGTCTGGGAGGCGCTGCATGGACTGTAGTTCGAGTATTGGTCACTAGATAGTGCGGGCATGCTGTGGAAGGGTGTGCTTCCCTTTTTATTTGTCGGGTTTTGTCAGCAGTGATTTTTTCCCGCGCGGTCTCAGTAGCGTCGACATGGCGAAGCGTGGCTTGACGGACGAAGAAATTGCTCGCGAGTTATATGGTGATTTAGAAGAAATTGACGTTGATTTGTCAGAGGAAGATATTGTAGATGACTGATGATGATGATGATGATGTGGACTATGTTCAAGAAGAAGTTTCTGGCAGTTCAGGTAAGGAATTCTGACAACAAAACATCTATAATTTTTGTTCAGATTTTCACTGAAAAAACTCTCAGTACGTAATTATGATTTTATTTGCAAGTACTACTCTTCTGATAAACTCAGAAGAGGAGAGCAGGTGTCCAAGCACTTCAGCAGCAAGTAATCCCGTCGATATTGTGCCTGAAGAACGAGTGAGACTAACGGCGAGGGGGAAGCCGAGACGTGCGCGCCGCACCGATTCTGAAGAAGGTTGGACGACTACTGATCGTGCACCAGATATCGATCTATTCTCAGGACAATTTGGAATATGCAATGTTGTCAGTTTAGACCAGAACAGTGCACCTCTAGAATTTTTTTCATATTTCCTGACAGACAGTATGATGAAACATATAAAGGAACAAACTAACCTGAATGCTCAACAATGCATCAGGATATTATGAAGCACAAATTCCCTTTCACCCACCTGCTCATTATCAAAGTGGAAAGGAGTTACACTTATGGAAATAAGGAAGTTTCTCGCAAAGTGTGGCGAAAAGACTCAAGCTACCAGTGTAGTGAATGTAAAGTAGCATTGTGCAAAATGCCGCGCTTCAAATTTTACCACACAAAGAGCAAAATTGCATCCTAAAATAGTTACAGGAGGTTACTGTAAATAAGACATACTGTATCCATCATAATTACAATTTTTGTGAAAAATAAAAAAAAAATCCTTCTAGAAAATACAGGAATATACCTTTGACCAATTTTTCCTTTTTTCAAAAACAATGTTATAATAATAACGCTTGTCAAAAATATGTGTTAATTCAAGAGAAAGGTATTATATATGGTTTTAAACAAGAAAGTCTAGGTTTTTCAATAAGAGTAACTTTATTGCTATAACTGAAACCTTTCATGAGTTGTAGTAGTTTAAAATACGTTAAAATCAGCCAGTCTTTATGGTAGACACCCGCGCGCAATGGCTCAGGACCCAAAGTGCTAGTGTTGGGTTTGTGTTGTTATCGATGAAAGAAGAGATAGATGAAACTTGGCGCCAGCACACAGTTAACTCCTATTGAATAGCCCCGAGATAGCTGCCGAGCTTAATGTACCCAACCGACTGACAGACTGCCATCAAAAGTGTGTCATGCCCGAACTCCACGAGACATTGTGGAGAGGAACGTTATTTAAGTCGGATACTGACACAAAGCCTGGTAATCCGGGACTGTACGCCACTATCTGTTCTCGACCTATCCTTCAAACACAGACAGTGAAAAATTTCCGCCACCGGGATTCGAATGGGCTTACCTCAAAGATGAGCGCCACCGCATAGGTGTGCATGACCGACCTCTGTTAAGGAGGCGGGGAAAGTGCAATGGCAGAATCAAAGTAGCCACCATAGGAGAAGGACGTCTTTTAAACAACTCATTCGGGCTGTGGATTCACATTACAAGAAGTTGGTTTAAAGACTCGTTCATTATTCTTTTCCCACTATATATCAGTGCTTTCGTAATAGGTAATGCGCCGTAGCGCCCGTACTGTTGAATAAGGAGCTTACTCTTTCTACAAGGAAAGACAAAATTTTATTCTGATACAAGGAAAATAGTATAAATTATGAACAGAATACGCGAACTGCCTAATCTTTAGAAAACCACAGAAAACGAAGTATGTAATTGGTTCGTTAGCAAAATACCGCAGCTAAAGAAAAATCAAGACACTTTCATAGGATTTGTCGACCTGGAAAAAGCGTTCTACAATATAAAATGGTGCAAGCTGTTCGAGATTCTGAGAAAAGTAGGGGTAAGCTATAGGGAGAGACGGGTCATATACAATATGTACAACAACCAAGAGGGAATAATAAGAGTGGACGATCAAGAACGAAGTGCTCGTATTAAGAAGGGTGTAAGACAAGGCTGTAGCCTTTCGCCCCTACTCTTCAATCTGTACATCGAGGAAGCAATGATGGAAATAAAAGAAACGTTCAGGAGTGGAATTAAAATACAAGGTGAAAGGATATCAATGATACGATTCGCTGATGACATTGCTATCCTGAGTGAAAGTGAAGAAGAATTAAATGATCTGCTGAACGGAATGAACAGTATAATGAGTACACACTATAGTTAGAGAGTAAATCGGAGAAAGTCGAAGGTAATGAGAAGTAGTAGAAATGAGAACAGCGAGAAACTTAACATCAGGATTGATAGTCACGAAGTCAATGAAGTTTAGGAATTCTGCTACCTAGGCAGTAAAATAACCAATGACGGGCGGAGCAAGGAGGACATCAAAAGCAGACTCGCTATGGCAAAAAAGGCATTTCTGGCCAAGAGAAGTCTACTAATATCAAATACCGGCCTTAATTTGAGGAAGAAATTTCTGAGAATGTACGTCTGGAGAACAGCATAGTATGGTAGTGAAACATGGACTGTGGGAAAACCGGAACAGAAGAGAATCGAAGCATTTGAGATGTGGTGCTATAGACGAATGTTGAAAATTAGGTGGACTGATAATGTAAGGAATGAGGAGGTTCTACGCAGAATCGGAGAGAAAAGGAATATGTGGAAACCACTTATAAGGAGGACAGGATGATAGGACATCTGCTAAGACATGAGGGAATGACTTCCATGGTACTAGAGGGAGCTGTAGAGGGCAAAAACTGTAGAGGAAGACAGAGATTGGAATACGTCAAGCAAATAATTGAGGACGTAGGTTGCAAGTGCTACTCTGAGATGAAGAGGTTAGCACAGGAAAGGAATTCGTGGCGGGCCGCATCAAACCAGTCAGTAGACTGACGACCAAAAAAAAAAAAATTCATTCACCGAGAGCTGAAAGGGCTGATGTCCATCTTTGTTCTTTTCAACCAAATGTACCAGGAGGCTTGCCGTAGGGCAGAGGAGCTCCCAGTCAGGAATACTTTGGAGAAGGAGATATCCATTTCAGTAAGTCGTCTAATCATCAAGCAAAAGCTCCAGAAAACCTTCGTCGGAGCCATGTGACTGTAACTTTTGTGTTTACACTTGTGAACAAAATTCTCAATACCAAGAAGGAGCTGTGCGACAAAAACGAAAGCTGGCAGGAAATACACGCTTTAACGGTAGTCGGCGTTAGCTATCTTCGACACTGGAAGTGGTGAGTTGCTGTTAGTCAAGAGTGCCTTTAAGAAGACAAAGACGCCATTATTACCACCTCACTGGGTTCAAAGAAGGTTGAGTAACAGGGCTACGAGATGCCGGATGTTCCTCCTGCAGTACTGCAGAAAGACTTGGCAGGAATGTAGCCACTGTAAATGAGTGCTGGCAGCCGAGGTCACAAGAAAGTGCAGTCGCAAGATGACCAGTCTTCTGACAGCACCGTGGCACTACCGGGAGGGAAGATCATTGTATTCGGCGTATGGCCCTGGAGCATCGTACTGCATATACAGTAGCAATCTGAGGACCACTTGGTACCACAGTGGCACAACCAACTGTTGCAAATCGGGTCTGCAAGGATAGCCCCTAGTCAAAAGCCCTGTAGCGTGCATCCCACTGGCCCCAAATCACCATCATTTGCGACTTCAGCGGTGCCAAATGAAAGCTCATTCGTGGTCGTGCGGTATCGTTCTCGCTTCCCGCGCTCGGGTTCCCGGGTTCGATTCCCGGCGGGGTCAGGGATTTTCTCTGCCTCGTGATGGCTGGGTGTTGTGTGCTGTCCTTAGGTTAGTTAGGTTTAAGTAGTTCTAAGTTCTAGGGGACTTATGACCACAGCAGTTGAGTCCCATAGTGCTCAGAGCCATTTGAACCATTTTTGTTCCCGTGTTCGATTCCCGGCGGGGTCAGGGATTTTCTCTGCCTCGTGATGACTGGGTGTTGTGTGATGTCCTTAGGTTAGTTAGGTTTAAGTAGTTCTAAGTTCTAGGGGACTGATGACCATAGATGTTAAGTCCCATAGTGCTCAGAGCCATTTTGAGAGCTCATTGAAGGGGAATGTGGAGGCTTGTTGGGTTTTCCAATGAAAGCTGGTTCTGCTTCGGTGCCAGTGATGGCCGTGTGTCGGTTGGAAGTAGGCCAGTTGTGGGTCTGCATCCAAACTGTCTGCGTGCTAGATACACTGGACCTAGGATTTATGATGTGGGCTGCGATTTCGTGGGACAGCAGATGCACTCCCGTGGTTTCGGGGTTACTCTACAGTAATTATTTTTTGGAGGTGCGATTTTTTTTCTTCTCAGTGTGTCTCTGGGACAATTTTCACGCCATAAACTAAAATTGCGTGTTTGTCTGTGTATTGTGTGCATGTGTGGCCAGCCGTTGTGGCCGAGCGGTTTTAGGCTCTCCAATCCGGAACCGCGCTGCTGCTACGGTCGCAGGTTCGAATCGTGCCTCGGGCATGGATGTGTGTGGTGCCCTTAGGTTAGTTAGGTTTAAGTAGTTCTAAGTCTAGGGGACTGATGACCTCAGATGTTAAGTCCCATCGTGCTCAGAGCCATTTGAACCCGCGCGCGCGCATGTGTGTGTGTATTTGTGCGTGTGTGTGTGTGTGTGTGTGTATGAGAGACAGACAGAGAAAGAGAGCACACGCACGTGCTACAGGTTATTGATCTTGTTTGCGCTCAGATTAAAGCAGTGTCTCGCATTTTACACTTTGAGAGACATTCAAAAGGTCGAAGAGAGAAAAGGATAGAAGGGAAGGAACAATACCAAATAGAGTAGCTTTCATAAATTAGGACAAATGCAGTGAAGGCAGCGATAGCAGTGAGGCCGTGATAACAGAATGTCAATCTCATGACGAAAATATTGGTTTTCCTATTTTTCCACAAGAAATTGAAGGTAAGCTCTTCCTTCCTAACTTCCTAATGTTTGTGGATCGTAGATATGCGTGTTTTTATTTCCTTGTGAGTTTTGAAAAGCTATTTTGTTTGTATGACTAGGTGTGTAGGGCGTCGGGGAGTGGTGGGAGTGGCCGTAACGACCGAAACTCTATCAGCAGGTGACGGTTTCATCCTCAGACACGTACCTTCCACGCTGCCGTCAACCTCTTGCACTTCGCGGTTGCAAGATGACAATAGCGTTGCCATCTGTCACGTAGCTTCTCTCGCCGAATGGAGTTAACGGGTACGCAGAGGCGTCGAGAGAGTCGCAGAAGTAGTCACCGCCACTTGCGCGTCTGGAAATGTAATCAATAACGAGAAGGCAGAAGAAAGGGCCTTCTTCTTTGCTGTTTAACAGCGATTTAGAAAAATAACTGCAATGATCTGGAATGTGGAGCTAAAAACCCACAAATCTGAACCAGTACTTCCAGCTTTTAAATCACACGAAATTAAGATCTCTTGCCTTGCACTTGCATCAAGCTTTGCCGTACTTTTAGCAAATCTAAAAGAAGCAGTTGTAGTCACTAAAACAAACTTCTTACATAAAATTTAAGCTGAAAAAACTAATGACAATCATAAAAATGTATGAAATTGTATGGACACACACAGGTAGTGGCGGCCCTGTGGTACTACAGCACCCTCTATTTCCTCCTAATATTATCGATAACACTTAAGGGGCTCCGGAAAGGCTCAAAATCATGAAAAGTTCAATTTTTACTTTTTTGCGTTTTCTGAATCTGCAGACTATTACCTTTTAATAGATATATAATTTATTCAATTCCAAAGACTACAACTATTTTTAAATTTTTTTTGAAATGTGTTCTACATGGGCGTGACCCACTGTGGCGCTGTTAAACTGCTGTCAAATGGTGTTATTATTAACGTCCGTGTTCATCAGGTACATTTCAGTGATGTGAGATAAAGTATGTGTTGTGGCTAACCTGTGATGGTTCAATATATATCGCTGGTGTGATTATCGATTGTTTCATGTTTATTTACTCTGTCGTTATCTCGAAAATATTCGTAATTAATTCTGTTTCTTGAGAATCCCCAAGACTGTATTTGTTGGAATAGAAACACTTCACTTTGGTGTGTATGATGCTGTTGCGACTTTCAATGATGGCAACATTGTAAGGTGCAAGGTATTTAGAAATATGGGAATGAAAATAGGTTCTAACAAGGTACGAGCGATGCTTGCTTTAGACAAGGAACGCCTTCGGGCTGCAGACAGGGCTGTAAAGAGTCTAGAAATACAAGCAAGAGTAAACAGGAGGAGGAACTAGAGGAAGCTGGAGGAGGAGTTTGCAGAGGATGAAGATAATCCATCCTATGGACCTGGAATGCACTAAAAAGTTAATCCAATCTTTGTCGCTCGATTCCCAAAACTTTTATTTTCTCATACTAATTAACATGTTTTCTAAGGATCTTCCAAACATATTTGTTTCAAACTTTCAGTAAATGTTACACAGTACCTTCTGCATAATTTAACACAGCCTTTTTCCAAAAAACTGTATATTTTTGAATATATAAATAAAAAATTGCAAAAAAATGTTGTGAATTTTCATTACAATTGAAAAAAATCATCTTCAATAACTGAACTAAAATTTTGTAAAATCCCTGTGTTAAGTTGTAGCCCATATTCCAATAAATAATCTGTAAAAAGTTCAACTTCCTACCTCAAATACTTTGTGAGGAAAGACGTAATTTATAAGCGTTATTTTAACATTGCAAGTATAGGGCGTTCCGGAGCCCCTTAATATAATGAGTCCTTTTTCTTTAATTATTTCTTTATACATGTACAACATACACTGAGGTGACAGATGCCATAGGATACCTCCTAATATTGTGCTGGACCTCCTTTTGCGTGGCATAGTGCAGCACCTCGATACACCATGGACTCAGTAAGTCGTTGGAAGTCTGCTGCAGAAGTATTGAGCAATGCCGCCTATATAGCCGTCCATAACTGCTAAAGTGTTGCCGGTGCAGGCTTTAGTGCACAGAATGATCTCTCGATTATGTCCCATAACTGTTCGATGGGATTCATGTCGGGCGATCTGGGAGGCCACATCATTCGGTCAAATGATCCAGAATGTTCTTCAAACCAATCGCGAACAATTGTTGCCCGATGACACGGCGCATTGTCATCTATAAGAATGCTATCTTTGGAAATATGAAGTCCATGAATGGCTGCAGATGGTCTCCAAGTAGACGAACATAAACATTTCCAGTCAATCATTGGTTCACCTTGATGAGAGGACCCAGTACATCTCATGCAAACACAGCCCACACCATTATGGAGTCAACATCAGCCTGTACGGTGCCTTGATGACAACTTCGGTCCGTAGCTTCGTGGAGTCTACGCCACTCTCTAACCCAGCCGTCATCTCTTACCAACTGAAATCTGGGTTCATCTGAACAGGCCATGGTTTTCCAGTTGTCTAGGGTGCAGCCGATATGGTCACGACCTCAGGAGAGGCGCTGCAGGCGAAATCATGCTGTTAGCAAAGTCTCTCTCATGGGTCGTCTGCTGCCATAGGCATCAATCCCAAATTTGGCCGTGCTGTCCTAATGGGTACGTTCGTCGTACGTCCCACATTGATTTCAGCGTTATTTCAAGCAGCATCGCATTGCTGACAACTCTACACAAACGCCGCTGCTCTCTGTCATTAAATGAAGGCCGTCGATCACTGCGTTGTCCGTGATGAACGGTAAGCCCTAAAATTTGGTATTTTCGACACACTCTTGACGCTATGGATCTCGGAACATTGAATTCCATTTCTGAAATGGAATGTCCGATGCGTCTAGGTCCAAATTCAGTATCTGTTATTTCCCGTCGTGCCGATACAATCACGTCGCAAACATGAATCACTTGAGTAGAAATGACATCTCTGCCAATGCATTACCTTTTTATACCTCGTGCACGTGTTACTACGGCCTTCTGTATGTGTGCACACATAGTAATAGAAATCAGTGTAACGGAAGGGTTCCTAGGAAAGTAATATACAACGGGTAAGGCATACACGTATCGAATTCATCATAAAAGTAGTAGATACATAGAAGACATACACAGTAATGACGGAATGACACAGTTTCTTTCATAACACAAGTAACAAAACAATGCGTTTGCAGTTCCTGGATGGAAACTGGTATGAAGGCACTCACTGTCCTGTTGTATTACTGCATTGTTAGTATTTTATCCAGCCTCTGTCCCTTGTAAGTACCTCAAAAATTCTCTTAGGCATTGACTTCGTTAGGGTTTGTAGTTTTTGCAGTGAAATAGTCGCCCAATCTTCTCGTATCGCTCTTTTCAGCTCACATACGAACTCAAATTGCCTTCCATTGCAATAAACACGCCTTTCGAGTATTCCACAGAGGTTTACAACGTGTTTGAAATCCAGGCTACGTGCAGACCAGGACAAGCCATTGATATCTCTATCTCAAAACTATTTCTTTGTTGTGCAACAACCTGGAAAGATGCATTATCTTGTTGAATCATTATACTTTCGTCCTCTAGGTCCTCATACATTCTAATCCATTTTGTCTGTAGCATCTCAGTGTACGTATTAGAGTTCACTCCAGTGATAGCCAAGCAATACATAATTTACCTTTAGTGCAGAATGTTTCCCAAATCATAACATTTCCAGCACCAAAATTCCTGTTCATTCTTACCTGCTGCTCCGTTCTCATATCAAGGCCAATAATACTTCTCATCACTGGAAGATCACTTTATCCCAATCTCAAGTTCACAACATACACTACTGGCCATTATAATTGCTACACCACGAAGATGACGTGCTACAGACGCGAAATTTAACCGACAGGAAAAGATGCTGTGATATGCAAATGATTAGCTTTTCAGAGCATTCACACAAGGTTGGCGCCGGTGGCGACACCTACAGCGTGCTGACATGAGGAAAGTTTCCAACCGATTTCTCATACACAAACAGCAGTTGAACGGCGTTGCCTGGTGAAACGTTGTTGTGATGCCTCGTGTAAGGAGGAGAAATGAGTACATCACATTTCCGACTTTGATAAAGGTCGGATTGTAGCATATCGCGATTGCGGTTTATCGTATCGCGACAGTGCTGCACGCGTTGATCGAGATCCAATGACTGTTAGCAGAACATGGTTTCGGTGGGTTCAGACACGTCTCGATCCCTGAGTCAACAGATGGGGACGTTTGCAAAACAACAACCATCTGCACGAACAGTTCGACGACGTTTGCAGCAGCATGGACTATGAGAAGGGAGACCATGGCTGTGGTTACCCTTGACGCTGCATCACAGACAGGAGCGCCTGCGATGGTGTACTCAACGACGAAATTGGGTGCACGAATTTGCAAAACGTCGTTTTTTCGGATGAATCCAGGTTCTGTTTACAGCATCATGATGGTCTCATCCGAGTTTGGCGACATCACGGTGAACGCACATTGGAAGCGTGTAACCGTCATCGCCATACTGGCGTATCACCCGGCGTGATGGTATGGGGTGCCATTGGTTACACGTCTCGGTCTCCTCTTGTCCGCATTGCCGGCACTTTGAACAGTGGACGTTACATTTCAGATGTGCTCTACCCTTCATTCGATCCCTGCGAAACCCTACATTTCAGCAGGATAATGCACGACCGCATGTTGCAGGTCCTTTATGGGCCTTTCTGGATACAGAAAATGTTCGACTGCTGTCCTGGCCAGCACAGTCTCCAGATCTCTCACCAATTGAAAACGTCTGGTTAATGGTGGCCGAGCAACTGGCTCGTCACAGGCCGTCTGGAGTGGCCGAGCGGTTCTAGGCGCCATAGTCTGGAAGCGCGCCACCGCTACCGTCGCAGGTTCGAATCCTGCCTCGGGCATGAATGTGTGTGATGTCCTTAGGTTAGTTAGATTTAAGTAGTTCTAAGTTCTAGGTGACTGATGACCTCAGCAGTTAAGTCCCATAGTCCTCAGAGCCATTTTTTCTTTCTTTTTTTTTTTTTTTTTTTTTTTTTTGGCTCGTCACAATACGCCAGTCACTACTCTCGATGAACTATGGTATAGTGTTGTACCTGTATACGCCATCCAAGCTCTGTTTGACTCAATGCCCAGGCGTATCAAGGCCGTTATTACGGCCAGAGGTGGTTGTTCTGGGTACTGATTTGCTAAGGATCTATGCACTTAAATTGCGTGAAAATCTAACCACATGTCAGTTCTAGTATAATATATTTGTCCAACGAATACCCGTTTATCATGTGCATTTCTTTTAATGGTCAGTAGAGTATGTATTTCAGCAAACTCCAACCCAGCCTGCTTATTTTTGGGTGTTAGAGCAGGTTTCTGCAGTCGTTTCTCGAATTCGAGAAACATTCATTTGACTAACATCGTCGTACACGTCTAGCAGTTACTGGCAACTGTAAATGATCAACTGGCAACTGGCAACTGTAATGATCAAACTCGCAGCGCTGCGGACACGCCAGGAACCGCATTATCGGCCGTGGGATGTTACTAGCTGAGCAGCGGTTGGTCACCGCCAGAGCCGTATGCCATGGCATACGGAGCTCCGTTGGTCTCTGCGCCATTGTTAGCACCCAGCGACAGCGTGTACCTGAACCGTTTGTGCAACTGACGGAGTTTGAGCGAGGGCGTATAGTGGGCCTGCGGGAGGCCGGGTGGACGTTCCGCAGAAATGCGTAGCACATGCGGTGTTTGGTCTCCACAGTGCATCGACGGTGTCCTCAGTGGTCAAGCAGAATGTGCACATGCCCGTCGACCTAGGTCCGGACAGTGACGACACACAGATGCACGCCAAGACCGTCGCGTCCTACGAAGTGCCGTACTGTACTGCACCGTCGCTTCACATCAACTTAGGGATACCGTTTCTCCAGGAGTGTCAGCGAGAACCATTCGCAACCGTTCCCACGAAGCAGGACTACAGTCCCGCGTACCGTTAGGGTGTCTTCCGCTCAGGCCGCAACATCGTTCAGCCCGCTTCCAGTGGTGTCGCGATAGGCGTTTATGGAAGGAGGACGAATGGAGACATGTCGTCTGCAGTGATGAGAGTTGCTTCTGCCTTGGTGCCAGTACCGAGCGAGGTAGCGCTGTGGTTAGACACTGGACTCGCATTCGGGAGGACCACGGTTCAATTCCGCGTCCGGCCATCCTGATTTAGGTGTTCCATGATTTCCCTAAATCGCTCCAGGCAAATGCCGGGATGGTTCCTTTCAAAGGGCACGGCCGACTTCCTTCCCTAATCTGATGAGA
The DNA here is from genome assembly GCF_023864275.1 of Schistocerca cancellata. Lineage (NCBI taxonomy): Eukaryota > Metazoa > Arthropoda > Insecta > Orthoptera > Acrididae > Schistocerca > Schistocerca cancellata. Next base: position 122,900,799 of record NC_064634.1, read on the forward strand.
CCGATGACCTTGCTGTCTGGTCTCCTTCCCCAAAACAACCCAACCCAACCCCTTGGTGCCAGTGATGGTCCTACGACGTATACGACAGAGGCACAAAGAGCCAACACCCGGCATCTTGGTGTGGGGAGCAGTATCCCACATTACCCGCACAACTCTGCGAGGGAACATTGAACAGCGCACCGTACATTCAAACCATCATCTAACCCATCATGCCACCGTTCAAGAAGCGTCAAGGTGATGGGCTTTTCCATCAGGACAATGCAGGTCCGCATGTATCACATGCCACCCAACGTGCTCTTGAAGATGTACGTCAACTACCCTAGCCAACACGATCCCCGGATCTGTCCCCCATTGAGCATGTTTGGGACCGGATGAAACGTCTTCTAGCGCGATCTGCACATCCGACACGAACTCTGACCGAACTGAGGCATCAGATGGAAATTGCATGGCAGGCCATTCCGCCAAGACTACATTCAGCACCTCTGTAATCGTCTCCACATGAGAACTGCAGCCTGAATTGCTGCAAAAGGAGGCTATACACGGTATTAGCGCTGACATCGTGCACGCTCTGTTGACTGTACTCACGTGCGCATGGCGCTGTCTGTGTAATCGTGATTTGTATACGTCCTCAAGAATGTGTCAATAAAATTTCCCCCTGCTGGGGTGACGAATTCATGGTGTTCCTTTTTTATTTCCCAGTACTTTATTTTTGTTTCTTCATCAGAATGGTTCAAATGTCTCAAAGCACTATGGGACTTAACATCTGAGGTCATCAGTCCCATAGAAAATGGCTCTGAGCACTATGGGACTTAACATCTGAGGTCATCAGTCCCATAGAACTTAGAACTACTTAAAGCTAACTAACCTAAGGACATCACACACATCCATGCCCGAGGCAGGTTTCGAACCTGCGACCGTAGCGGTCGCGCGGTTCCAAACTGAAGCGCCTAGAACCGCACGGCCACTCCGGCTGGCAGTCCCATAGACTTAGAACTACTTAAACCTAACAAACCTATGGACATCACACACATCCATGCCCGAGGCAGGATTCGAACCTACGACCGCAGCAGCAGCGTGGTTCCGGACTGAAGCGCCTAGAACCGCTCGGGCACTGTGGCCGGCGCTTCTTCATCACGTGTAAATGTTTTTCACGTGGCTATGGCACAATCGTGATTTATGAACACAATACGCGCTGTCACTAATGGCGCTTGTTTCCTCACTGCAGGAAGACACGTTGACACACACCTATACCGCACAGAGCCCTCTGACTTTATTCCAAGTTCCACCCTCCACCAGCTGAATCGTTTACGTCTTATATACTGAACTACTGACATCAAATGCTAAACCATCTGACTGCATTTGTCAGTATATCGGCCCTCATGCAATTGCACATACACTGTGCTTAGCTATTCCAACCGACAACGTTAATTTTCTTAAAAATATCCATACCTTTATACTGATTTCCAGTACCATAGCTATCCCATGACTTTTGTCAGCTACGTGTATAATCCTGAATGTCAGTAGCCATCACGCAATTTATGAAAAAGACTTTAAAAAAATGTTTGCGTGGAACTGTGCGTTTACAGATCACGCAGCGCAGTGTTTGGCTGCTGTACGCATGCGCACATAGAAAGCTGCACGCAAAGCTGCAAGTTTTTGTTTTTTCCTCCGTATGTGTTGTTCTTAAAACCACACACTTGAAAACAATGGCCTTTCATGCACAAGTATAACTTCCGTGACTGTGAGCGATCTTCAACAGCTGATGTTTTCACAGCTGCCTCCCCGTGAGAAAATTACAGTTACGAAAAGAGATCGTTCAACAAGAAATAAATTCGTAGCTTTAAGTGTCAATGGTACAAACGGAAAAGTTTACTTAGCGACTGTGAAACAGACACGGCTCCCAGTCACCAGCATTCAGGTCTAGTATGGCAAACAATGGACTGAAGTATTGAGCCGTAAGTACCTGCAACATATTCCCAGTGAGGTGAAAAATATGACGCACAATATAATTAACATCAAGCACAAAGTGTTTCACCGAGAAGGTGCATTGTAACTGGAAACTAACTGACTCGTTTCACATCATAAAGAGAGATGGCAGCCGGCCGGAGTGGCCGTGCGGTTCTAGGCGCTACAGTCTGGAGCCGTGTGACCGTTACGGTCGCAGGTTCGAATCCTGCCTCGGGCATGGATGTGTGTGATGTCCTTAGGTTAGTTAGGTTTAAGTAGTTGTAAGTTCTAGGGGACTGATGACCTCAGCAGTTAAGTGCCGTAGTGCTCAGAGTCATTTGAGAGATGGCAATTGTTGACCCCCTAGTTTGGTTTCTTAATCTTGATACAAACAAACAACATAAAAACAATCTTTTAGGTGTGAATCTACATATATTAGCGTTACGAACATAGTATACCACTGCGTTTATATTTCAGTCTCCTATGACGCTATACGATCTTACAAAATCTTGGACGTGTAGGCCAGTGATTTCTATGTTACGAGCGCATCGGACACCGAAGGCTCGTGGCGTGTAGAGCCTTTTTTTTCCCACACGGACAGGTGTTCTCCTGCACATTTGCATCTGGCCGACTGCCAACCTGTTCTGAAGGTGACGAAAGTGGTCCCCACAGACCGGTTGCTTCCTTCGATCCATTACTCATCTTGTGTGGTGATCAAAGCAATTTAGCTACTGCTACCAGTAACACTGACAGATGCTCGTGCAGCAATCTTCCTCTAATGAAAAATGTAATGAGTAGCCTCTCCGTTCTCGGTCTGCTTAAACATACACGTGACATTTTAATTCCCTACTAATAGAGTGCTTTTCTAATGAGGAACCCGTCTGAAAACCGAAACAGCTGCGAACTAAGGCTATCAGTCACTGTACCTCTGGCTATAATTATGATATGTGCTCCTGCCCTTTATCATTCACCTATTTTAGCGACGTGGCATACGTTGATCTTATCTCTTTCCATCGCCCGTCTTTCCACACCTCATTAACTTCTCATGTCAGCATCGTACATGTTACTCAGTATAAGGTCTATTCTAAAACGAAGTTTCTCCAATAATTCTTCAAGTCTATGGACATGTTAATTTACTCATTATCTTATCGTTATTATCTCTCTTTAACAGTGGTCTGGGAGAAGCGTCTGTAACTAGTAAACAAACGATATGAGCATGAAAAGCTCCGCGTTATAGTCTAGCAGGTCGACCGCATCTACCAGTGACGTCACTCAAACGCGGTACGGAGGGGTGTGGAATCATCACACCGCCCTCACAGCCGTTGACGGCTTTCTTGACAATGGATCCGCTGTTTCTCACTCAAGTAGCTCCTCAGCCGGCTTCACGAGGTTGAGTGCATCCGGCTCCAGTCTTTCCACGAATAAAAATTCCCTAGCAGAAACGGGGATCGAGTACCGATCCCCTACATAGTAGCCTGACATTCTTACCATTTTTTTCGGTGATGTGAGGGGGACTGGTGTATTTTTTAAGCCTACTGCTCTACCGACTTTTTTTTATTTGTAATTCAATTTTTCAAGAATCTTTCTCTAGCATTACAAAGTAAAATATTTTAGTTAGGAATGTTGGTAACAAAACAAATTTGTGGTATGTACATAATAATCATCGTTCCACATAACACGGTACTAACTCTATAATTAAGTTTTATCCATTAAGCAGAAATTACGGAATAAAGGTAACTAAAAACAATATTGTACATTACATAATAATCATTGTTCTACATAAAAACGGTACTAACTTTAAAATTAACTTTTATCCATTAAGCAGTAATTACGGAATACAGGTAACTAAAAAACAATATTGTATGAGATTTTTTTATTGTTTTAAACTTGTTTTAGTTATATAGTGTAAAAAGAATAACAGAAAATTCCTTTATGTAACATAGGAAACAGGAAAAATAATTCAAAAATGGTACTGGTGCGCGAAAATGAACCGGCGACCTTTCGTTTCGAAGACGCCGGTTGGGGACATGCCATTGGATAGCAAACGTCGAGCCCTTGATGGTCTTGATGGTCTTGGGAATGGAGCGAGCCCGCATCTCGTGGTCGTGCGGTAGCGTTCTCGCTTCCCACGCCCGGGTTCCCGGGTTCGATTCCCGGCGGGGTCAGGGATTTTCTCTGCCTCGTGATGGCTGGGTGTTGTGTGCTGTCCTTAGGTTAGTTAGGTTTAAGTAGTTCTAAGTTCTAGGGGACTTATGACCACAGCAGTTGAGTCCCATAGTGCTCAGAGCCATTTGAACCATTTTTTGAATGGAGCGACACCTGTCAACCCTTCACACGGGGGAAGTTCCAGCTGAGGGGCAGTTTTGAGAAAATGATCCCTAAAAAGTTAGCGAAAGCAGACTGGTATTAACGAGTCGCCTCATTAAGGGGTGTCTTGTTAGCAAAAACTTCCAAAAATCGTTCTCGTTCTCGGATCCATTTCTGAAATGGTAAAAGACGGCCATTAAGGTGACCGCAGGCATCTTTGATGGTGGACAGAAGACAGAAGAGCGTACTGCGGACTATCATATGCGTTGGCACCCAGAGATAAAGACCCAGTATCTGCTGGAGAAGGAACCATACGTCCGCTATCGCGCCGCAGAGGACACGGTGTTCGTACGTGTCGTTTATATTAAACCTCAGGCACGGGCGCGTGTCTGCCACGGCGATGGAACGGAGTTTGAGTCGCGAAGGGCATTTTCCGGTAACGACGATGTACCAGGTGCCGCTCGTTTCCGTGGTGAAGTATGGTTGATGAACTGTCCGCCACATCGTCTGGGTGACGTCCTTCGACAGCATTCCGGAGGTCAGTCAACATTAAGAGGCGATAAATATCTCGCGTAATGGAGTCCTACTTCGAGGAAGTCTTCATGGACATAATTGTATTCCAGAAGAAAAGTCTGGTATTTGATAGCGCTGGTGCAATGTGGGCCAGAGCGATCGGCAGTTGACATTAACTAGGCATGAGTTCGTCAACAGAAAGTTCACTGGTACTGTTGAGGCTGCAATTCCATAACTTCAAGAGCTTAGGTAAAGAGCTTAGGTAAAGAGCTGTAGCGCGCGCATGAACATTGACCAGGGCGAGACCCCCTCTTCGCTTAAGGATTGTGAGGGTGTCATACTTGACCTTGAATGTATGGCCAGTACTGACAAAGTAACCGAAGGGCGCTTGAGTCCGAAGCTCCATCACTGTAAAGAAAGGTAAAATTTGTGTGATGAGTGTTATGCAGGATCTCTTAAAAATGTTAATGAACTGCACATTTTTTGACGAGCCATTTGCTCGTAATAACTGATTTCGAAGGCCCGTCCTCATGTTATAAAGGAGGCGCCGGAAGTTCTTCTCCATCCTGCGACGGACGTCTCGAGTACAGACTATTACTAGACAGCGGAGAGTCTCCATCGCCTTGAAGGGAGCCACAGTTTCATCAGGGAGTCCCCTTCCTGTGGTCATCGCGCAGGATTTGGCGACATGCATGTGGCTGCCCACTCCGCTTCCGCATTGCTCGATCCACTGTGTAGCCTCTTGGAACTCCTCATTGATATGTACGATGAAGACGAGGTCGTGTCCATAGGCACAACATTTGAATGTGTGTCCTCGCACGGTGATCCCTGATAAGTGATGTTGCAAGGCGTAGAGAAGTGGTTCTGGTGCGATGGCGTACATGATCATTGAAAGGGTATAACCCTGTCAGACTGACCGTGCGATCGATATTGGTGTCGTCACCCGTCCATTGACCATCACCCTCGACGAAATGTCACGAAATATGCGCATGATTACGGGAACCAAGGAAGGTGTTGTTTACACTATCGAATGCCTGATCGAAGTCGACGTAAATCTTGGCTCCCTGCAGTCGATAGATTGTTACAATGGCGACGATGTCTCTGTAAGCGCAAAGCATTGATTAAATATTACTATCTGCGCCCATGAAGGTCTGTGCGGGCGACAGGACCTGATGTAGGACTCGTCTGAGACACATCGCGAGGAGGCGCTGAAAACTCTTAAAACGAAGTTGAGTAAAGTGATTGTCCGGTAGCTGTCCAGGTCGCGTGTCTCCAGAGGGTTTACGTATCGCAATAATTAAACCTTCCTGAAAATCTTGTGGTGGTGCAGTCATATGGGATAGTAGTTCTTGGTACATATCCCTCCATCACGGCAATATTAAGTCTTTGAAAGCTCTTTAAAATTCTGAGGGCACGCTGTCTGGTCCTGGCGATCGCCTGAGAGCGCACTTGGTGAGCGCATCAGTGATGTCTTAAGTGGAGGTATTTGCTAAAAGTGAGTCCACCACCTGGCCATCTGGGATAGGGTGGACCATGGGTGTTATGTCTACAGGGTATTACAAAAAGGTACGGCCAAACTTTCAGGAAACATTCCTCACACACAAATAAAGAAAAGATGTTATGTGGACATGTGTCCGGAAACGCTTAATTTCCATGTTATAGCTCATTTTAGTTTCGTCAGTATGTACTGTACTTCCTTGATTCACCGCCAGTTGGCCCAATTGAAGGAAGGTAATGTTGACTTCGGTGCTTCTGTTGACATGTGACTCATTGCTCTACAGTACTAGCATCAAGCACATCAGTACGTAGCATCAACAGGTTAGTGTTCATCACGAACGTGGTTTTGCAGTCAGTGCAACGTTTACAAATGTGGAGTTGGCAGATGCGCATTTGATGTATGGATTACCACGGGGCAATAGCCGTGGCGCGGTACATTTGTATCGAGACAGATTTCCAGAACGAAGGTGTCCTGACAGGAAGACGTTCGAAGCAATTGATCGGCGTCTTAGGGAGCACGGAACATTCCAGCCTATGACTCGCGACTGGGGAAGACCTAGAACGACGAGGACACCTGCAATGGACAAGGCAATTCTTCTTGCAGTTGACGATAACCCTAATGCCAGCGTCAGAAAAGCTGCTGCTGTACAAGGTAACGTTGACCACGTCACTGTATGGAGAGTGCTACGGGAGAACCAGTTGTTTCCGTACCATGTACAGCGTGTGCAGGAACTATCAGCAGCTGATTGGCCTCCACGGGTACACTTCTGCGAATGGTTTATCCAACAATGTGTCAATCCTCATTTCAGTGCAAATGTTCTCTTTACGGATGAGGCTTCATTCCAACGTGATCAAATTGTAAATTTTCACAATCAACATGTGTGGGCTGACGAGAATCCGCACGCAATTGTGCAATCGCCTCATCAACACAGATTTTCTGTGAATGTTTGGGCAGGCATTGTTGGTGATGTCTTGATTGGGCCCCATGTTCTTACACCTATCCTCAATGGAGCACGTTATCATGATTTCATACGGGATACTCTACCTGTGCTGCTAGAACATGTGCCTTTACAAATACGACACAACATGTGGTTCATACACGATGGAGCTCCTGCACATTTCAGTCGAAGTGTTCTACGCTTCTCAACAACAGATTCGGTGACCGATCGATTGGTAGAGGTGGACCAATTCCATGGCCTCCACGCTCTCCTGACCGCAACCCTCTTGACTTTCATTTATGGGGGCATTTGAAAGCTCTTGTCTACGCAACCCCGGTACCAAATGTAGAGACTCTTCGTGCTCGTATTGTGGTCGGCTGTGATACAATACGCCATTCTCCAGGGCTGCATCAGTGCATCAGGGATTCCTTGCGACGGAGGGTGGATGCATGTATCCTCGCTAACGGAGGACATTTTGAAGATTTCCTGTAACAAAGTGTTTGAAGTCACGCTGGTACGATCTGTTGCTGTGTGTTTCTATTCCATGATTAATGTGATTGAAGAGAAATAATAAAATGAGCTTTAACATGGAAAGTAAGCATTTCCGGACACATGTCCACATAACATATTCTCTTTCTTTGTGTATGAGGAATGTTTCCTGAAAGTTTGGCCGTACCTTTTTGTAACACCCTCAACGTTAGAGTCTTCTTCACGATAGATGTGACGATAGTGAGCTTCGAAGGCTATTGTCAGCCTGTGATACCAGCCATCTACCGTGAGGCAAATCTAAAGAAAGGATCAATGCTTGTCGATGGTGTCTGAAAACGGAGACGACGTGATCCATTGAGGACGTTTCTCCGTTGATGCTGTCTTTACACATTGTACCCACCACAGAACAATGGTAGGATTTCCTTGTGGTCGTGATCATTCGTCGACATTCCTATTCTTGTAAGTAGGATACGTTAAGTTTCCGATAACCCCGACTGCGCCATACTGTTTCATGTCGGAGATTGATAGTGCACACATAAACGCTGTGGTCTGAGAAGGCTGAAGGCCACCTTTCCGCGTTGAGGACGTTAGAAGCGAGCGGAAACGTCACATAGACACGATTCGATCGACTAGCTGAATGGCTCGTCATGCGTGTATATCCCAGGCTTTCGTCACGTATCACTTTCTCGGTGTCTACAAGATTGAGTCGACGTCCCAAGTAACGGAGCTCTGGACAGGTGGTAAAAATTGGGATATTGCTCCTTCCTCGCGAGAACATAGTTGAAATCTCCGCTGATTATTATGTGCTCATATCGTCCCAGAAAAACCGGTGTGATTGTTTCAGAATAAAACCGTGAGCGCTTTCTTTATTGGTAAGTGCCAGATGGCGCATAGACATTCAGTAGTATGATGATCGCATGTACTATTAGCGCTAGCCCCCTTGCTGGCTGCAAGTAAGTGATGTCTTCTACTGCAATGCCATCGCACACTATAATCGCTGTTCCACTATCTCCGTTGGCGGCTGGGGTGAAGTATGCAATATAACCATAAAAATTGGCCCAACTCTCTGTGAGTAGCTCTTTAAATAGGGCAATGTCAACGTCTGCTGCTCATAACGTGGCGCGTAAGAACTGAAGTTTAACATAGGAGCACATGTCGTCCTTTACCTCATCCAAAACAGCCGTTTGGCTGCCCGTTGTGCGAGGGGGAGTCGTAAAATAAGTTTCTCCTGTCGACTGTGGGCAGAGTTGTGTGATATGGGCGAAAGACGACACGGCAGGTGAACGCTCACGTGCAAGACACCGATACATCATTGAGTAGAGGTCGACCGCAATCAAGCATTTTAGAACATGTTTTTTGCTTGAGTATCATGTCGTTTCTGGAAACCCAGAATCTACTACGTAGGAATCAACATGGATTCCGGAAACAGCGATCCTGTGAGACCCAACTCGCTTTATTTGTTCATGAGACCCAGAAAATATTAGATACAGGCTCCCAGGTAGATGCTATTTTTCTTGACTTCCGGAAGGCGTTCGATACAGTTCCGCACTATCACCTGATAAACAAAGCAAGAGCCTACGGAATATCAGACCAGCTGTGTGGCTGGATTGAAGAGTTTTATCAAACAATGGAGAGACGTCTACAGACGTTAAAGTAACCTCTGGCGTGCCACAGGGGAGTGTTATGGGACCATTTCTTTTCACAATATATATAAATGACCTGGTAGGTAGTGTCGGAAGTTCCATGCGGCTTTTCGCGGATGATGCTGTAGTATACAGAGAAGTTGCAGCATTAGAAAATTGTAGCGAAATGCAGGAAGATCTGCAGCGGATAGGCACTTGGTGCAGGGAGTGGCAACTGACCCTTAACATAGACAAATGTAATGTATTGCGAATACATAGAAAGAAGGATCCTTTATTGTACGATTATATGATAGCGGAACAAACACTGGTAGCAGTTACTTCTGTAAAATATCTGGGAGTATGCGTGCGGAACGATTTGAAGTGGAATGATCATATAAAATTAATTGTTGGTAAGGCGGGCACCAGGTTGAGATTCATTGGGAGAGTCCTTAGAAAATGTAGTCCATCAACAAAGGAGGTGGCTTACAAAACACTCGTTCGACCTATACTTGAGTATTGCTCATCAGTGTGGGATCCGTACCAGGTCGGGTTGACGGAGGAGATAGAGAAGATCCAAAGAAGAGCGGCGCGTTTCGTCACAGGGTTATTTGGTAACCGTGATAGCGTTACGGAGATGTTTAACAAACTCAAGTGGCAGACTCTGCAAGAGAGGCGCTCTGCATCGCGGTGTAGCTTGCTCACCAGGTTTCGAGAGGGTGCGTTTTTGGATGAGGTATCGAATATATTGCTTCCCCCTATTTATACCTCCCGAGGAGATCACGAATGTAAAATTAGAGAGATTAGAGCGCGCACGGAGGCTTTCAGACAGTCGTTCTTCCCGCGAACCATACGCGACTGGAACAGGAAAGGGAGGTAATGACAGTGGCACGTAAAGTGCCCTCCACCACACACCGTTGGGTGGCTTGCGGAGTGTAAATGTAGATGTAGATGTAGAAGCAGATGGCTCTGTCGCAGTGGAAGGTCCGTTTCGGAGTAGTGGTCAAAGGCGGAAGTGAGAGCTGTTATCCGCTATGAATGGGTACGTGGAGTATCAGGCACAGAAATTCATGACCGCCTTGTTGAGGTGTATGGGTCAGGTGTGATGTCGAGAGAGCTGGTGCGGAGATGGTGTCAGCAGTTCACTGGTGGACGTCAGCAAGTGCAGGACATACCGAGACCTGGACGGACGAGCACGGCCATTACAGATGCATATGTCAAGGAGGTGGATGACATGATTAAAGCCAACCAGCGTATCACCATCGATGGTGTAGCGGCAGAACTTGGAATCGGACATGAGCGAGCTCACAAGTTCATCCACTACATCCTCGAATACAGGAAGGTGTCAGCACGTTGGGAGCCCCGCCATCTGACCCCGACACACATGGAACAACGCGTGGCGCTCAGCCTGGAACAGCTCGTGCGTTACCATAAATCTGGAAATGATCTTCTGTCTCTGATTGTGATGGGGGATGAAACGTGGGTCCACCATTACACGCTCGAATCGAAGGCGGCATCCATAGAGTGGAAACATCCGTCATCACCTGACCGAAAGAAGTTCAAAAGCACTCCGTCTGCAGGTAAAGCGCTACTCACCGTTTTCTGGGACGCCAAAGGAGTTTTTCTGCTGCGCTCTCTGGAGGATGCAACCATCAATGCTGCGTGGTACTGTGCCACTCTGTCGAAATTGGAAGAGGTGATTCGGAAAAAGCGCCCTGGCTTTCTCAGATCTGGCGTTCTGCTGTTGGATGTCAATGCGAGACCGCACGCGGCGACAGCAACGCAAAACCATATTGCAAATCTTGGTTGGGAGCGCCTACACCATACGCCTTACAGTCCTAATCTCGCACCAAGTGACTTCCATCTGTTTCCGGCTTTGAAGAAGACTCTCGGCGGAAGGCGCTTTGGCAGCAATGCTGACGTCAAACAAGCCGTTCAACGCTTCCTCCGTATGCAATGCCTTGATTTTTTCCTGGAAGGCTTTTTGAAGCTTATAAAGCGGTTTGACAAACGTGTCAATGTACTTGGAAATTATGTGGAAAAATAAAGATATGTCTTATCTTTAGTGTCTTATTCTGTTGTTTTTTTTTTTTCCTTTCACACACACCTCTGACCACAGTCGACAAGGGAAACTTATTTTCCGACTACCCACGTATATGACTGTGGCCCGGAAATTGCCAGTGAAGAGGTAGGACAGACTTGCTGCGCCCCGTTCAAAACTGAGTACGTAGTGAAGTATGCCCATTTTCTCTTACGTATCCGCGTACTGCTCCGTATGAACGCACTGCCGCAATGACGTCTTCTGCTAGCATTTCAGATGGAATTTCGTAATATACGGGTCGTGCATAATCCCAGGCCAGCATATTCAACAATTACTGGAGTGGTGTGGCCGTACAAATGTTGATATTTCACGTCGTCTTTCGCCTGTGCTATTACATTGTTGCAAGCTATGTCGTTTGTCATTGTGACGTAAGAGACGCTACTAATGATGGACAATTGTATTGTGATCATGTCTTCTCTTCGTCACGTACGAATTGTTCGACGGTGAACGCTTTTGGTCGCTCATTTTCGCCCGAAAAGGTGAACTTCAATGCGGTTTCACGGTAGGATTTGGCCGTTCTATCGTCGATAGTAATATGCGCGAATACCGCTGTTAAGTAAACAACTGCGAGACACACGCCGAGGACGTAAACAACTCCATCTGCGCTGCTTCGCCGCCGAATGCGAACTGACGTAGCGGCCAGACATTCCGATCATTGAGCTATGGAGGCGCACCTACTAATCCAAACACCCTTAAATTCTGAATACAAACCATCAGCAATGGCGGCCGAAGACTTCCGGTACAAGGAGTCATTCTTGTCCTGCCAGCGGTCTTGTAAAAGAATACAGAGGAGCAGATAATTTCAGGGCATTCTCTTGCTCCTGGGGTGGGCAACACCCCCTAAAAGGTGGAAGGATTAGCAATGTTCAACGACAAGAAGGTGCAGAAGGAAGTAGAAACTACTGCATTGAAGACACACAGTGTGTAACAATAGGTATGTGAAGTGTCGGAAAAAGTGTCACGACAGTCTCTCCTTTCGTAAAAGATAGCGGCCCCTTATTCAGATCTTCGGGAGGAGACTGCCAAGGGCCAGATGATTTTCAGAAAAAGACTGATTAACCAATGAAAGGTTAGTATTCTACTAGTAGGAGTGTTAGAAGTTCGTACGTGACAGGGAAACGAGAAAATCTGAAAAGGAAAATGTAAAGGCTCAATCGCAATGTAGTGGGGTCAGTGAAGTGAAATGGGAAGAAGATATCAATTTCCAGCCATCAATAGCAGCAGGTAACGGTATAAATGGTATAGAATTTAGTATGAAGAGACATAGGAAGTATATGAAAGCGGGTAAATCGGTATGGAAAGGGTGGTGACGATCTAATAATCTTGGGGGACTGGAAGGTGTTAGAAGGAGAAAGAACAGAAGACAGAGTTAAGGGAGAATAGTAAGTCAGCAGTACGAATGAAAAAGAAGAAATATTGAGTTCTGCAGTAGATTTCAGTTAGTAAGAGCGAATAGGATGTTCAAAAATCGCAAAAAAGCAAGTATACTTTGAAAAGGCCTGAAGTCACAGAACGATTCCAGCAGGATTACGTCATGCTCAGACAGATGCCAACATCAGGTACGCCATTGAAAGTGTCCCAGGAGAGATGTAGCTACAGGTGCTGAATAGTAGACCGAAGTTTAAGATAATCATGTGGAACAATCAGTGTGGAAATAAATGGGATACTCACGTTCTGAAAAATGATGAGATGCATTTGGAGTCTTCTAAGGCTATAGATACAGCGGTAATGGATACCACAGTAGACAGTTTAAGGGGGGTAGGACGTCAAACGGGCCGACTTGGAGCAGGAGAGGCACCACAGGACATTTTAATTTCCACTGTCTACACTTTTATAAATAAATTCATAAAACGTTGTCAATATGACCAGGACGGATTCAGGATTGACTCTCATAGCAATGGAAGTTCAGAAACACAACAAAATAAATTTTTTGCACGTGAAATTTCATCATTTTCTTACTTACTATTGGCTGCATTTGTTGCCGTAGGTACACTTTTCTTCATAAGTAAGAGAGATTCTTCGATGAATTTTGCACAGCATACAAACCATACTTACGGGTGTCTGAAACTCTAGAATTTATTTAATTTATGAAAAAATGAACGGGGTGTTACATTTTAAACTTCACGTTTAGAAAAAACTCAAATTTTATAGTTAATTATCTCAATTTTTACCACAGTTTTTAATAGATCTGGAAAATTCTAGATTTTCATACACCTGTAAGTATTGTTTGCATGCTGTGCAAAATTCATCGGAGAGTCTCTCTTACTTACGTAGAAGAGTGTACCTACAGCAACAAATGCAGCCAGCAGTAAGTGAAACATTGATGAAATTTCACGTGTAAAAAAAAAAATTTTGCTTTGGTTTTGAACTTCCACTGCTATGAGGGTGAATCCTGAGTCCTTCCTGGTCATGCCGATAAAGTTTTATGAATTTATTTGTAAAAGTATAGACAGTGGAAATTAAAATGTCTTGTGGTGCCTCTCCTGCTCCAAGTCGGCCCGTTTGACATTCTACCCCTCTTAATTGAGGAGCAATGGACATCTCCAAAAATGATTAGCACAGAAGTTGGACATAGAAATATACTGTAGGTACAAGGAAGGTAACTACGAAGTAACAACAGGTAATAGAAGAAATACTTCAATGGATCGACGAAAGAACAAAACACAAATAGTCCAGGGAAAGGCAGGAATGTAGTAAGATAAGCCTCCTAGGCATGATATAAATAGGAAGTGCTGGGAAGCAAAAGTGAAACGGCTGCAGGAAAAATGTGACGAAATCGATGTATAAATGGTCAGCGGAAAGACTGATTGAGCACATAAATAAGTAAAAACAACGTTCTGTGAAATTAAAAGCAAGATTCCAACGTTTGTCAAAGGTGAGAAGCAGATGTATGGAAATATCACATTGGAGGCAACTAGACGTGGGAGTAAGAATAAAAGTCTACATGAAAGACACAGGGGATTCAGTATTAAGAGTCAGAGTTATCGTTTCGGAAGATCTGCGTTCGCGTAATGCAGAAGATATAGACAACAGGCCTTGGAATTTCTAAAATCATTGGGAGAAGTGGTAACCAAAAGACTATTCTGTTTGATGTGTAGAATCTATGAGATTGGAGACAAAGACCAGACTACTGGAAAAATATCATCGACGTAGTCCGGAAGATAGCAAGGGCTGGTAAGAGTGAGAACTATTGCACAATCAGCTTAACAGCTCATACGTCCAAGTTGCTGACAAACCTAATGTGCAGTTGAGCGGTCTAGAAGGTTGAGGACTTGTTAGATGGCAGTCAGTTTGGTTTCCAAGAGTTAAAGGAGCCAGAGAGGTATTTATGACGTTGCGCTTGATAATGGAAGCAAGACGTAAGAAAAATCAAGATACTTTCATAGAATTTATCGACCTAGAAAAAGCCTTCAACAATATAAATTTTTGCAAGATGTACGAAATTCCGAGAAAAATAGGAATAAGCAGCAGTGGAAGACGGTTAATTACAATAGCCAAGAGGTACAATAATAACAGAATACCAAGAACAAAGGATGTAAGGCAGGGATGTTGTCTTTCACTCCTACTATTCAATCTGTAAATCGAAGAAACGTTGAAGGAATGAACAGTCTAATGAAAACAGAATATGGACTGGAAAAATCTGAGGAAAGACGAAGTAGCGAGTAATAGCAGAAATGAGATTAGCGATAGACTTAACATCAAAATAGGTGGTCATGAAGTTCAGGAATTTCGCTACCATGGCATCAACAAATTACGTTACGGACAAAGCAAGGAGGATTTTAAAAGTAGACTATCACGGGGAAAGTGGATATTCTTGGTTAAGGGAAATCTGCTGGTATCGTACATAGGTATTAATTTGACCAAGAAATTTATGAGAATGTACGTTTGGAGCATAGCATTGTATGGTAGTGAATGATGAATCTTGGGTAAACTGGAAAAGAAGAGAATCGGAGCATATGAGATGTGGTGCTGCAGAAGATAGTTGAAAATTAGGTAGACTGATATAATAAGGAATGAAGAGATTCTCCACAGAATCAGTGAAGAAAGTAACAAGTGGGAAACACTGACAAGAAAAAGGGACAGGATGATGGTAAATGTGTTAAGAAATAAGGGAATGACTTCCATCATACAAGAGAGGGCTATAGAGAGGATCGCAAAAGCTGTAGAGGAAACAGGAACACATCTATGAAATAATTAAGGACGTAAAATCAAGTGACGTTCTGAGATGAAGATGTTGCCGCAAGAGAGGAATTCTTGGCGGGTGCATAGAGCAATCAGGTGACTGGCGGCTCAAAAGAAAATCCTCTTCATTCGCTGTGAACAACCGCTTTTTTTTTTTTAATTTCTTTATTGTCTACGGCGAATATACAAATATTTATCGGGTCATTGTACCAGAAGTGTAGTTCACGTATAGTACTCAATCAGGGCTTCGCTCTTTTTCTCCCAGACACCACAACACTACAGCTTAAAAAAAAGTATGACAATCACCACATCACGAAAGAATAGTATACCTTAAGGGTACAGAAAATACTACCGCAGCGTGCAGCAAAGCTTCACCGCGTTCTTTTGATTTGAGATCATTTCTAGTCCTGTGTCAGTGATAAAAACGAAACTCCGTCCGAACAGACTATGAAGAGCCAACGGCACCGACCGGCCGCCGTGTCACCCTCAACCACAGGCGTCACTGGATGCGGATATGGAGGGGCATGTGGTCAGCACACCGCTCTCCCCGCCGTATGTCAGTTTAAGAGATCGGTGTCTCTACTTCTCAATCAGGTAGCTCCTTAGTTTGCCTCACAAGGGCTGAGTGCACCTTGCTTGCCAACAGCCCTCGGCAGACCGGATGGGTACCCATCCAAGTGCTAGCCCAGCTAGTCAGTAGTTAACTTTGGTGATCTGAGGGGAACCGGTGTAACCACTGCGCAAGGCCGTTGGCTATGTCAGTGACATTTGTTCATATTCAATCACCCTTCCTGACGATTTTTCACAATTAGGCACACTGGACAAAAAATTTGTCAGTTCCAGGGTACATCACCCCAGTCCCATGTAATACAACCTATAGCTTTGATAATGACCGCAGCTCGGATAGCAACGGAGTCCACAATTTTCTACAGGTATGCCATAAATAGCTGAACCCTGTCACTGACGAAAAGATGTAAAATGGCTCTGAGCACTATGGGACTCAACATCTTAGGTCATAAGTCCCCTAGAACTTAGAACTACTTAAACCTAACTAACCTAAGGACATCACACACATCCATGCCCGAGACTGGATTCGAACCTGCGACCGTAGCAGTCCCGCGGTTCCGGACTGCAGCGCCAGAACCGCTAGACCACCGCGGCCGGCGAAAAGATGTAGTAAAGCTACCCATCCGTGGAAGTGCTGACTGCTACGTTTTTCACCTGCTGCTACAAATAGCACCGCACATTTTCTGTGGGTTTAATATCGGGCGATGGACCGGCCAGTCGATGTGCGGCAGGGTGCCTGAGTGTTCGCTGAACCAGGGACGTATGCGTGCCGTAATATCAACACAGCTGTTGTCATCTTGGAAGGCGGAATATCCGTAGCATACAATGTCAAATTAACGTCGGAAAATACAACAGACCTACATTCAACTTCTGTGTAGTTGGATACTTACGAAAGTTGTTGCAGGGTGTTTGCTTTCAGATGTTTAGCTTGTGTAAGAGAGTGTGTGTGTATGAGGAAAAGAGAGAGAGATAGATAGAGAGAGAGAGAGAGAGAGAGAGAGAGAGGGGGGGGGGAGAGAGGCAGTAGAGGCAGTTAGGATGAGTGCTATGGAGGATGCGAAGGGGAATTTAATTTAGGGGGTAACCATATGTTGTTTGGACGGGTGAGGATTATTTACACGTTCTTCCACTGTGGAAAATAACATTTAATTCCAGAGTGATATGTGTTCATCTAGTACCTTCTTTCTTTGGGCTATTGATTTTTGGATATGAAACTTCTCCTCTTCTGTTACTTTTCTATAAACGTGTTTCTCGTTTAAATCATTTTCTATGTTCGTTTGATGATGATTCTTTGCTATTACGTGATCAGCAAATGTTGAGTGGAAGCAGAAATTTTTAATGCTCTGTTACTTTCTGCACATTTAGTTCTAAAATTGCCGCCGAGCGGTCGAAGGCACTGCAGTCATGGACTGTCCGGCTGGTCCTGGCGAGGTTAGAGTCCTCCCTCGGGCATGGGTGTGTGTGTGTTTGTCCTTAGGATAATTTAGGTTAAGTAGTGTGTAAGCTTAAAGACTGATGACCTTAACAGTTAAGTCCCATAAGATTTCACACACATTTGAACATTTTTTTGGGTTCTAAAATTCCTACGTGTTTGGCCCACGCAAACAGATTGACAATAATTACAAATCACTTGGCGTATACCAAATTGGTTATATTTATTTGTGTTGGAAGTTTGTCTTCAAAGTCCATTCTGAATTGTATTGATAATTCGTAATACTATGTTGTGTCCTTGTCTCTTCAGTATGTTGACCACACTGTGTGTAACTTCTGTGTTGTATGTTACTATTTGCCATCTGCTATTTATTGTCTGCTGATTTGTTGTGCGTTGTTTTGTGTCCGTCTGCGTCTGAGTTTCCTGATTATGTGATCACTGTTACTGTATTATCTTGTTTATTTTATTTACAGTCTTTGCACAATAGCCATTCTCTTGTGTAATTTGGTTTATTTTGTTTAGTCCTTCTAAGTAGTCATTTTTGTTCTGTTCAGTCTGTGTAGTAAATACCAGAATCTGTTTTTTTGTGCGTTATATGGTGATAAAATATCTGAACAATTGAGGAAGAGGTTGTGGACTAGCTTTATATTGTGGCCTCATGTTTTTTGTTTATCTTAAGTATGGTGGGGTCTAAGAAATTAACTGATTCATCTGTATGTGTCTCGATTGCGAACTGTATTTGTGCATGGATAGTGTTTATCATCATGAAGTTTTTATGCAACTGTATGATTCATCTATTAGGCAAACTGCATCATCTACATATTAGTAGTAGGATACTGTTTTGTAGTGTTTTGATTTTAAAATTCTTTCGAAGATATGATTTTCTATGTGTTTCTGAGTATGCCAGATTGGAGTCCATTAAATGAGGATCCCAAAGACAATTCTTCCTTTCTTTATTTTTGATTCTGAAATAGTTTTGTTCTGTGATGAACTTGAGTATGGCGGATACTTCTTGTATATTTATCACAGATGTGTTTCCTTGTAGCTGCAGATTTCTTCCTATATTGCTTGTTTCTTCTGTTGGCATGTGTGTGTAAATGGAAATTACGTTAAATGAAATTAATATTGCTGTGTTTGATATGTTTCCTTTTCTTACTTTTTCTATTAGATCACTTGAGTTCTTCTGCGATGAGGTCATCCAAGATGGCGGCATGTAGACTTGGCAACAGCGCACGATGTCATCCAAGATGGCAGCTGTGACGTCATTCAAGATGGCGGATTTTTGCGGTAAGTTTGAATTTTGGTGGGAGGAAGGTCAATTGGGCTACCTCCACTAACCTAGCCCCCCTTCCCCAGAATAATGGCGGGAAGTTCAAATTCCAACAGGATAATGCATCACACCACGGTTATCTCTACTAAGCTAATAAAATAGCAGGAAGATAGGGTAATTGAGCTCCCACACTAACCTAAGTCACCTGCTGCCACTTCTTCCTATCAACTGACGCAAAAGTTTGAATTTTGGCAGTAAACAAAGGTCAATTCGTGTATCCCTACTAAGAATGAAATTTTCCCTCTGCAGCAGAGTGTGTGCTGGTATGAAACTTCCTGGCAGCTTGGGTAGCTCAGTTGGTAGAGCACTTGCCACAAAAGGCAAAGGTCCTGAGTTCGAGTCCCGGTCTGGCACACAGTTTTAATCTGCCAGGAAGTTTTATTCCTACTAAGCTAAGAAAATGGTGTGAAAGAAAGGACACTTGGACTAACCTCACTCAGCCGACCACCACCTCCTCCTAAAGGTTCGTGGGAAAAGGACTTGGACATAAGGACTGACTTAGTGCCACCACCAGAAGGCACTCTCATCTGCGACATAATCCAAGATAGCGGAAAACAGTGTGTTGTCAAGGGGTTCAGACTCAAAATAACCTAGTACGCAGCGCCACCACCAGTCAGTCACCACCACGACTACAACGGCCCTTACTAACCCATGTTGCCGGGCTAACATGTACTAACATGCACTAACGTGTACTAACGAGCACAGCGCATGGCGTCATCAAAGATGGCAGCTGTGACATCAGTTGACGATGCAAGTGCCACAACCCCCTGGCTGGAAGTTTGAATTTTGGCGGAAGATAGGTCACTTGGGCTACATACAATAACCTAGCCACTCTCCCCCAGGAAAACGGTGGGAAGTTCTAACACGATAATACATCACACCACCGTTATCTATACTAACTTAATAAAATCGGAGGAAAATATATCACTTGGGCTACACCTACTAACCTAAGTCACCTCATCCTAGGAACTGGTGCAGAGTTTGAATTTTGGCAGTAAAGAAAGGTCACTTGGGGTTTCTCTACCAGCCTAAGAAAATTGCGTGAAACAAAGCTCACTTCCACTAACCTAAGTCACCCGACTGCCACCTCCTCCTAGGGATTGGTGGGAAAATGACTCAGTCTGTGCTGGGCTGCTGGAGAGAGGAAGGAGTGTTCTTTATTTATTTTGGAACAATTTATTTACAGATGAAGTATATTTATCACACTGTCACAAAAGACTCGCTCTGATGTGCTTGGGGTCACAATACACAGTCTGCAGACATGCAAACTACTCGTAAATAACGCAACAGACACGCTTGCTAGTTGTAGACTGTCAAAGTAACGCATTCCACAGCCCACTCACATGCAAACTACTACACCGAAATAATTTCAGTACAGACCAGCAAACTCCTCCTAAATAATGCAGCACAGTGATGTGCAGACACAGAATCGTAAACTGTCCAAATAACACATACCACAGCCTACAGATCTGCTTGCAAAATAATGCAACAAACACGCAATCAATGCGCGCAAACACCCTCAGCCACCCCATGTCCACTAGACCGCACAGGAGGTTAATGGCAGCCCCCCCCCCTCCCCCCAAAGTGACGCAGCCATCAGCTGTCAGATACACACAGATGCCTGTTAACGTCCTTCACGCATGAGGCAGTGGCACCCCTTTCATATTTGTCACCTGAAAAATTCCTCGCAAAATACATGATTACCTAGGTGCAGTTAATGCCGCAACTGGACGCACGTGCAATCACAGCCATGAGCCGCCGCCGGATGTAGGTGAAAGTTGCCTCTATTTTCTAGTATACAGTCACTGTTATACTGACATCACAGAACTCCAAGGCGCATTCATGCAGCCCCATATGCGAGACACCTCCTGGCATCACGTGTCTTTACTGGTGATGACAGAATAGCTACAAACGTGACCATTAAACGATATAAGATCCGACCGATTACGTCTATCTTTCTAGGACACAGTGGTATCACTCGCAAGAAAAACCTAAGAGACATGCCCACCCATCGTTGATTTTCAGTCAGTATTATTCTGCATCATGTGGAATCATTTAATGGTCAAGTATTATTATACTGAGTACTAGTGGGGGGTGCGTGGTATATTCCCATTTAAGCATCAGGCTTATAATGTATGTGTTTGTGTTCCGATATGTGTAAAGGAGATTACTATGTCCAGTCGTGAGGAGGGTACAGATATTTCCATTTCCAGGGCCACAGCCTTCAGCAGGGTGTATGTCTGATACCTTGTTCATTGTCGAATGCCATTCAGTTGAGACCGCGATCGTAACGTAATTGTAAGTATAATGATAAAACATATATGTGACCGATTTTCTAGCATGATTTCGTGTATGCATGGCATGTGGTGGGGATGATTCACACTTTCCATTAATGGCTGCAGCCGTCCGAATGCAGAGGCCTGTTGGAGTGTAGGAATGTGTCTGAGTTAACT
The DNA here is from genome assembly GCF_023864275.1 of Schistocerca cancellata. Taxonomy (NCBI): domain Eukaryota; kingdom Metazoa; phylum Arthropoda; class Insecta; order Orthoptera; family Acrididae; genus Schistocerca; species Schistocerca cancellata. The sequence continues at coordinate 122,922,174 of NC_064634.1, forward strand.
TTGCCATCGTCTAGACGACCAAATAGCGAACTAATACTTAGTATGTCTTGGCCGGCTTTCGTGATCAAGTGGAAATTGGAGGAGATTGTGCATGGAGGTGCGTTTGCGCTAGATCGTTATTCCCTCCCATGTAAATTGTTCAGTTGACTGCTTCTGCACATTTAGCGCCTTTATCTAGTTGAGAGAAGATCGATTGTGGTTTGCGAATCTAGCATGTGGAAGACACGTTTGCCTGTTCTCTAGACATGGGAAAGACCTTAGTTGGCTTGTAAGTTATAGGGATGATTTGGAATCTGTTACATCACCGACATCGGTATTCGAGAATGGAAATATCGGTTTCCTCTATTTGTTTCTAGTTACTCAGTGGTTTACAGCACGCTATACGTCGCTGCAGTTTGTGGTTTGTTGAGAAATAATTTCCAATCTATATCTTGGGAATTATGTTGCGATAGCGGTGGATAGGATGCTGCCTAGTGTTAGATATCGAGAAGTTCCGTGAAATTGGTGTAATATTGTAGTGACCCATGTAAAAATACGTGTGTTCTTGTAGTCCCTGAGTTATTGCACATTAGTACAGGTTATTGCACAGTAGTAGACGTTAGTGCACGTTAGTACACGTTAGCCTGACAACATGGGTTGGTATGGGGACGTTGTGGTCGGTTGAGGATTGTAGTAGATGTTTTAACTATTTACTTCCAAGTCCAAGTGGGCGTGGCATTCACAAATATTCATTCGAAGTCCACAGTAGCGCTGTCTGGTGGAGTCAATATGTACAATGCCTCGTGGTGAACACACTGTTTGCCACCATCCTGGATAATTGTACTTGCATCATTACCTGATGTTATAGCCGCCATCTTGGATGACAGGGCCCTCTGGTGGTGGCCCTGTGTACTAAGTCAGTTTGAGTCTGGACCTCATGGCAAACACACTGTTTCCCTCCATCTTGGATTACGTCACAGATGAGAGTGCCCTCTGGTGGTGGCACTGTGTACTAAGTCAGTTGGAGTCTGGACCTCATGGTGGATACACTGGATGGCCGTAGTGCATGAAATTGTTTAAAGACTTATGTCCAAATGCTTTCCCCATAAATACTTAGGAGGAGGTGGTGTTCAGGTGACTGAGGTTAGTCCAAGTGTCCTTTCTTTTGCGCCATTTTCTTAGCTTAGTAGAGATATACGAATTGACCTTTGTTTACCACCAAAATTCAAACTTTTGTGCCAGTTAATAGGAAGAAGTGACAGTTGGGTGACTTAGGTTTGTGTGGGTAGCCCAAATGGCCTATCTTCCTGCAATTTTCTTAGCTAATTAGATATAACTGTGGTGTGATGCATTATCGTGTTGGAATTTGAACTTCCTGCCATTTTTATTATGGAGGGAGATTAGGTTAGTGGAGGTGGCCCAGTTGACCTTCTTCCTGCCAAAATTCAAACTTCCTGCCAAAATCCGCAATTTTGAATGACGTTACAGCTGCCATCTTGGATGATGGCATGCGCTGTGCCAAGTGTACATGCGCCATCTTGGATGACGTCACCACCGCCATCTTGGATACATCTGTCAACGATGGGAAGTGGGGCCATACCGGCTTTGTCTCAATAATCACGATCTTTAAATTTCCCCAAAGAAATTGTATTGTACATAAGATTGTTATTAACACAGTAGAGAAAGGCTCTGTTCTTGCAAGAGTTGCTTTGAATTCGCATGACAGATCTTGTCAAATGCAAATGTAAATGTGATAACAATGTTAAATATCGTCAAAAGTTGATATTATGCACAAGAAGAAAATATAGTATTGTTTAGGGGAATAATACCTTTATTTCGGGGTGAAATAAGGTTTGATGATACTTTGATCACTTCCAGTTCCTTGTGAAACTGATCAACATCATTAACGTATCGAATCGCATTTCAGGGAAAGTAAGTACATGCGACACGCAGTTTGGCGATTACACTGTGCTACTCGTGCTATGAACTCTTGCTGATGCAATACCACGTGCGATCAGACTAGGAGAACGCAGGCAATATAATCGTCATACTGTATCTTTCAGTTTCTCCTCTACGTTTACCTTCCATTCTCACTGTACGATTTACTAAACATTCACTGACCTCGACTGTCATCTCGTAAGCACCACTAGAACGACAGTAGCAGCTGTTCATAGTTTAACGATCCCTCCCTAAAGGTAAATTCCAGTATCTCATGCAACATATTTCACTATACTGAGTAAATTAAATAAATAAATAGTAACTCATCATTAACAATCAATTACGGAAACCAAAATTCCTGAAAGTTTTATGGTCTCTTGACTCGAAGAGAGAACGATAGCATCATGTTTCCTGGCTTGTAGTATCCAGAGTCGGAAGGGCGTTGTAATTTGGCAATGAATCAATATGAACGCCAGAGAAATAATAGAAGAGGACAGCGAAATATTAAAGTCAAGTACACACCCAATGTCCCGAGTAGCAGTAAAAACGAAATTATTTTGTGCATAAATCACTAGAAATTGTGAGCTTCTACATCTACATACATATACCGCAAGCTACCGTACGGTGCGTGGTGGAGGGTGCCTTGTACCATTACTGGTTTATTCCTTCCCTTTTCCACTCACAAATGAAGCGAGGGAAAAACGACAGTCTGTGTGTCTCCGTAAGATTCCTAATTTCTCTTATCTTCCTGTCTCTTACGCGAAATGTATGTTGGTGCAATAGAATCATTCCGCAGTTAGCTTCAAATCCCGGTTCTCTAAATTTTCTCAGTAATGTTCCTCAAAAAGAACGTCGGCCTCCCTCCAGAGATTCCTGTTTCAGTTCCTAAAGAATCTCCGTAATACGTGCTAGTTGTTCGAACCTGAGGGTATCAAATCTAGTAATCAGATGCTTCGATGTCTTCCTTTACACCGACCTGCCACGTATACCAAACACTCGAGCCGTAGTGAAGAATACGTCGCTCTAGCGTCCTATATGCAGTTTCCTTTATATATGAACCATAATTTCCTAAAATCTCTCAATAAACCGTAGTCGACTATTCGCCTTCCTTACTGGAATCGTTACACGCTCGTTCCATTTCCTGTCGCTTTGCCACCTTACCCCTAAATATTTAACGACATGACTAACTCATGCAGCACATATCTAATGCTGTTTTCTAACATTACAGGGCTGTTTCTCTCACTCATCTGCACTAACTAACATTTTCCTGCACTTACAGTTAGCTGTCATTTATCATACAAACTACTAGTTTTGCTTAAGTCATCTTGTATCCTTCTATAGTCACTCAATAACCACACCAAACCGTACACCAAACTATCATCAGCAAAAAGCCGCATCTGGTGTATAGTGTGGTGATATTACTTACCTAATGTTATGTCCAAATATTTTTAACTGATGGCAATGAAAGCAGAGAACAATGTAGTAACTGTAATAATTTAAAATCTCATCACTGATGGTAAGCAGCGTGCAGTCCAAATAGGACTGTTACTTTCACTTTTACTAGAGTTAGATAAATCTATCTTTTAATTACAATCATTTCCATTAATTAAACGGTCACTTGATTTTTATTGCCGTATTGTGTTGATACTCACGGCATATGACGATGCGCGTGACTGCTCGTTACGAGACTCAACCTCTGCAAACACACACAGCAGGCACTAGCATACTTCAGATACGTGAGGCATGAATACTATCCCAGAGACAATTATCTTCACTTTTTTTTAAACTTACAACTTATTTCTCTAGTCTTTACTAAAAATTTCTTGGCCCTGAGCAAAACACCTTTGTTTTTCAAATTGAGGTTAGCCTGCTACAACACTGTCACACTTCATGAGGGTACTATTTTATTGCAGAGTTTATATTTCATTGATTGTTTGCCTCTCTGCCTTATCGGTACAGAAATTCGTTTGAAATTTAGTTAGCCTAATCGCTATTAAATCATTGTCTAGTTGTTGTCTTTCTCAGAAAGGCGTATATTTATCGAAAATCATTTTAGAGACAATTCGTGTTGTTAATGGTTCTCTAGTGATGGAAATGTATTTCAATAAAAAACTTGCCTACTAGGCACTGTACTGAGAACAATTACTATGATTAGTATTACTATTATTTAATAAAGGACATCATGTTGTACACAATGAGCTCAACTTCCAAAATATTTATTTGGCAGTCCGGTATTCGCGGAATACAGCCCATCTTCAATGGCATATAATGTGTAATTGTGTATGTCCACGTCAGACTACATGCATATCAAGTGTAAAATCATTATGAAATTTATCAATGTCGATACTGATGTCGATCTGTGGTTTTCAACGTGCCGGCCGTGGTGGTCGAGCGGTTCTTGGCACTACAGTCGGGAACCACGCGACCGCACAGTCGTAGGTTCGAATCCTGCCTCGGGCATGGACGTGTGTGATGTCCTTAGGTTAGTTAGGTTTAAGTAGTTCTAAGTTCTGGGGGACTGATGACCTCAGAAGTTAAGTCCCATAGTGCTCAGACACATTTGAACCATTTTGTTCAACGTGATGTACTTTGTCAAATGCATGCAAGCTATTGAGCAAACAGCGTACAAGATTATTATTATTATTACTGGCGGTAGTAGTAGTAGTAAAGGTGCACAGTACTATTGACTGAAAGCACTCTACTGATACTCAGTCGCCCACATAGAAGAATTTTTGTTTTTACACAAGTAGAGTCCTTTCCATATCGAAGTACGTTATGTACAAGGTACGATGTTTGATTCAGATGAGTAATGGTTAGAGTGTAATGTGAGTGTGAGAATAGTGTAGTATCATAGTCGCCTTACTGATGACGAGCGGAGGGAAAGCGTTGTTAATGGTGTCGGGACATATTTTATTTCTCTGGAGCAGCCGAGCTTCAAGTCCCAATCTAGCAGACGGGTAACCGTTAACATTGTCACACATCCTCATTGCACAAGGTTTGCAATTTAACTTAGGACACAACTCAACCTCCACCACTTGCATGACAAGTGCTAATTGCTGTCGATGAAAATTTTTTACTTCTGGAGGATCCTAAAAATAAACACCTCTGGTCCGGTTGCCAACGAACTGGAGTGCATTGGCGACCTCGGTGACGGAAGAGAGTCTTACTTTTAGAAATAGCTGCGTCACATACAAGTAAAGGGTGCTGAGTGCCCGTCATTGCCCGGGTATGTATTCATTTCAGTATTCTATTAGTCAATCTTTTCCATTCCCTTCTCTCTGTCCAGCTCCCCCTTCCCCTCTCTCCTTCGATCTCCTCCTCTCCCTCACTCTGTTCCATTTGCTCTTCCTCTTTCCCTCATTCCATATGCTCCTCCCCACATCTGTCCATGAACTCCTCTGCCCTCTGTATACCACATCCTATATATATAGATAAGCCCTCTAAGCCCATCTTCTCCAAACCCGTCTCTCTGTCCATCTCCTCCTTCAACTCTCTCAGTCTATCCGCTCCTCTCCCTCATTCTGTCCATCTCCCACTTCTATCCCCATCTCCGCCCCCCTCTCTTCGCCATCTCTGTCCATTTGTCCCTCCTGCCCTCACTGTCCGTCACCTCGTCCCCGCCGTGTTCATCTCCTGTTTCTCCCTCTCTGTCTGTCCGTCTCATCCTGTCCTATCTCTCTGCACATAATCACTCTCACCCCAAGAGAAAGTTCCTGGATCTTGTCCCACAGTATTTATTTAGCCACAGTAAGGAATAGAAGAGAAGGTTACGGGAGAATATGGGCTTTGACTAATTGAGTTCTACAATAAATTTCAGCTAGGAATAGCGAATACGTTGTTCAAAAATTACAAGAGGAGGAAGTATACTTGGAAAAGGCCGGGAGGTAGGAAGAATTTCATTTAGATTACATCATGGTCAGACAGAGATTCCGAAATCAGATACTGAATTTTAAGACTCATACTGTAGTACTGATGAAGAGTAGACCGAAGTTTAAGATATTAGTCAGGAAGAATCAAAACGCACAGAAGTGGGATACTTAAGTGCTAAGGAATGAAGAGATACGCTTGAAGTTCTCTAAGGCTATAGGTGTCACCGCCAGACACCACACTTGCTAGGTGGTAGCTTTTAAATCGGCCGCGGTCCGCTAGTATACGACGGACCCGCGTGTCGCCACTGTCAGTAATTGCAGACCGAGCGCCACCACACGGCAGGTCTAGTGAGACGTACTAGCACTCGCCCCAGTTGTACAGCCGACGTTGCTAGCCATGGTTCACTGAGAATTACGCTCTCATTTGCCGAGACGATAGTTAGCATAGCCTTCAGCTACATTTGCTACGACCTAGCAAGGTGCCATTACCAGTATAGATATTGAGATTCTATTAATGTATCATCAAGAGCGATGTTCTACAAATGTGGATTAAAGTTAAGTATTCCAGAAGCTACGTACTTTTCTTTATAGCATTCATTACGTATCCTGTTTCAGACCTCACGCCAGCCTGCGTGAGTTTAAGCGCGTGCCTTTCGGTTTCCTCCCATTGTGTCTAGGCTGTCTTGTCTAGACACAACAGATACTACAATAAGGAATACCTCAGTAGGCAGTACAGTTTGAAAGGACTAAACATCTCTAAAAAGGACAATCACAGAAGTTGAAAAAAAAACATTGGGACAAAGAAAGTAACTACAAAGAAACCATGTGTAATAGAAGAAATACTTCAGGTGATAGATGAAAGGAAGAAGTACAAAAATGTTCATGGAAGTTCAGGAATACTGATATGCAAGTCGCTGAGGAATAACTAAGACGTTACCTTCACAGTAATTTCCGGATAAGGAATTTACAATAATTTCTCACGATTCAGTGTCCCCACAACATCAACAAACGTACATATCAGTAGATCAAAGCATGATGCATGGCAGAGGGTGCCATTTACCACTACTAGTCATTTCCTTTCCTGTTGCACTCGCAAGTACAGTGGGAAAAAACGACTGTCTATATGGCTCCGACGAGCCGTGATTCTCTTTCTTCGCGGTCCTTCGCACATTTTACTTTGACGGCAGTAGAATCGATCTGGAATCAACTTCAAATGGCGGTTCTCTAAATTTGCTCAATATTGTTTCGCGAAAAGAACGTCGTCTTCCTTTCGGGGATTCCCATTTGAATTCACGAAGCATTTCCGTAATACTCGCGTGCTGATCGAGCCCACCGGTAATAAATATATCCACCCTAATCATTTGGGTCTCCCAGTCTATAACTGGTAAGTTGAAATCTCACACTAATGCTGTTTCCTCACCAGGAAATTTACGCAAAACCTTATCAAAGTTTCACCTCGAATGTTCCGCCACTACTGCTCCCGAGGCAGCGGGACTAAAAAAGGACCCGATGACTGTGTCTGATCCACCTTTAACACTTACTTTCACACGAAGTATTTCGCATCCAGTAATTGCACTAGCCCCACTAGATATTCCTGTGTTATTCAAAAAGATTTCGGGCTTGCAGCCGGTCGTCGTTAGCTTCCATCCACGATATTTCGACTGGACAACTGCCAGCCATTCTCAGATGAGCCATCGAAGACTGACGAAGACGCTTTTTTTCCTTTATTGTTATTTTTAAACCTGTTTACAGGCAGGCCTGCAGCAGCATACTACGCCGCTCTTTGGCCTCAGAGAAACACAAAAGATACAAATGAAGACAATGTGAGAGAAAAGTAAGGTGGACATATAAACGGAGACAAACCCTTTGTAAAATACATGGAGCCGTTCACGGGCGTAGAGTCCAAGATAAAATTTGTTCAGACACTTGGACACATACATAGACGAAAATTGTCACACGTGAACGTAGGTGTACAGAACGAATAACACTGAACCACTGAAGCACAAAACGATGGCACACACAACACGAGGCGTTGATCTCCGGCGCGCGAATGTTCACTAACCGTGTACGAGTCCGGGGACCTGCCAAGAGAAGAGGATGGGGAGTGGGAGAGGGAGAGGAGATGCCATGGGCAGGGGAGATAGGGGGAGGGAGGAAGGGGGAGGGGAAGCCCGGGGGAAGAGGGGCGGAGGAAGGGGGATGGGGGAAAAGGAAAGAGAAGGGAGGGAGGGTGCCTAAAGGAAAGGACACAGGAAGTGGGGGAGAGGATCAAAGTTGATAGGAGGGGTAGATGGAGGGGAGGAGGACATCATCAGGGAGGGGGAGCTGGCGGAAGCCACCTTGGGAGAGGGTAAGGAGGGTGAAGAGATGGAGACCAGGTGGGACATGGGAATACAGGCACAGCAGCTGGCAGGGGTGGGGAGGATGGGTGAGACAAGCGGGTGAGGAGGATCGAGTTTGCAGGAGGTGTACAAGATCTGTATCCTTTCTAGGAAAAGGAGGAGGTGGGGGAAGGGGATGAGATCGTACAGGATCCGCGTGGGGGAGGGGAGACGGATGCGATAGGCGAGGCGGAGAGCATGGCGTTCAAGGATTTGGAGGGATTTATAAAAGGTAGGGGGGGCAGAGATCCAGGCCGGATGGGCGTAACAAAGGATAGGGCGGATGAGGGATTTATAGGTGTGGAGGATGGTGGAGGGGTCCAGACCCACGTACGGCTGGAAAGCAGCTTGTGGAGACGGAGTCGGGAGCGTGCCTTGGCTTGGATTGTACGGAGATGGGGAGTCCAGGAGAGGCGACGGTCGAGGGTGACGCCAAGGTAATTAAGGGTGGGCTATAGGACGGCCATGGATGGTTAGATAGGAGACGGAAGGAAGGGGTGGTTTTGCCTACAATGATCGCCTGGGTTATGGAGGGATTGACCTTGAGCAACCACTGGTTGCACCAAGTGGTGAAACGGTCAAGATGGGATTGGAGAAGGTGTGGGGAGCGCTGCAGGGTGGGGGCAAGGGCAAGGAAGGCAGTGTCATCGGCAAACTGGAGAACGTGGACGGGGGAGTGACGGCGGCGGCATGTCCGCCGTATGTAAAAGGCACAAAAGGGGGGAGAGGACGGAGCCTTGGGGCACACCAGCGGAGGGGAAAAAGGTGTAGGAATCTGTGTTATGGATGGTGATGTAGGAAGGACAGTGGGAGGGAAAGGAGCTGATCAGACGGACATAGTTAATGGGAAGGGCGAAGGTTTGGAGCTTGAAGAGGAGACCGGAATGCCATACGTGGTCATAAGCACGTTCGAGGTCCAGGGAAAGGAAGATTGTGGAGTGACGGGAATTAAGCTGTTCGGAAAAGAGATGAGTGAGGTGAAGGAGAAGGTCGTCGGAAGAGAAGGATGGCCGAAAGCCACACTGGGTAACGGGAAGGAGGCAGTGCTGGCAGAGATGCTGGTGGATGCGGCGGGTGAGGATAGATTCCAGGACCTTGCTGAAGACTGAGGTAAGGCTGATGGGATGATAGGAGGAGACGGCTGACGGCGGTTTCCCCGGTTTAAGCAACATCAGCATACGAGAGGTTTTCCACAGGACGGGGTAGTAACCGGTGGACAGGACGACATTGTGGAGCCTGGCCAGAGTGGAGAGGAAAGAGACAGGAGCTTCACGAAGGTGATGGTGGGTGACACGATCGTGACCAGGAGCGGTGTTGTGTTTTGTGCAGAGTGTAGCAATGAGATCCTGTGTAGTGATAGGAGTATTGAGTTCCATGTGTGCAATGTTGTCCAAGTACTGGCAACCAGGTGCGAGGGGAGGGACAGAGGTGTCAGTTTGATCGCGGACATCCGGGAACAGGGAGTAATCGAACTGGGGATCATCGGGGATGGAAAACACATTGGACAGGTAGGAGGCAAAGTGATTGGCCTTACTAAGGGTGTCAGGGAAGGGGTGATCATCATGGAGAAGAGGATAGTAGGGGGAGGGTTTAGTTCCGGTAAGGCGACGGAAGGCTGACCAGAACTTGGACGAGTTGATAGGTAGGGTAGCATTTAAACAGGTGCATGTCTGTCGCCAGTCCCGGCGTTTCTTAGCCGCGAGCAAATTACGAATGTGTCGCTGGAGTTGCCGGTGGCGTCGTAGTGTGTCCAGGTCACGCGTGTGGAGGAAGGCACTGTAGAGATGGCGGGATTCACGGAGGAGGAGGACGGCCTGTGGGGGTAAGGTAGGACAGTGGGGGTGGATGGCGGCAGTAGGGACATGGGCCTCCACGGCCTCAGACAAGGTGAGTTCAGGAGTGGTAGGAGGGAGTTGGGCCTTACATTTCTGGGAGTAAGTAGGATGAGGGAGGTTACAGGTATTGCAGGAGGGGGGGGGGGGGAACTGGAGATTGGGGCACTGCCGTAAGAAGTGGGCTTGTCTACAGTGTGGGCAGGTGGAGGCCTCGCGGCACTCAGATGTCGTGTGTGCATTATACCTTAAGCACCTCTGGCAGTGGAGGGATTGAGGAGGGGAACGGGAGGGGTCAACTTTATAACGTTGGTTAAAGAGGAGGGCACCCTCCTTCAGGAGATGGTCTATGGAGGGGGCGTGCTTGGAAAAGACCCTCATAAGGCGGGTGGGGCCGGCAGAGTTGTGGATGCGGCGGACCGGACGCACCTCCAGATGGGGATGTGCCTGAAGCTCCGCTAACACCTCCTCCTCCGTGATAGTCAGACTAAGCCGAGTGATCACGGCGGCGATGGTTGGCGGAAGGGAGGCAGGGAAGGAGCAGGGGTGAGGGAGGCATTAAGGCCAAAGTGGGTGACAGGTATGCGGGAAAGGAGATCTGTGTGGAGGGTAGGGCTGGGGGAGGAGATGAGCACCGAATCATGGCGAGGAGTGAGGAGGGAGATGGGGGCACCAGGAAAATTCTGGTGAAGGAACAGGGTGAGGTTCCGGGCCTCAAGAAGGGAGGGATCAGGACAGGAGAGGAGGTAGTGGTAGGAGGAGGGGGTGGAGGAAGAGGAGGAGGAGGGGGCAGGGACAGGCATCATGGCATCCATGGCATCATGGGCTGGGGAAGGGGGACAGGGCGGAGCCTTTTTGGGAGTAGAGGAGGCAGGGGTGCCACTGGGGCGCTTGATGGCGGCGGAGGAGGTCTGGGGGATGGGAGTGACTGGAATGTGGCGGGGAGTGGCAGGTCCCAGTGCTGAAGTCGGCGCCGGAGATGGTGAGGGCGATGGTGAAGGTGACGGTGAAAACGATGATGATGAAGGCGAAGGGGAGAGTTGAGTGTGGGCCGTAGCCCTCCGGGCGACCACCCTAGCGGGGGCCGCAGAAATGGAAGGAGCAGAGGGAGGGAGTGGAGGGAAGGGATCAGAGGAGGCGTGGGAGGGAGGAACCGGGGATGGGGCGACAAATAGTGAGGGAGGTGGAAGAATGAGGAGTGGGGGGATGGACTGAGGGGGGAGTGATGCAGCACACCACGTGATAGTGGTGGCGGTGGCGGAGGGGGATGTGTATATGATGGCAGTGGTGGTGGCAGTAGTGGCGGTGGTGGGGGTCGACATTACGAGAAGGGGAAAAGCACAGGACAGGACAAAGAAGCAAACGAGGGATGGACAAGGCGACGAGAAACACAGAGTAAAAGAGACGGAGAAACTACGAAGGAGACTGGGGCCGAAGCCCCACTCTGCTGCTGCTGGCGGGGGAGGCGACCTGCCTGGCTGGCCGGTGGGGACGCTGCTGCTGCTGGATGCTGCTGGCTGCTGGACGCTGGACGCTGCTGGCTGCTGTACGCTGGCTGGGACCGCTGCTGGACGCTGGCTGCTGGCTGGGACCGCTGCTGGCTGTTGGCTGGACAGCTGCAGGGTGGCTGGCACCTGCAATATACCTAACACTTCGATTAGAACCGAAAGGCCAATCGAAGGGCGGTATCCTTCCGGATTACCGCCGGAGATGGACGAAGACGCCCTCCGTTCTGTAATATATAGCGTGCTGCGAGTATTCCGCGCATGCGTCAAAATCATATGGACAGACGAACCACACCGCCCGCCACCAGCGCCATCGCTGGTGGAACTGCAGAACTCAGCTGTCTTCGGCCTTGTCAATTGCCACAGGCGCTCAAACTGCCTTTGCTGTACACTTTACGATGGGAATTTAGAATTTCACTGCTGTTAACACCTGGTTTTAGGCATCTTTCTGTCCATGGTACTCTTGGGGCATTGTTTCTGTTTATCAGCCATTCTAGTCCTGGGTAACTTCCATGGACGCTCCTGCAGTTTACTAATGCTATATTAGCATTTTCTTTTTCTTTATCTGCCATCACGGATGCTATTTTGTTTACTTAATGTGAGTGATAGATAGTCTCAGCTGTCTTAAATTACATCGTGTCGTATCGGGCCAGTGGAGAGTTTTCTCTAAACTTAAAAACTCAACTGCACACGCCACATTTGCTGCGCTATCCTAGTATCCACTTCCTGCGTGTAGTGCAAGCCTTACCTATTAAGAGGGGACTCTACAATTCTCCCTCCACAGATAGTGGAGATTAGGCAAACCCGCATCTAAAATCGTCTCGGAACTGTCTGAGCCTGTCTTTTTGGCGAGAGAATATATTTTATTTTCAATTACTCACATACATTCATTCATTAAAAAATAATAAGTTTATAAACCAACAGGTCTACATCTTAAAAATGGTAACCGGAAGTACCCAATGGGACTAGCCGTCATTATTTTGGCATAAAATACACATAAATTACTACGAAACAATGCAATTAATTCAAAACAGGTAAAGTATGTCAGAATGTAAACGGAATTATTATTCTTATAACGCATACCTACAAGTAAATCAACTATCTTACTAGATTCTTGATAAACTGATCGTAAGTTTTGGTTACACATCTTCCTGAGTTTGCCGTTCTTTCTCTTCGCTGTCATAACCCTATATCACTCAAGTGCGGTTGACTATCTGCAAGGAGGTTTAGGAATTTTTTTTTCCTTACACAACTTCATTTTAACGGGCAATAGTTTTAACAGTAGCTCTTGGCTGTGTTACAGAATGTACTCTGTACATCTTTCCATTTTATATCTCACAAATACACTATTAAATCCTCAGCTCCTTTTTCATGTATTACGCTTGTAGTGCTTCATTTCTTTATATCTCTGCCGTGCATTCTTCTATAAAATGTCAGCAGTTGACCGTCATGATTAAGAGACAAATAACCGCAGGAGCTGCCAAAGTAACGAGATTCCCAGAGGATGCTTCGGGCGCAGGATATTATGTATCTGCGGCTGGATGTCATTGTGGTGGTAAGAGTCTGACAAGTTGAACATACTGCTGCTCGTAGGGACACAGATCGAACATCATATATTAATTGCTAGATACAGTCAGTATTTGTTAGTCCTTACTGCACTGTCTACACATTCCAGGGAACGTAAAGGAAAATGGTGAAGAATTGCGCAGCGTTTAATCTCACGAATAAATTAGGTTATAAACCTAATATTACTTTTCACGGATATCTGGATATGCAGCTCCTTAACCTTACCCAAATCTTTCCCTCCAACTTAACTCTCGTTGCTCTGCTATCTTTGTTTCCCTTGATCTCCAGAACGCCTATGACCGTGTCTGGCATCCCGGGCTCCTTTTCAAACTCCAGACCTATGCTCTCCCCATCAACTTCGTCCGTCTCGTTGCTTCCTTCCTCTCCCATCGTCCCTCCTATGTGACTATCCACCATTCCAACTTCCGTACTTTCTACCCCACTGCCGGCGTGCCCCAAGGTTCTGTCCTTTCCCCTCTCCTCTATCCCCTGTACACTGCTGATATGCCCAAACCTCCCCCTCCTGTTCATCTTCTCCAGTTCGCTGATGACACTGCCTTCCTAGCCCTTTATCCTACCCACCTTGACCAATTCAGCGCTTGGTGCAACCAGTGGTTCCTCCGTGTTAATCCCTCCAAAACCCAGGCGGTCATCATAAGCCGCACCACCCACTCCTTCCGCCTCCATGATTTCTACCTCACCATTTATGGCCGTCCTATCCACCTCACTCCTACCCTCAAATACCTTGGCCTCACACTCGACCGCCACCTCACCTGGACTCCCCATCTCCTTACCATCCAAAACAAAGCTCACAACCGCCTCCGCCTCCTGAAACTCCTGTCCGGTCAGACGTGGGGTCTGCATCCTTCCACCATCCTTCACACCTACAAATCCATGATCTGCCCCATCCTTTGTTATGCTAGCATCGCTTGGATTTCTGCCCCTCCCCGGTTCTATAAAGCCCTCCAAATCCTCGAACGCCATGCACTCTGCCTCACCTTCCGCATCCGCCTTCCGCCCCCACGCGCATCCTCTATGACCTCATCCCCTTCCCCCACCTTCTCCTTTTCCTTGAACACATCCGCACACTATATATTGTCCGCCGCCTTGATCCCCCTCATCCCCTGGTGTCTTCCTTCCTCTCCACTCCCAACCAGTTGCCGCGCCTTTACCGTTGTGTCCCTCCCTCTCTCCATCTCCACACCCTCCATCTCCTTTCCCTACACAACTTCCACCGTCTACCCCTCCCGGATGATGAGCTTCGCCCTGACATCTACCCTTCCTACCAACTCTAACCCCCTCGTCCTGCCTCCTCCTCAGGGCTCCCTCTCCCCCACCTCCCTCCTTCTGAGCGGATTTCCCCTCCTACTCCCCCTCCATCTCTTGTGCCTTCTTTCAGTGTCTCTGCGCTCCCTCCTGCCCTGTCTTCCCTTTTCCTCTCCCACCCCATGTGTCTCCTGCCTCTTCATGAACCCACGGTTGCCCCCCCTCTGTTCATCCCGCCGCTTCCCCAGCTGCCCCATGCTCTCCCCTCCTTTTCCATCCTCTCGGACCTTTCCCTCGGCAGGTCCCACCTGGTAGTTTTATTCTTCGTCATGTGTGCTCCAAGTGGGTTTTAAGTGTGTTGTTTCGGAGTGTTTTTAATACTGTGGCCAACTTTTAACCTGTGCATGCGCATCCAGTGTCTTCTCTGTGTTTTAAGAATCGCCAACTGTGTTTTTTTTTAACTTTCTGGTGACTTTTTTAACTGTCCCCAATGAACGTCTACGTGTCAGTGTATATTTACCTCCATTTTCTCCCCTTACTCTGTTTTATGTTCCCCTTTTTATCTCCTTATGTACGTATTATTTTATTCTTGTTTTAGTTGTCATGTCACTCGGCTGAAGAGCGGCGGATTGTGCTGCTGACAGCCCTCCCCTGCCCATATGGGGCAGGGGAATGAAATTACAATAAAGAAAAAAAATCTGGATATGTTTAGATGTTTTATGTACGTAATTTCAGTCATAGCACTAACATTTTCAGAACGGACACATCATTGACTTTACATTATATTTTGGGCAGTGGTTGCTACTTTTGACAGTGGTGGTGAACATGAGGCTCAAAACACTTCATTTTGTGGTTCTATAAAATAGCACAGATGCAGGCGAGAACACTACACAGTCAGGCATCAGCATTCGTCTGCATAATGCATATGGTAATTATGTAGTGTACCAGATATCGGAAAAATTATGTGGTAAAACATAATTTCACTTCAAAAATCTGGCTCAGCAAGAAACGACATGCTACAATTCACGCTCATGCTAAGGTGGTAATCTGCATTTAATTGTGAACAACAGTTATTAGGAACTTGTTGTAGGTGTACGTAAAGTAAATGATAAGCAGTGACCGACTATTTTTTGTTCACAAACTAAATTTACTTCTTTTAGGTACATACTTAATCAGACATTATATTTGTGACATAGCACAAAGGCAGATGTCTGATAATCAAAGGCGCGTAATTTTACCACCACAATGGCCGCCGAGGCTCCTGTCTAGACCACTGACAGGACTGTGGGCGCTTGTGATTTACACTGTAACTTCGGAGTGTCATAGTATGTATAAAAATATTCTCAGTAAAGTAGCAGTGCTGCTGATTCCCATACATTTTGTTTAATTATATGAATTGGATGTGTACTGAAGTATAGTCCTAGAGGCCATTAGCAAAAACTTTAAATTTAAATCTCCATTTAGTATTTCCACATTCTGTTTGAAATTTAAACATTTCATTAATTCTTCTACGCTTCGCTTCCAATACTGATCCTTCCTGTACAAAGTGATGATACAGCCTGTGAATGGTTCTCCAGCAAGGGGCCCACCGTGTTTTGAGTGGTTGTCTAAAGCGCCCCTGAATCGTAACAGGACTTTTCATTCCTGAAAAACTAACACAGCTGCCGATCACTGTTCCATTGTTGGTCTTCCATTATTGGCCACTAGTCTCCTAACGACGGTATCGACAATTACGTGTCATTTCGTTAACTCATTTGTTTCTCCAAGCTGTACTGCTACCGCTGCTGAGGCGTTCAATGGGGTATGCAGTGCGACTCATAAATTAAATACGAGAAAAATGGTAACACATTTCATGCGCCACCTTGTAGATGTTGTTTCTGTATATTGTGACTATCGCTATTAATTTCCCAGGGTTTCCCAATTCTGCAACACAATTTCAAAATTATGATCACCGCAGAATCTAAAGGTACGTTTACATGGACCATAAAAATTGAGTGGTTCCGACAATATATCCCGACAACGCTATCCGTCAACAAAGCGGCCACACGAATTACAACCGTATGTACTACAACATAACTCGGTTCCTTTAACGTTAATGTTTCCGGCAATACATTTCCGGGTCAGAGAGCGCTGTACTATTCTCACAAAATGGACGAATGTCAGCTAGTGAAAGTGAGTGCGGCTCTGCTGCCTTTAGATCACACGAGGAATAAGAAAGAACAGGAGATAATGGACTTTGTGAATGCATTCTTTTTTTAAGTAACGAGAATGATTCAGAATATTTAACTCGTGAACTGATGCTGTATATTGACCTTTCTCCAAAATGTCACCAGTACGTCAGAACACGATTTTTGTTATATCGTACAAGCTATTGGTCCGAGAATGCTAATACCTATACGAGAGGGTGTATATGATGGGAATGTAATGAGGAAAAAAGATTATCTATATGCCTCCGTTCGTGCCCTAATTGATCTTGTCTTCGCGGTTCTTATGCGGAATATATCGTGGCGCCAGTGCAATCTTTCTGCATTCAGCTGCAAATGCCGTTTCTCTAAATTTTCTCAATGTCGTTTAGCGGAAGGAACTTCGTCTTCCCTCCGGGGATTCCCATTTGAGTACAGGACGTATCTCCGTAATACTCGATCTTTGATCGAAACTGCCGATAATAAATGTAGTAGCATGTGTCTGAGTTGGATCGACGTCTTCCTTTAATTCGATCTGGTAAGGATCCCAAACACTAGAGCAGTACTCAAGAACGGGTCGCACTAGTGTTGTACTCGTTTACCCTTTATAGATGAGCCACACTTTCCCAAAATTCTCCCAATATACCGAAGTCAACAATTCGCCTTCGTTGCCATCGTCCTTATGTGCCTGTTCACTTTTCAACGAAACACCTACATCTACATCTACATTTATACTCCGCAAGCCACCCAACGGTGTGTGGCGGAGGGCACTTTACGTGCCACTGTCATTATCTCCCTTTCCTGTTCCACTCGCGTATGGTTCGCGGGAAGAACGACTGTCTGAAAGCCTCTGTGCGCGCTCTAATCTCCCTAATTTTACATTCGTGATCTCCTCGGGAGATATAAGTAGGGGGAAGCAATATATTCGATACCTCATCCAGAAACGCACCCTCTCGAAACCTGGCGAGCAAGCTACACCGCGATGCAGAGCGCCTCTCTTGCAGAGTCTGCCACTTGAGTTTGTTAAACATCTCCGTAACGCTATCACGGTTACCAAATAACCCTGTGACGAAACGCGCCGCTCTTCTTTGGATCTTCTCTATCTCCTCCGTCAACCCGACCTGGTACGGATCCCACACTGATGAGCAATACTCAAGTATAGGTCGAACGAGTGTTTTGTAAGCCACCTCCTTTGTTGATGGACTACATTTTCTAAGGACTCTCCCAATGAATCTCAACCTGGTACCCGCCTTACCAACAATTAATTTTATATGATCATTCCACTTCAAATCGTTCCGCACGCATACTCCCAGATATTTTACAGAAGTAACTGCTACCAGTGTTTGTTCCGCTATCATATAATCATACAATAAAGGATCCTTCTTACTATGTATTCGCAATACATTACAGTTGTCTATATTAAGGGTCAGTTGCCACTCCCTGCACCAAGTGCCTATCCGCTGCAGATCTTCCTGCATTTCGCTACAATTTTCTAATGCTGCAACTTCTCTGTATACTACAGCATCATCCGCGAAAAGCCGCATGGAACTTCCGACACTATCTACTAGGTCATTTATATATATTGTGAAAAGCAATGGTCCCATAACACTCCCCTGTGGCACGCCAGAGGTTACTTTAATGTCTGTAGACGTCTCTCCGTTGAGAACAACATGCTGTGTTCTGTTTGCTAAAAACTCTTCAATCCAGCCACGCAGCTGGTCTGATATTGCGTAGGCTCTTACTTTGTTTATCAGGCGACCTAGGTATTTAATCGACGTAACTGTGTAAAGCAGCACAGCCAGCACACAAAATACTGCACTCGAATATTAGAGGATTTTTTCCTACTCTTCTGCATTAACTCACATTTTTCTGCATTTACAGAATCACACCTAACATAATTCTGTTTTACGAGGTGCATTCAAGTTCTAAGGCCTCCGATTTTTTTTTTTTTTTTTTTTTTTTTGTAATTAACTACTCACCCGAAATCGATGAAACTGGCGTTACTTCTCGACGTAATCGCCCTGCAGACGTACACATTTTTCACAACGCTGGCGCCATGATTCCATGGCAGTGGCGAAGGCTTCTTTAGGAATCTGTTTTGACCACAGGAAAATCGCTGAGGCAATAGCAGCACGACTGGTGAATGTGCGGCCACGGAGAGTGTCTTTCATTGTTGGAAAAAGCCAAAAGTCACTAGGAGCCAGGTCAGGTGAGTAGGGAGCATGAGGAATCACTTCAAAGTTGTTATCACGAAGAAACTGTTGCGTAACGTTAGCTCGATGTGCGGGTGCGTTGTCTAGGTGAAACAGCACACGCGCAGCCCTTCCCGGACGTTTTTGTTGCAGTGCAGGAAGGAATTTGTTCTTCAAAACATTTTTGTAGGATGCACCTGTTACCGTAGTGTCCTTTTGAACGCAATGGGTAAGGATTACGCCCTCGCTGTCCCAGAACATGGACACCATCATTTTTTCAGCACTGGCGGTTACCCGAAATTTTTTTGGTGGCGGTGAATCTGTGTGCTTCCATTGAGCTGACTGGCGCTTTGTTTCTGGATTGAAAAATGGCATCCACGTCTCATCCATTGTCACAACCGACGAAAAGAAAGTCCCATTCATGCAGTCATTGCGCGTCAACATTGCTTGGCAACATGCCACACGGGTAGCCATGTGGTCATCCATCAGCATTCGTGGCACCCACCTGGATGACACTTTTCGCATTTTCAGGTCGTCATGCAGCATTGTGTGCACAGAACCCACAGAAATGCCAACTCTGGAGGCGATCTGTTCAACAGTCATTCGGCGATCCCCCAAAACAATTCTCTCCACTTTCTCGATCATGTCATCAGGTCGGCTTGTGCGAGCCCGAGGTTGTTTCGGTTTGTAGTCACACGATGTTCTGCCTTCATTAAACTGTCGCACCCACGAACGCACTTTCGACACATCCATAACTCCATCACAACATGTCTCCTTCAACTGTCGATGAATTTCAATTGGTTTCACACCACGCAAATTCAGAAAACGAATGATTGCACGCTGTTCAAGTAAGGAAAACGTCGCCATTTTAAGTATTTAAAACAGTTCTCATTCTCGCCACTGGCGGTAAAATTCCATCTGCCGTACGGTGCTGCCATCTCTGGGACGTATTGACAACGAACACGGCCTCATTTTAAAACAATGTGCATGTTTCTATCTCTTTCCAGTCCGGAGAAAAAAAATTGGAGGCCTTAGAACTTGAATGCACCTTGTAGTCATCCTTCTTCAACCCGACTGACGATCACCCTTCGGTTTTTAACTACTGGAGGTTCGTAAATGGGTTTAATGTACACGCCTTTGTGAGGTGTGTTGTTTATCACTAAGGCTCTTGGTACTAGAAGAATGCAATGACTGAAGGATTTCATTGAGGCGAGTTTGAAATAAGAACACAATTTTTGTTCGTACAAGGGGCATTCAAAAGGTAATGCAACACTTTTTTCTAAATGGAAATTTGTTTTATTCAGGATTCCAATACATCATATTATTTCCCACTCTTATGGCTACATAACCATATTTTTCAATATAATCTCCGTTCAATGCGACGGCTTTACGCGACCTTATTGGGAGGGTCTGTAAACTCGCATGGTACAACTCTACTGGTCGACGCGAACCAACGTCTTGCTGCATCAATAAAATCTCCATCATCGACGTACTGTTCCTGCGGGGTGTATCCTTCATTGAGCCAAATAGATCCAAATCGAAAGGTGCGAGACGGGGCTGTAAGGTGGAGATCGGGCAGATTTGCGCGACCTTTTACGATGATGGCAGACGCCTCGCCCAACAATTCAGCGCGCTATTATTCACTGCAAGGTCTCTGTAGGCATTCTGAAATCGTCGAGCAATATCTGCGATGATCTGGTTTTCCACCACAAAAAACTCAGTGACAGCTTTTATTTTGGAACGCATGTGCGTTAGAGACGCTAAACTGAAGGCCACGTATAGCGCCACCACCTATCGGCTCTTCATGAAACTACAGGGGCTGAAGCGGGAATACTCCAAGGTGTCCTGCAACAAATTCCATCTTCTGTCTACCGAAATTGGCCGAGCAAAGAAATGTGTTGCATTAGTTACTGAGCGCCCCAAGTATTTTCGTTTTGCTTGCCTGCACACGGAAAAACGCATGAGAAAGCTCACAAGAGAATCATGCGTGATTCCGACCACTTCGGCAACAGCTTCTCAACTGTTCTTTTTAAAAATTCTATCTTCGTACACACTACTTTCAACGTCGCGTAGTTCTTTGCGTAGACGCAACGCGTTTATGAAATTTATAATCCTCTTGTTTGTCGACTTCTCCATTTCCGTACACAACAAAATCACTTCGGCAACTAACTAATGAGACAGGTACATGCGCAAACATTCGAACAAAAGCGAAATGATATTTTTTTTTTCGCCTCAGAGACGCGACTAGCGCGCTGCCGGTGAGAGAAGTAGGAAACAAAGATGAGAGGGAGAAGGAAACATTCATAAACAAGGGCAGATATAGATATTGCCCTACAATATGAAATGTCCTTCAAGGCGTTGTTGGAGAACACTGGCAGCCCCTCGGCAATACGTCGGGAACAACAACCTCCAACAGCCTGCAACATCAGCAATATTGCCTGACAATGCCGGTCCTGTGTATTGCAACCACGTTGCAGTATTGTTAACGTCAACGCTATTGCAACCAAATATTGCTGTAAAATGTGGCCTTGATAAATGCACCTTAACAGTATCAGCGTAAGAGACCCCAAACGTGGCCCCACTGGGGCTGGTCCGATCGTTGCGACAACAATCTGCGTAGCGGGGAAACTTCCCGCCGAGATTGTCTAGTGTTGCAGCAACAGGCGTCTGGGTCGCGTGCGACACACAATGGGATGTGTGACGCGCGGCGCAGCAGTGGGAAAAGATCTGCCAGACCCGTGCAGAGATAGCGGCCCCTACTGCGAGGTCAAGTCGTTCCTGGGGTAAGCTACAGAGTGCGGCGTACGTTGCTACAGCTACCTTTCTGCCGAAGGTTGCTCTAAACAGAGGCCATGCGAGGACCACAGGAGAACAGCCCGCCGTCCAAATGAACCATTCTGCTAGTGTACTGGAGTCTGCCACAACAGTTCAATAAGCCCAGCTGTGATATGGGATCCTAAATAGATAGGAGGTGATCGCAGGTATGCTGACGACAGTTACTCGGGAAGGATGTATCTGAATTTATTCGACATAATCGCAACTAGATTGGTGCCGATTCACGGCCGGTATCTGTCTCTGATTATTAGATTTTTTTTTTTAATTCGGCACCAGGACAACAATCAACCAAATTATGAATTTACATACGGACAAATACACGAGCTACACATTGCGGTTCATTAATATGCTGATTTGTATCCTTATCGTTATATAAAATTACATTAGTCATATTCCACCGACTCTGATGGTAAGGATTTCTAACATGAGGAGAGAAGTCAAGGATGAACTTTTTAGGCCGGCTAGTGTGGCCGAGCGGTTCTAGGCGCTTCGGTCTGGAACTGCGCGACCGCTACGGTCGCAGGTTCGAATCCTGCCTCGTGCATGGATGTGTGTGATATCCTTAGGTTAGTTAGGTTTAAATAGTTCTAAGTTCTAGGGGACTGATGACCTCAGAAATTAAGTCCCATAGTGCTCAGGGCCATTTTTCTTACGTAACAAAAATCCCGTTAAATGACTTAGAATAATGAAATGTTATCATTGTTGTTGTTGTGATCTTCAGTGTGAATACTGGTCATCTCCATTCCTGCATAACTACTGCAACCTACATCCACCTGAACCTGCTTGCTGTGTTCCAGCCTTTCTCTCCGCAGTTATAAAGCTATCTCACATCGAGTGTAATCAGATATCATCTTTCATTACCAAACCGATGATTCCCTGGGGCCTCACGATGTATTTTTTCAGTCGTTCCCTTCTAGTAGCCAAGTCGCGCTACAAATTTCTTTTTTCCTCCAGTTATGCTTAGTGCCGCGTCATTTGCTATTCGATAAATCCATGTAATCTTCAACATTCCTCTGTAACACCTCACAGAAAAGCTATTCTTTTCTTGTCTGAACTGCTTATCGGCCATGTATCACCTTTGTATAAGACTACATTTCGTAAAAATGCTTCTAGAAAGGATGTCAAACAAATTTATATTAGTTATTAACAAATTTCTGTTTTACGGAAATGATTTTCTTGCTGTTTCGAGTCTGCTTCTTATATTCCCGGTAGTCATTTATTCTGTTGCGCAAATTGCAAAACTCACCACTACTTTTAGTATTTCATTTCCTAAGCTAAATCTATCGTATTCGCTTGATTTGATTCGACTATATTCTATTTCCCTCGGTTTATTTTTGATGGTATTCATCTCGTAATTTCGTTACAACAAACTATCTATTCCGTTCAATTGTTTTTCCAAGGCCTTCGCCGTCCTCAATGGCACAGTCGTGTCATTGGCAGACTGCAAACCTCTTATTTCTTCTCCCTGAATTTTAATTTCCTTTGCACAGTTTTTAAATTTTGTTATTTTTTATTTATTTATTTATTTATTTATTTACAGCTTGCTCAATGCACAGATTGAAGTACATAGGGGAGAGGCTACAACAGTGTCTGGCTCCCTTCTCAACTCAACCACTGTTTCCCTTTCAAGGACTTTTAGTCTTATAACTGCATTATGCAAATTGTAGATAATTTTTCACTCGATGTAGCACGCACAAGTGCCGCAACACGACATGGCATGGACTCAACTAAAGTTTGAATTAGTGCTGGAGGGAACTGACGCTATGAATCCTGCAGGGTTGTCCATAAATACGTAAGAGTACGAGTGGGTGGAGATCTATTCTGAACAGCATATGCAAGGCATCCCAGATATGCTCAATAATGTTCATGTCCGGATAATCTGGTGGCTAACGGAAGTGTTTAAACTAAGTAGAGTGTTCCTGGAGCAACTCTATAGCAATTTATGTCGTGTGGGGTGTCGCATTGTCCTGTTGGAATTCCCCAAGTCCGTCGGTAGGCACAGTGGACATGAATGGATGCAGGTGACCAGACAGGATGCTTATGTACATGTCACCTGTCTCAGTTGTATCTAAACGTATCAGGAATCCTATATCACTAAAACTGGACACGCCCCAGAAGATTAGAGAGCCTCCACCAGCTTGAACAATCCCCTGCTGGCATGCAGGTTCCATGGATTCACGAGGTTGTCTCTACAACCGTACACGTCCATCCGCTCGTTACAATTTGAAACGAGACTCTGCATGGGGGCTTAATTAAAATAAAGATATAAGAATGCAATGCAAATACTTTTTAATTTTCTGTCGCTGTTTGTCCGATTACGCAAGTCTCGTAAACGGATGGCCCTGAGTAGTATTATTACGCTATCTGACTGCATAGAACAACAACAAAGAATGAAATGAAAATTTCAGTTAATACAATTAATTAATTAAGTCCCCAGCAACTATAAAATCTACGAAGCCAACAAAGCACAAGTGTAGCTGTTCTGTGTGTGGTAGTGTGACTCAACGCACATCTGGCACGGTTCTTCTTCAACAAGACAATAAATTTTAAATACCATTTATACTGACGTGATAAAAGAAAATTAGAAATACTATAATTGTGCAAGAAACCCAGAATTACACTCTAATACAAGAACACACGCCAGATTCTTTGTTGACTGAACCTGTAATGAAGCATTATTCAGGACACACAAATAATAAGAAAATAAAGAACAGTAGTTAGTTACCTTAATTTATATTGACGAAAAGCACTCAGATCATTACAATATCTCCATTGGAACAACATCTGCTATCTCTCCCATCAAATAACTGCATAAACATGGAACCACACTCTCCACTACCACATCTCACTCTGACTTCACGACATGCAGTGTCCACCACAACTTCTCGGCCAGCACTGCCTGCCGCTACGTCTCAATAAGCACTGCCAGTGGAGGCGGCGGAACAATACTCTCTGGCGCGATTTTTGGCGCTGTAGCTCAGTGTAGCCATCTTTCATATGCCCTTCCTCCACGGGCTAGAATTTGATGGTATTTTTGCCAGCATTGGTGGTGAAAATACCACCAAATTCGTCAAAAAAAAAAAAAATACAGACAAAAATAAAAGATAATATTAATACGTAAATATCATATAACTAGATAAAATTTTGGCTTTGCACTGACCTTTCAATAGCCTAATATATACAATACACTAAGCAATACAAATTCTTTCATACATGTGACTTTACATAATATTTTACACAAATATCATGTGGTTAAACAATTCAATCGATAGCGTCAGCAATGACGAATATGAGCAGGTAAGAGTCTTATAACTTTTCACAAACAGTAATACACAAAAAAATCAGTTTATACAAATTTTCACAACAAGTAGTTGACAGTTCCAGCAGTAGCACCCAGCACTGTTGAATAGGTGCTACAGCAACAAGTGACATCATCTCAGTAGAAGCAGTCCATCAGTGGCACCCAGCATTGTGGAACAGGTGCAGACTCCAACAGGTGACATCATTTCAGTAGAAGCAGTCCATCAGTGGCACCCAGTAATGTTGAGTAGGTGCAGACTCCAACAGGTGACATCATTTCAGTAGAAGCAGTTCATCAGTGGCACCCAGCATTATGGAGTAGGTTCAGACTCCAACAGGTGACATCATTTCAGTAGAAGCAGTCCATCAATGGCACCCAGCAATGTTGAGTAGGTGCAGACACCATCAGGTGACATCATTTCAGTAGAAGCAGTTCATCAGTGGCACCCAGCATTGTGGAGTAGGTTCAGACTCCAACAGGTGACATCATTTCAGTAGAAGCAGTCCATCAATGGCACCCAGCAATGTTGAGTAGGTGCAGACACCATCAAGTGACATTATGTCAGTAGAAGCAGTTCCATCAGTGGCACCCAGTAATGTTGAACAGGTGCAGACAGCAACAAGTGACATCATTTCAGTAGAAGCAGTCCATCAGTGGCACCCAGCAATGTTGAACAGGTGCTACAGCAACAAGTGACACCATTTCAGTAGAAGCAGCTCCATCAGTGGCACCCAGCAATGTTGAGTAGGTGCAGACATCAGTCCATAATATTCACTATCACTAATCACAATGTTGATCAGAGTTTATCAGCAGAAATGAAACATGTCCTAGTGGCACCAATCACGTAGAAAAAGTGCAAGTAACAGTCCATAATATTCACTATCACTAATTAGACAGTTCATCAGCAGTAATTAAACATTTCCAGGTGGCACACATCAATTTGAACAGGTGCAGGTGTGAACAACAGTTTGAATGCACACACAATTGCTTTTACAAAATTATTATCAATGCTCTTACACTAAACATACAAATCATAACAAACACACAAATGATGTCAGATAATTGTCATATTAACTATTGCAAGTACACAAACATCAGTAAACCTATAATATTTATGGGTGTCAGTGCAAGCCACTACAAACAAATAAAATAATATTTAGGAGATAGGTGGGCAGGATTAGGAAAGGAAAACACACAAAACACACTCACTCATCTTTCATCCACATTAAGTACTACTGTGTAATTGAATAGTGTTAACTGTGTACATGCACTTCTGTCAAAATTTCATGTTCATCATGTGTATCAAGTAATAGTGGCACCAATGTATAACAGTCAATAATAGTTAAGTCAACGTCATAGTCATCATGTCAAGACCAATGTTTGCCAAGCCAGATCAAATGTACGGTTGCTGAACAACTGTCAGTGTGCCAAGATATGCAACTTCCTCTCTCCAAAAAAAAAGTACATACTGCTTAGTGATTTAACAAAGTGTGTGTAGACAATCTTCCTTCCATTTTAGTGTTCTAGTCTGCTATCTTCATCCTCCTTGTTCCATACAGACCAACGACAAAAAAAAAAAAAAAATAAATATGCACCTCACTTATTTTACCTCTTATACACCATAACTCCAATCAACTTCATATAATCTCAATACCTCCATAATACCTCTTCAATACGTCGATACATA
Organism: Schistocerca cancellata; assembly: GCF_023864275.1. Taxonomy (NCBI): domain Eukaryota; kingdom Metazoa; phylum Arthropoda; class Insecta; order Orthoptera; family Acrididae; genus Schistocerca; species Schistocerca cancellata. Next base: position 122,948,708 of record NC_064634.1, read on the forward strand.
TAAACCTTATTGCCAGTATCATTTCACTTCCATAACAACTCTTTCCTCTAGTCAGTCTCCTCGATCGAGTACAGATAAAATCCTAATGCAAACCTCCTCATCCCATACAATCCGAAGACACACTGTCAACACACAACCTCTGTGTAATCCATCTGACCAAAATCTTCTACTCATTATGAATTATAAACAAAGAATGCATACATGACCTCTAACAGAGTTAGTTCGAATAACTCTCAGTAATTAAGTACGATTACGGAGTGTGAATGATCCTAATATTTCACAGTGTGTACACCACTTCAAGAATTATGGCAAACAGAAGCAAACATGTGGAGTATTTCTTGTGTCAAGTGTCACTTCCTATTTCAATTGCTCACGAAAAATGCAGTGTAATAACTGTGTTGGTATGTCATGTCGTTAGCTTCCTTCCTATTGGCATACATTTATACAGCTTTCATAAAACCTCCAGCTCATGTGACTTCTATGAAGTTTCTTGTACTAATGTCGTTCGTCGAATTATAGCAGTTCATTTTCTTATCTTAAAAATATAGGGCACTGAGCGTAAGCAAGGCAAGCAATAGCGAGTAAATATACCAGTAGTGAACAGAATGTCAACAAGTGGATGCAGCACAATTTCTATAACGAGGCTTTGCCAAGCGAACAATCCGTAACCCATACCACATCGTAACCCACACTCCATGTCCGTACACTGTACATCAGCATTGCTATATACCAAATTAAAGTATAGTTATGACAACAAGCAGAAATGTGTAAATGTGCAATCCATACGCATAGCAGTAAACATATATCTTACGTACTAAACAGGTCATTAGCATCGTATCTTAATAAGTAAACATGAAGGCGCAAGCAGATAAATCACAAAGTATAATTTACATACCTAACCACATCAGCACAATTAATCAGGTGACAATTATAATTTAAATAAATAGGCACAGCAGGCACATAATTAAAAATATGACATCAGTGAAAAAGCAGTGCAGCCAAGCGATGCATAATATACACAAGTAACAATCCAGTTCATTAATAATCATTGTCAAAATCAGTTAACGTACACAAGCACGTCGCTTCACAAGTAATTTCATTGAACATGTAATTAGCACAAAGTATGAATCACGTAATCGCGAGCAGCAAATTACGTCTAAAGTACGTACCTAAGTGGAAATATGTTACCTGAAAAATAAACTCAATTAATAATTACCTTTTTTAGTTTATTACTTTCTTCTTCGAAATGACATTTTTCCTGAAATTTTCTCGATAGCAAGTCGTCTTAACGTCGGACACGCACAGAATTTACCTGAAGTTCTTAAATATTTTATAGAACCGTATCCTGAAAAATACTGAATGTTAATAACAGAATTCATCAAGTCACTATAGCTTTATACTGAATTTAGTCGGAGAAATTAGACTGTGTATTTATTTACGGCTGTCAGTGCATTCGCACTGAGCGCTCGATCAGCTGTATGCGCGTGACGTAGGAAGTGATTGTTTGCAGTCAACGACTGCCCTGTGCGGCGCGCAGACTTGACTGTTGCTTTGAGTATACGCCGCCGCCAAAACAGCGCGGTATCCTTGTACTCTCCGCATGTTTACATGTAGCTGTTAGTTTCTCAAAAGAATGTCATTCTACAAAAATTTTTCAAATGCATATCATTCCACAAAAATTTTAACGTTAGATATATGATGTATTCCCTTAGAGCGTCAATGTGACCGAGAAATTTCACCTGAGAACGACCAAATTCAGATTTTTCTAAGTTCACTGTAATGCCAACTCTTGCAAAAATACGTAATAATGAATCCAAAATTTTGTTGTGCTCACTCCAAGAATGTTTAGCAATAATAATGTCGTCAACATATGAAGTAATATTGTCACGAAGATAAACAGGTAAAATTTCATTTACGCTACGAATGAATGCTGCCGAAGATACAGTAAGTCCAAACGGTAATTTCCGAAACTGGTAACAGTTACCAAAGGCTAAAAAGGCAGTATATTTTCTACAATCAGGGTGGAGTTCTATATGCCAAAAACTTGCGCGCATATCAATCGTGGATAAAACTTTAATTCCATGGAAATGTTGAAGAAGTTCATCTAAATTTTATGGACGGTCAGTATCAGGAATGATGATATTATTTATCTGTCTGGAATCCAGAACCAAACGAATTGACCCATCCTTTTTAAGAACAACGTGTAATGGGCTAGTATAAGGACTGACTGCAGGCTCAATAATGCCCTGATCTAACATGTACTGAAGTTCATTCTTAACCTTGTCTCTGTAAGCCAAAGGAATAGCGTACGTTTTCCCCCGAAATGGTGTGTGTTCTTTTACTTTAAATAAATATTGTAAGCCTTGTATAGTTCCCGTGTGATGACTAAACACTGTAGCATGTGAAGTCAAAATTTGGTGCAGCTCTTCTCTTGCAACGTCATCTGGCACTTCAGCTTTCTTAACCTTTTCATTAATCAGTTCTTCGCTATTAATTATATCATCCATCGCGTCTCTGTATCTATTGTCATTGTCATGAATAAACACATTGTCGTCATAATGCTCAACGAAAACATCAGAAGTAAGAAACCTTAAACATTTTGTATCTGACTCAGATCTTGTTAAACACTCGAAAAATTTCAAACATTTCGGAATTCCGGCAACAGTCAAATTCACACTTCCCTCTTTAAAGTTCAAAATTGCCTTATGTGCGTTAAGAAACTCCATACCTAATATAATTTGTGTACTGAGTAATGGAACAATAATAAAATTAGCAGAAAATTCGTATCCTTGACAATTGAAATTTAGGTTGGTCTGTTGTTTAACTTCTACACCTTTTCCAGAAATCGCTCCTAGGTAACACAGGACAGGCAATAGTCCTTTCACATATACGAAAAACTGATTCACTAATGACGTTCAATGGGCTCCCAGAATCTAAAACTGCAGTGAACTTATTCTTACCCACACATACTTCAATAACAGGATGTAAAAATGCGTCTACATTATTTTCCTTTTCGTCTAACAAAATGTCTCTCATGTCTTCCAGGCGTACGTAGTGTACAGCCGTAGTGTCATTACTTTCTGAACCGTCTATACTGCTGCCAGAAGCCGAAGCTGCAAGTCATTGTCGATTGTTTGCGTCACGTCTTTGATTATTCGCGTCATTTCGCGGATCCATTTCTACGATTTGCACTTGTCTCTCTGAAGTTCTGTCACGTGGAGGATGCCAATTAGGTCCCTCCTGTCTGTTAGATACAAATTCTTGGTTGTGTCTGTTATTAAAATTTCTGTTTTCCTGTCTGTCTGCATAGCTACTTCTTGTGTAATTTCGACTGTCACTTCTGAAATTATTGTTGTATCTACTACCCGGATTATTTCTGTAGTAAGAATTTCTATTACTGTTTGAATAATTTCTGTCTTGATAATACCGATTACTGTTTCCGTATGATTGATCATTCCGGTACGAATTACCGTTATTATAATTGTCTGTGTAATTTCTGTTAGAACGTCTGTTATTGTCATAAGGCTGGTATCTATTGTCCTGGCTGTTACGTCTGTCATTCTCAAAGTTACCCATATAACGCCCGTTCCGATCAGTATCCCTTTTCTCTGAAAATCTATTGTAATCACTGTTACTGAAAAAATTACAAGAAGTCCCGTCGTCGTTGTCATACTCAAGTTCTTGCAACAAAGTCTTAAAAGTCTCAATGTCGTCTTTACATCTTCCGGCTAAAGCAATTTGTCTTATGGATTGTGGCAGCTTAGTTAAACACATGCGAATTAATTCAGTCGGGCTATAAGGGTTGGAAAGGAACTGATTCTTTCGAATCATGTCTTCAAAATATTCCGCTGGCGTGCGGAACTCAGACTGTTTGAAATTACGCTGCATAATAAGACTGTTTGACTCTGTCTTGCGTGTTTTCGGACCAATATGCCGATAGAAATGCATGATAAAAATCATTTAGGCTATTACAATCTCTAATGAGTGCGCGCATCCGCGTCGCCGGTTCGTTTTCTAAATATCCACACATAAATTCCAGTTTGTGACTTAGTGGCCAATTTGGTGGAAGTGCGTACATAAATTGATCTAACCATGAACATGGATGTATGTCATTCTTAGAATTGCGGAAGATCTTAAATTTCCGAACAGTCAAAAAGTGTTTATAGTCAAAGTTTTCGCCTCGTGGCGACAAAGATCTACCGCGTCTGTCCCAGTCCCAATGCCGATTATTGTCAAGTTCGCGCGCCTGGCGCTCTCTTGTTGCATCCCGTAAATGAAACAAATTATTTTCTTCAAACCCCTCTGGTATCTGCGATTCTAAATTTCTTTTGCCGTCTTTTCCTACGATTTCGCCTTCAATTTGTTTGACTTGCTCTTTTAATGCCTCAAATTCCCTTTTCACGCGTTCATTAAATTTTCCCTGATCTTCAACATGTTTACTTATGCTCTGGTACTCTTCGGTTTCTGAAAATGGCAATGGAGCTGTGTCATCTGAATCTCTGTCCCCATTTAAACTAAGATTTGTCAATTTATCTGAAATCTCCTCCACTCTTTCCGATAAGTCACCAATTTGTTCTTTCTGTTTATTTACGTCTTCCGTAAGTGTCGCGATTCGCGTTTCAGTATTAACGCATTTAGTAGTTAACTGTTCATACTGTTGTGTTAGGTTATTTAATCTGTCATTTGGTACGGATTCCTCGATTCTCTCAAATATTTCTTCCTTATCTTTTGCACGTTGTAAATTTAACTCTGAAAATTTCTGTACTATCACGCGACCTCATTCTTCCTGTTCTCTGTCCTGTTCCCTTTGTCTAATCTCTACTGCACTTAATCTATTATTGTGAGAATTCAAAATCGGTTGTACTTCTTCTCTGATTTCTTTCTTTAATTCATCTTTCATATTTTTGAAACATGTCCCTATTCGTGAGTCTAACCGTGTTTCCATTGTTCCCATCTGTGTTTTTAATTCAGATCTAAACTGTGTTTCCATTGTTCCCATATCATTTTTTAATTCAGATCCCAAAGTTCCCATCCCAGTTTTAATTGTTCCTATCTCTGATTTTAATTCAGATCGAAACTGCTCCATTGTTCCCCTATCTGTTTTTAATTCAGATCGTAACTGTGATCCCATTGTTCCCATATCAGTTTTAATTTCAGATCGCAACTGTGATCCCATATTTAATATAGCACTCATCAACCGCTCCATAGTAACTGGTTCGAAATTCTTTTCGCCCATAACGTTTCCCGCAAAACCAGCTTCCTTTGTCATAGCTGTAAGACTATCTGAGTTCGATACTATTCCAGAATCTTCTGTCGTTAATCTCGGATTCTGTGAATTTTCTGATTGAGAAAAATTTTGAAATGGTTCCGGACTATTTTCCCGACTTATTACATTGTTTTCCACTTCATTATCCATCATACTGTTTTCCTCTGTTGGCGAGTTCGCCATGTTAACAATTTCGTCATTCTCACTATTCATCATTTTTGCCTTTTTCATCGATCGCATAATCATTTACAAAACATACAAAACTCGTCACTATATGAAAATTACACACAATGACTCTTTATCTTCAACAATACCATTCACACGAAATATTTCCCTCAAACACGATTAATCGAACAATTGAAATAATTGCACCAAATCGTCAAACGCGTATACAAGGCAATAAAAATTAAATTTTGAAAAATACCATTAGAAGAATGCCAATTACCAAATCTACACATGCAAAATAGACTACAATTACTAAACTACAAATTACTACAACAATACTACTGTCTACTATTTTTACAATCAGAAGAATTCCAAGGGACGATCCTGGCGGGGTCGCCACATGCATGGGGGCTTAATTAAAATAAAGATATAAGAATGCAATGCAAATACTTTTTAATTTTCTGTCGCTGTATGTCCGATTACGCAAGTCTCGTAAACGGATGGCCCTGAGTAGTATTATTACGCTATCTGACTGCATAGAACAACAACAAAGAATGAAATGAAAATTTCAGTTAATACAATTAATTAATTAAGTCCCCAGCAACTATAAAATCTACGAACCCAACAAAGCACAAGTGTAGCTGTTCTGTGTGTGGTAGTGTGACTCAACGCACATCTGGCACGGTTCTTCTTCAACAAGACAATAAATTTTAAATACCATTTATACTGACGTGATAAAAGAAAATTAGAAATACTATAATTGTGCAAGAAACCCAGAATTACACTCTAATACAAGAACACACGCCAGATGCTTTGTTGACTGAACCTGTAATGAAGCATTATTCAGGACACACAAATAATAAGAAAATAAAGAACAGTAGTTAGTTACCTTAATTTATATTGACGAAAAGCACTCAGATCATTACAATATCTCCATTGGAACAACATCTGCTATCTCTCCCATCAAATAACTGCATAAACATGGAACCACACTCTCCACTACCACATCTCACTCTGACTTCACGACATGCAGTGTCCACCACAACTTCTCGGCCAGCACTGCCTGCCGCTACGTCTCAATAAGCACTGCCAGTGGAGGCGGCGGAACAATACTCTCTGGCGCGATTTTTGGCGCTGTGGCTCAGTGTAGCCACCTTTCATATCGTCCAGCCAGGCAACATTATTCCAGCCATCAACACTCCAATGTCTGCGCTGAATGGCCAAGGGGAGACGTAAAGCATTGTGTCACGCAGTCATCGAGAGTACACGAGTGAGTTTTTGGCTCCGAAAGCCCATATCGTAGACGTTTCATTGAATAGTTTGCACGCTGATACTTTTTGATGGTCCGCCACCCGAAATCTGTAGCAATCTGGGGAAGCATTGAACGCCGGCCGCGGTGGTGTAGCGGTTCTAGGCGCTCAGTCCGGAACCGCGGGACTGCTACGGTCGCAGGTTCGAATCTTGCCTGGGGCATGGATGTATGTGATGTCCTTAGGTTAGTTAGGTTTAAGTAGTTCTAAGTTCTAGGGGACTGATGACCACAGATGTTAAGTCCCATAGTGCTCAGAGCCATTTGAACCAAGCATTGAACGATTCTCTTCAGTGGTTGTTGTTCCTGATCTTGCGTAATTTTTTTCCGGCGGCACCTATGTCGGAGATTTGATGTTTTACTGGATTCCTGTTATTCATGGTACACTCATGAAATGGCTGTACGAAAAATCCCCACTTCATCGCTACCTCGGAGATGCTGTGTCCCATCGCTCGTGGGCCGGCAATAACACCACGTTCAAACTCCCTTAAATCTTGATAATCTGCCCTTTCAGCAACAGTAAGCAATCTAACAACTGCGCCAGACACTTTTTGTCTTATATAGACGTTGTCGACCACAGCGCCATCTTCTGCCTGTTTACAAATCTCTGTATTTGAATACGCATGCTGATACCAGTTTTTTTTACGCTTCAGTGTAGAAGTTACTTGTGCGGAACGGTTTCAGAAACCTTCTGAAAATCTAAAAATATGGAATTAGTTCGCCATCCCCTGTCGATAGCACTCATTATTTCGTGGCAACGAAGCTAGTTGTGTTTCACAAGAACAAATATTATGAATTTTTGTTGGCTATTTGTGAATAAATCTTTTTCTTGGAGGTAATTTATAACGTTCAAGCACAGTATAACTTCCAAAAAAACTACTGCAAATCGATGTTAGTGGTGTGAGTCTGTAATTCAGCGTGTTAGTCTGGGTTGGTGTGACTTGTGTATCGGATTGACGTATAGGGGTATGGAGATAACCTCATGAATCCATGGACCATGCATGCCAGCAGGGGACTCTTCAAGCTGATGGAGGCTCAGTAGTGGTGTGGGGCGTCATATCTAGACGTATCAGGGATATGGGATCCCTGATACGTCTAGATATGACTCTGACTGATGACACGTACATAAGCATCCTGTCTGATCACCTGCATCCATTCATGTCAATTGTGCATTCCGACGGACTTGGGTAATTCCAGCAGGACAATGTGACACACCGCACGTTCAGAATTGCTACACAGTTTCTCCAGGAACACTCTTCTGAGCTTAAACGCTTCCGCTGGCCATCAGATTCCACAGATATGAACATTATTGAGCATATCTAGGATGCCTTGCAACGCTCTGTTCAGAAGAGATCTCCATCCCCTCGTACTCTTACGGATTTATGGACAGCCCTGCAGGATTCTTGGTATTAGTTCCCTCCAGTACTACTTCAGATGTTATTCGAGACCATGCCACGTCGTGTTGCGGTACTTCTGCGTGCTCGAGGGGGTCCTACACGATATTAAGCAAGAGTACCAGTTTCTTTCGTTTTTCAGTGTAGCGAATTGCGTTCCTATGAAGTATCGCGCCAGTTGTGCGACTGAATTCGTGATTTTCTGACAGAAACATCACAGTTCGTAGTGACTGACGGAAAGTCTTCGAGTAAAACAGGAATAATATCTGACGACCCCCAGTGAAGTGTTATAGGCCCTCTGATGTTCCTGATGTACATCAACGATTTAGGCGACAATCTGAATAGCCCTCTTAGATTGTTTGCAGATGATGCTGTTATTTACCAACAAGGAAAGTCATCAGTTGATCAAAACGAATTGCAAAATGATTTAGACTTCGGATGCGTGATAAAATACGCAAATCTAAAGGCTATAAATTTAGCTAAATACTTACGGATTACAATTACGAATAACTTAAAGTGCAACGACCAAATATATAATACTGTGGGTAAAGTAAGTCAAAGACTGCCATTTATGGTGCATCACGTAGAAAACATAACAGTCTGCCACAGAGACATCTTACACTATGTTTGTCCGCTCTCTTCTGGAGTACTGCTGTGTGGTGTGGGATCAGCATAAGTTAGGAATGACGGAGGACATCGAAAAAGTTCAAAGAAGGGCAGCTCGTTTTGTATCATCGAAAAACAGCGAAGAGAATGCCACGGATATGATACACTGATTATGGTGACAATCATTAAAACCAGACGTTTTCCGTTGTGGGTAGATCTTCTCATTGAATTTCAATCACCAACTTCGTCCACAGGGTGTGAAAATATTTTATTGGCGCCCACCTACTTAGGAAGAAACGATCATCATAATACAATAAAAGAAATAATAGCCTGCATGAAAAAACGGAAGTGTTCGTATCTTTCTCCAGCTGTTCGAGAGTGGAACGGCAGAGAAGTAACTTGAAGGTGGTTTGATGAAATGTCTGCAGGTACTTGACTGTGAATTGCAGAGTATTCATGTATATGTAGATAAAAACATCTCTGAAGTCACTCTGTACAGCTGCATGATAATACACCACATTACTTAATGGTGTAAGATTTTCATGTTTTTTCTGCTATTGTAAATAATTCAGCTTTACTGTAGTAAGACAAAGATGAATGAGCGCACTGCACAAGTAGTGAATAAGATCCTTGACTCTGTGTTTAGTTTTATCTGTGATTCACTTGCTTGTCGGTCAGTCGTGAGGGCCTGGCGCATTCTTATTTGAGGCACAGAGAGGAGCAGTCAAGGTTTTAGAGAAGGAGATTTGATACATGTGAATCTGGGGAGATGAAAACTGGTTTGTAAACGTACATGACTGTTCCTTTGGATGGAGAAGTTTTTAAGAGGAATTTTGCAAGGTAACCATCGGGGACTCAAGAGCGAAATTTTTGTTCGTCAGAATTATTAACTGAAGGAAGTCTTTGGTCCTCAGATAAATGATAACTTTCATAATCAGTGTTAATTTGAACTCTTTGTTTTTTACTTTGTCACAAATAATTCAGTCGGTTAAAATGTTTGTAGTTTCTTTTTATAATGGGAGAATGTTGTTATTGTTTGAGTCTTCTTATGCCTTGCAGCCTTTTTATCAATAATCCCACTTTCATTTCTCAAGAACGATTTTCTTTGAAGTAAAACCAACTTCCATATTAATAGTAAAGTTTTGAATATTTTGTTGTGTGTGCGTTGCACCTTACGCCACACGAAGTCACAGGTTGTTTCTGCAAAGGAAAAAGAAACAAATTATTAGTGAGTAGTTTATTTTCCTTTAGCTGCTGGCATCTGCTGATTTGTGTTTGCTTTCGAGGACGTCAGTACACCAGACACAAAATAGCATACTGAGCAAGAGATAAATCCTTTTATTTCAAGAAGGACCTCACCTTGCATTCTTGAGCAAATAGCGTGCGTAGTTGGGATGGTCAGGTGTCGTTCCAGCAAGCAGATTAATTTTCGGTGAATAGTGTTGGTAGTTTCAAACAGTTATTTTTTTACGAGTAGAGCAGTAACTTATTTTCTTAGGTATTCCTAATCAACATTGCACTTCATATCACGCAACGTTCATAACGAGTTTGTTGTTTTCATTGAGCACATTGTTAGTTTCTTTTGGAATTTAAATAGAGCCGGCCGAAGTGGCCGAGCGGTTCTAGGCGCTACAGTCTGGAACTGCGCGACCGCTACGGTCGCAGGTTCCAATCCTGCCTCGGGCATGGATGTGTGTGATGTCCTTAGATTAGTTAAGTTTAAGTAGTACTAAGTTCTAGGGGACTGATGACCTCAGCAGTTGAGTCCCATAGTCCTCAGAGCCATCTGAACCATTTGAGCCATTTAATTAGATTCTTTTCTTTATTTCAAATTTTGCAATTAATCAAGTATGAAGTTTTATTTCACGACCCGGTACACATGCGCAACACAGGGACAACCCTGTCAGATTTTCTCAGCAATATCTAAAGCACACGTTACACGAGGTTACATTCTGTTTCCTCACATACGGACACTTTTTTTTTACAGAAAGCATGCTACAGTTATCAGCTACCATCTCTATACTTCCATTGAAACGTTACGGAAGAAACCTGTCTTGTTCTCAGCAATAACAAACCATACCACAATTACAGTGTTCTTTGTGCGACGCTTATTGACCATAAATCCACTTCCTGAACTAAAACTTGAATCACTGGTTTACTGTTGTGAAAGGCCATTTCCGATAGGCTGTGAAACGATGCAATGCAAAGCATTTTGTGGTACGGTCGTATCAGGATACATTTTCAATAACAAAATAGACAGATCAGGGAGCAGCTCTACCCTAGCGGGTGGTTGGCCCCCTTGGGGAGAGATGTAACTTAGTCGACGTCGGCTCCTGTGCGGCTGGTCCCGGCGGAGGGTCGGGTCCTCCCTCGGGCATGGGTGTGTGTGTTTGTCCTTAGGATAATTTAGGTTAAGTAGTGTGTAAGCTTAGGGACTAATGACCTTAGCAGTCAAGTCCCATAAGATTTCACACACATTTGAGCATTTTTGACGTCGGCTTCAGCGGCGTCGCATATCTTCCCAGTACCTGCAGATAGGTGCCCCCTGGCGACGATCTGAGCTGCAGGCGACGGGCGACAAGTGGGACGGGCCGACACGGTGATGCACTGCGGCCCACATACTGTAGGCAAGTCGGGCCCAGGCATCCTCGCAGCTTCTCGTACCCAATGAAAGCGCAAAATAAGGCGCCCGCTCAATGAGGTCAGAGTATTTAGGTTCGTCCTGATGGTAAGACGAGTATCAAAACTGTATAGGAGATAAATACACTGCCGGAAAAAAATTAATTAACCTGGAAAGACGACGTCGATCTCGATCCAATGACGGCAAATGCCACCTGGGGGACAGTAGATGCACTGATAATGGTTTCAACGCCGTCCACCAACAGACAGTCTTGTGGCATAGCTACCAGAGAGCCATCTCTGTCTACCCTTTACCAGGGAATGCTCATTGCCAGAAGGCTCAGTGTGCAAACGTGTGAAGCTAGCAGTTAACCATGCCACGGAGACGTGTCGTGTTTTCTGCAGCCAAACTGACCGAGTTTCGAAGGAGCCAAATTGTGGCCTTCCGATTAGCGAGATGGTCATTGTGCAGCGATCAATGACCACGTGAATATTCTCACAACCGTAGGTGAGATTCTGGAAGTCCACGCAACACAGACGCCTGCCAACATCGACGTATTGTAGTTGCATCCGTTTCAGATCGTGCCGCTACAACAGCACAGATAAGAGGGATTGTGAGCCCCGATGTGTCAATACGAGCTGTTGCGAACTGGTTATTAGAAGTGGGACTATTGGCACCCGCACCTGTCTTCCACTCATGCCACAGCATCGACCAGCACGGCTCCAGTGGTTCAGTCAAAGAATCACTTTTAAGGTGGAGTGCCGCGCCGTTGTCTTCAATCGTGAAAGCAAATTCTGCCTGTACTCAAGAGATGGTCGTTTGCACGTACGATGTAGACATGGTGAGCACTGTGTCATAGAGAGCAGACACACTGGCCGTACACCAGGCCTTATGGTCTTGGGTACGATAAGCTACAAATCTCGTTCACCTTTTGTGTTTCTGGAGGAAACGATAACCGGCGCTCGGTACGTGTAGGCTGTTCTTAAACCCGTTCTTTTGCCGTTCTTGCAGTAGGAAGGTGATGTGTTGTTCCAACAAGATAATGCTCACCCACACACTGCCCGTGAAATTCAACATGCTCTGTGAGAAGTGCAGCCGCTTCCTTGGCCAGCATGATCTGCGGACTTATCTCCAGTCGAGTATGTGTGGGATATGATGGGACGAGAAGTGACTACTGCGACTCATCAGCCAGCAACTCTTGCAGAACTACGTGAAAATGTCGAATAACAGTGGCATAACCTATCCCAAGACAGTATTCGCTGTCTGTACGATCTATGGTAGTACGGTAGATAATCGCATCTCGATTGTTCAAACGCTGAAGGCCACCAGTGAGCTCAACGCCTCCACAGCGGACATTACCCACGGTAAGCCATCCAGTACCATGAACAGTTTTATCATTACTTGTTAGTGTAAAATTCAAAATACCACTACAAAAACAAAAGGACCATCAAGTACAACAACACGTAAACCAGAGTTAGCGCCTGCATTGCCGTCCTCGAGGCTGCACCACGTACCAACAAGCGTGTTTCAGCGTGGCTCGATACTTGGTACCTCGAACTGCGTATTTCATTGATCTCTAAATGTAATAATTTCATGCACTCCATATGCACTCTTGCAATAAGGTGTGAAAGGGCAGTGCATTGGCGGAGCTGTCATTTGTACTCGGGTTATTCGTGTTAAAGGGTTTCCGACGTGATTGTGTCCGCACGATGGGAATTAAAAGACTTAGAACGCGGAATTGTTCTTAGAGCTACACGCGTGGGACATATTATTTCGGAAATTGTAAGCGAATTCAATAGATGAATCGGTATTCCGAGATCCACCGTGTCAAGAGAAACATCATCTCTCACCACGAACAATGCTGTGGCCGACAACCTTCACTTGACTACCGAGAGCAGCGGCGTTTGTGTAGAGTAGTCAGTGCCAACGGGCAAAGAACACTGCGTGAAGGGTCCTCGAGGCGTTCCCCCGGAGCCAGCACAATCCAGTAACAGTGGAGCTCGGACTATGAATCCCAGTCATAAAAAGCCCCCCAATCCCCCGGTGGAACTTGAGGAAAGCTGACTGGAATAAATACCGATCCTATGTTGAGAAAACGATAAATCGGATACCACCAAAACCTGAGAACTACAAAAGATTCGTAAACTTAGTACAAAAAGCGGCCCTAAATGCAATTCCACGAGGATCGAGAAAGGAATACACCCCCTGCTGGACGAAAGAGTGTTAAACACTACTGGAGGAATATGAGAAGACTGGGTACGAGGAGACTGCAGACCAACTAATCAACGCCATGAATGACGAGTAGATGGAAGGAGGCGATGGAAAATCTAGATTTTACCCACTCCAGCAGGAAGAGCTGGGGCCTACTGAGGAAATTAGGCGGTGCCACAGCGCCTAACAGGCCGACTCTTGGAACCAGCGCATCTGAGATTGCAGCTGTCCTGAAACAGACCTCCAAAATCCAGCTAAAAACAGCCGAAAAGAGAGAAATTTCCCAAGAGCTAAGCAGTTTATTGCTTAATAACCCAACCAACATGGGCATTGTAAAAGAAGTGGAGACAGAAGAGATATCCCAGGCCTTGAAGCTAATGAAGACAGGAAAAGCAGCCGGACCCGACAACATCCTACCAGAATTCTTAAAGGAATTGGGAACTTTAGGAAGAAGGTGGCTGGCTAAACTTTGTACGGAATGCATAAGCACGGGGGTTGTGCCTAAGGAATGGAAAGAAGCAAAAATCATCGCCGTGCTGAAACCCGGAAAGACTGGAGATAATCCTAGGAATTACAGACCAATATCCATGCTATGTACCTCCTATAAATTATTCGAGAGAATATTGCTGACTAGATTAACTCCATACATCGAAGCCAACCTCCCAACATACCAAGCGGGTTTCCGAGCAGGTATAAACTGCTGCGATCAAGTGCTGTCCCTCACAACCTATATTGAGAAAGGCTTCCAGAACAAGATGAAAACTGGCCTGGTCCTCATAGACCTCACATCAGCTTACGACACAGTATGGGTTGAAGGGTTACTGCTTAAGCTAACGAGAATCATAAATTGCAAGCTGACTTAAAAAACTACTCAAGAACATACTAACGAACAGGAAAATCAAGGTCTCACTCCATGGTACGAACAGTAAGAGCATGGTTCTGAATAATGGTCTGCCACAGGGTTCGGCACTAGCACCCACTCTCTTCAGTCTATGTATAGCTGACTTGCCAGAAACTAAATCACGCAAATTTGCATATGCAGATGACCTGGCCATCGCATATCAGAGTAAAAACTACAACGATCTCGACGAAACACTGAATGCAGACCTTGAAGTCCTGAACAACTATTACTCCAAGTGGCACCTACTTCCCAACCCCAACAAAACAACCAGCACTATAATGCACCTCAACAACAGAGAGACACACAGAAAATTACAGATCTTTTCGAATGGCCAAAGCATAAGACATGAGGATAAGCCTAAATATTTGGGAGTGAAACTAGACCGGACCTTAACGTACAGCTCACACCTCGAAGACACAAAAAAAAAAACTAAAATCCCGCAATGCTATCCTTTCGAAACTGGCTGGAACAACATGGGGATGTGGAGCGAGCACTTTGAGAACTTCAGCACTAGCCCTTGTCTACACTGTAGCTGAATACTGTTCACCAGTCTGGAAGAGAAGTGCACACGTATCTAAAGTGGATGTCCAGCTGAGGGAGACAATGCGAATAATCTCGGGAACACTCAGGGCCACCCCCTGTGCATGGCTTCCTGTACTGGCGAACATAGAGCCTCCAGAAATCAGGCGATCACAGCTAGCCCTAAAAACCTACAGGAAAATTATAGACAACCCGGACCTCCCTATCCACCAAGATCTGACACCGACAAACAGGCTTAAACCCAGATCACCTTTTTGGAAAATCGGTGAAGAACTACAAGCCTTTGAGCCGAGAACGGCCTGGAAGGAAGTATGGTCGGCAAGTGAATTTAAGAACAAAAACTTAGTACATGATCCGAACAAGAAGATTGATGGCTTCAACCTACCAAGGAGAGTGTGGACAGCTCTAAATCGGGTCAGAACGAGTGTTGGGAGATGTAAACACCTGATGAACAAGTGGGGCCTGGCAGACAGCGCTGTATGTGAGTGCGGTGAAATACAGACAATGGACCATCTACTCGTGTGCAAAGTGTGTGGCTATGGTGGTGAACTCATGGACATACATAGACTCAGTGACTCAGCCATAGAGTGGCTCAAAAACATATCTAATATAGTGTAGAATTATATTGTTTTCTTTTTAGTATATAGTGATAAGAATATTGTAAATTATGCCTCTGTGATGCCGAACGAGTAAATAAAAATAAAAACTGCGTGAAGTAACCGCAGAAATCAACGTGGGACGTACGACGAACGTTTTAGTTATGACAGTGCTGCGAAATTTAGCGTTGATGGGCTATCGCAGCAGACGAGCGACCAGAGTGTCTTTGCTAACAGCACGATATCGCCTGCAGCGCCTCTCCTGGACTCGTGGCCATATCGGTTGGACCCTAGACGACTGGAAAACCGAACCCTGGTCAGGTGAGTCCTGATTTCAGTTGGTAAGGCGTGATCGTAGGGTTCGAGTGTGATGCAGACCCAATGAAACCATGGACCCAAGTTCTGAACATGGCACTGTGAAATCTGCTTGTTTCCCCATAATGGTGTTTACATGGAATACAATGAGTCCTCTGATCCAACTGAACGGTCATTGACGTTATGGCTACGTCCGACAACTAGGAGACCATTTGCAGCCATTCATGGACTTCTTGTTCCCAGACAACGATTGAATTTTTAAGGGACCACAATCGTTCACGGTTGGTTTGAAGAACATTCTGGACAGTTCGAGCGAATGATTTGGCTACCCATCGAACATTCACGGCACATAATTGAGAGATCAATTCGTACACAAAATCGTACACAGGCAACACTTCCTCAGTTATGGTCGGCAGCATTGCTCAATATTTCTGTAGGGGACTTCCTTCGACTTGTTGAGTCCATGCCACGTCGAGTTGCTGCACTGCACAGGGCAACAGGAACTCCGACACGATATTAGGAGGCATCCCATGGCTATTGTCACCTCACTGCAATTATGTTCCTTGCTTTCTACACTCCTGGAAATTGAAATAAGAACACCGTGAATTCATTGTCCCAGGAAGGGGAAACTTTATTGACACATTCCTGGGGTCAGATACATTACATGATCACACTGACAGAATCACAGGCACATAGACACAGGCAACAGAGCATGCACAATGTCGGCACTAGTACAGTGTATATCCACCTTTTGCAGCAATGCAGGCTGCTATTCTCCCATGGAGACGATCGTAGAGATGCTGGATGTAGTCCTGTGGAACGGCTTGCCATGCCATTTCCACCTGGCGCCTCAGTTGGACCAGCGTTCGTGCTGGACGTGCAGACCGCGTGAGACGACGCTTCATCCAGTCCCAAACATGCTCAATGGGGGACAGATCCGGAGATCTTGCTGGCCAGGGTAGTTGACTTACACCTTCTAGAGCACGTTGGGTGGCACGGGATACATGCGGACGTGCATTGTCCTGTTGGAACAGCAAGTTCCCTTGCCGGTCTAGGAATGGTAGAACGATGGGTTCGATGACGGTTTGGATGTACCGTGCACTATTCAGTGTCCCCTCGACGATCACCAGTGGTGTACGGCCAGTGTAGGAGATCGCTCCCCACACCATGATTCCGGGTGTTGGCCCTGTGTGCCTTGGTCGTATGCAGTCCTGATTGTGGCGCTCACCTGCACGGCGCCAAACACGCATACGACCATCATTGGCACCAAGGCAGAAGCGACTCTCATCGCTGAAGACGACACGTCTCCATTCGTCCCTCCATTCACGCCTGTTGCGACACCACTGGAGGCGGGCTGCACGATGTTGGGGCGTGAGCGGAAGACGGCCTAACGGTGTGCGGGACCGTAGCCCAGCTTCATGGAGACGGTTGCCAATGGTCCTCGCCGATACCCCAGGAGCAACAGTATCCCTAATTTGCTGGGAAGTGGCGGTGCGGTCCCCTACGGCACTGCGTAGGATCCTACGGTCTTGGCGTGCATCCGTGCGTCGCTGCGGTCCGGTCCCAGGTCGACGGGCACGTGCACCTTCCGCCGACCACTGGCGACAACATCGATTTACTGTGGAGACCTCACGCCCCACGTGTTGAGCAATTCGGCGGTACGTCCACACGGCCTCCCGCATGCCCACTATATGCCCTCGCTCAAAGTCCGTCAACTGCACATACGGTTCACGTCCACGCTGTCGCGGCATGCTACCAGTGTTAAAGACTGCGATGGAGCTCCGTATGCCACGGCAAACTGGCTGACACTGACGGCGGCGGTGCACAAATGCTGCGCAGCTAGCGCCATTCGACGGCCAACACCGCGGTTCCTGGTGTGTCCGCTGTGCCGTGCGTGTGATCATTGCTTGTACAGCCCTCTCGCAGTGTCCGGAGCAAGTATGGTGGGTCTGACACACCGGTGTCAATGTGTTCTTTTTTCCATTTCCAGGAGTGTATAATTCCAAAGTATCTACTTGCAAATCGGATATCAAAAAGCAAACGTTTTCTATGTAGCGTCGAATATTACACACATCCTACATCGTCTTGAACTATCTGCAAAACATTAATAGTAGCGCCGATTTTACCAAACTAGCACCACTCAGTCCATTTCAGCACTCAAAATAACCTACCACCACTACACGAAAAGAGAAAAAAAGTCACCCTTCTCGCTAGAGACGTTGTTGCCTGTGGCTTAATGGATCAGCTGCGAATTCGGGATAACGGTGGACACAATTGCCTGGCCAACAACTTTACTTGAAATTTATCTCCAGACCCGTCAGAAATATAATTTATTTTGTGATCGACTAATAATCGCCAACAAAGTACTCCATTACCAGTATTAAATATTAATGTTGTTAGTAACGGTTTCGTTTCTTCTGTCGTTAACTTGGTGAAACTAAGAAACAGAAAACGGAATTAAATAGAACCCAGCTACTGAAAGTTGCTAGATGTACCCTATTTGTCCCAATGATAATCATCTTCCGTTGCCAAATAGATTATCTTACTATGCCGACCAAATCACCCAGTCGACCCCAAATCCAAAACAAACCATCTTGATCTTCAGCACAAACCGCAAAGAAAAGAGAATGAGCAGCGTTATTGGCACTTTTTAATTATGCTCGATCTCATTTTATGGCTGTCCGTTGGTTCTGCAGCGGACAGCTTCGATGCTGTGGGCGTTATTTACCATCCATGTGGTGTACTGCGGCATTTCTTAGTTCAGGCAGGGTGGCTGCAGTACAATTATAATTAAAGTTTCACTGTAATTAATAATATATAGAAAACACAGTTTACATCATGTCGTTGTTGTTGTGGTCTTCAGTCCAGAGACTGGTTCGATGCAGCCCTCCATGATACTCTATCCTGCGCAAGCTTGTTCATCTCTACTGCAACCTACATCCTTCTGAATCTGTTTAGTATATTTATCTCTTGGTCTCCCTCTACGGATTTTACCCTACACGATGCCCTCCAATACTAAATTGGTGATCCCTTGTTGCCTCAGAACATGTTCTACCAGCCGATCACTTCTTCTAGTCAAGTTGTGCCACAAATTCCTCTCCTCCCCTATCCTATTCAGTACCTCCTCATTAGTTACGTGATCTACCCATTTAATCTTCAACATTCTTCTGTAGCATCACATTTCGAAAGCTTCTAGTCTCTTCTTGTCTAAACTAGTTATCGTTCATGTTTCATTTCCATCCATGGCTACACTCCACTTTCCAAAGTTACTTTCTGACACTTAAACCTACACTCGATGTTTAGAAATTTCTCGTTTTCAGAAATGCTTTCCTTGCCATTGCCAGTCTACATTTTATATCCTCTCTACTTCGACCATCATCAGTTATTTTTCTCCCCAAATAGAAAAACTCATTTACTACTTTAGGTGTCTCGGGATACTGAAGACCTAACGTGCAATTTGGACGGGACGTGGTACGATATCCTTCAGAAGGACATCCAGCAAATCTACTAATCAGTGCCAGCTGCTTGCATAAGGGCCAGAGGTGGTCCAAAGCGTTACTGACTTGCTCAATTTTTGAAGCACTTGCTGCGGATTAAATCACCCAATTTTTCTGCAATTGTAATCATTTGACTTTCTGTATGTAAATCACATCTGCTGATTTCCGTCCCAACCGGATAATTCCTTCGTGGTGCACTCTTTTTCTTTTTTGTTTTAGAGAGTGTACTTAGGGTGTCCCATTTATCCTGACAATCACAGGTAACTATTTATGCAGAAGCAAAATACAAAATTTATCATACAAATGCTGTTTAACTACCAGAGGGCCTTTAAGCGGCATGATTGCCTTTCTCGTATCTTTGTTCGTTGCGATGATGTGACCAACAGTACGTCTTCTGTTTTTATATAGCTCCCTGTATTTTTTATTCCTTAATCCATATTTTCTCCTCAAGAAGGTAGGCGTAATGCTACTAGGACAGAGAAACTCAACAGAGAGCGATATGTTGGCAAGAACACTCCTTCGTGATGAATGTTTCCTCATCTTGTCGTGACGCTTGAGGAAACGGAAAGTTTCAACTCAAGGCGAAGTAACCGTTGTAGAACTCGCAAACAAGAAGCTGCTGAAGTGTCTGTTCTCGCTTTTGTGGGAATGAATCCACACGTAAGCACAGGCCAGCTTGAAGAGTAAATTGACATTGCATTCTAACACGTCGCTAATACCATCCTTATCACGTACACTAACACCAAGAACGTGCATGGAAATAATTTCAAGAACAGTATACAGCAAAAACAATGTCGCAGAAGAACGTCTGGCTGCCGAGGGTTTACTGCTGTGCCCACTGATAGAACCATAGGATCAGTTGGTATTTTCCTCTTGCTTTTGCATTCTTCCCACCACTCGCCTTCCTAGCTGGACTGGGCTCTAGCAAACGAGCCAGTTGTCTAAGAATTCGGGAGAGAGGGGCAGCAGTCATTATTACAGTGGCCTCGCATTCGGGAGGGACAAAAGTTCAAACTCGCGTCTGACCATTCTGATTTAGTTTTTCCGTGATTTTCCATGGTTCCTTTGAAAGGGCATTGCCGATTTTCTTCCCCATCTTTACCTTTTCCGATGGAACCTATGACTTCGCTGTTTGGTCCCTCCCAACCCAGTTCTGTAATAACTGAAATAACGTCCAGCATTATGCTATTTCAGTTATTACAAAATACGATTGATTGTTTGCTTGATTTTGGGGGAGGGGACCTAACAGTGAGGTCATCGTTCCATCATGTATGCATCCCCCTCCCCCCTCCCCCCCACCCCACCCCATGAACCGTGGACCTTGCCGTTGGCGGGAGGCTTGCATGCCTCAGTGATACAGATAGCCGTGCCGTAGATGCAACCACAAGGGAGGGGTATCTGTAGAGTGACCAGAAAAACGTATGGGTCCTGAGGAGAGGTAGCAGCCTTTCCAGTAGTTGCAGGGGCAACAGTCTGGATGACTGACTAATCTGGCCTTATAATATTAACCAAAACGGCTTTGCTGTGCTGGTACTGCGAATGGCTGAAAGCGAGGAGAAACTATAGCCGTAATTTTTCCCGATGGCATGCATATTTACTGTATGGTTAAACGATGATGGCGTTCTCTTGGGTAAAATATTTCGGAGGTAAAATAGTCCCCCATTCGGATCTCCGGGCGGGAACTACTCAAGAGGACGTCATTACCAGGAGAAAGAAAACTACGAATCAGAGCGTGGAATGTCAGATCCCTTAATCGGGCAGATAGGTAAGAAAATTTAAAAAGGGAAATGGATTGGTTAAATTTGGATATGGTGGGAATTAGTGAAGTTCGGTGGTAGCAGGAACAAGACTTCTGGTCAGGTGAATACAGGGCTATAAATACAAAATAAAATAGGGATAAGGCAGGAGTAGGTTTAATAATGAATAAAAAATAGGAGCGCGGATAAGTTACTATAAACAGCATAGCGAACGCATTATTGTAGCCAAGATAGGAATGAAGACCACGTCTACCACAGTAGCACAAATTTATATGCCAACTAGCTCCGCAAATGACGAAGAGACTGAATAAATGTATGATGCGATAAAAGAAATTATTCAGATAGTTGAGGGAGATGAAAACTTAAAAGTCATGGGGAACTGGAATTCAATATTAGGGAAAGAAAGAGAAGGAAAAGTAATAGGTGAATATGCACTGGGGATAAGGAATGAAAGAGGAAGCCGCCTGGTAGAATTTTGCACAGAGCATAACTTAATCACAGCTAACACTTGGTTTAAGAATCATGAAAGGAGGTTGTATACGTGGAAGAGGCCTGGAGACACTGGAGGATTTCACATAGATTATTTAATGGTAAGCAGAGATTGAGGAACCAGGTATTAAACTGTGTGACATTTCCAGGGGCAGATGTGGACTCTGATTACAAATTATTGGTTATGAGCTGTAGAACAAAACTGAAGAAACTGCAACATGGTAGGAATTTAAGGAGATGGGACCTGGATAAACTGAAAGAGCCAGCGGTTGTAGAGAGTTTCAGAGAGAGCATTAGTGAACGATTGACAAATACAGGCGAAAGAAATACAGTAGAAGAAGGATGGATAGCTTTGAGAGATGAAATTGTGAAAGCAGCAGATGATCAAGTAGGTAAAAAGACGAGGGCTAGTAGAAAAAAATCCTTGGGTAACAGAAGATATATTCTATTAAATTGATGAAAAGAGCAAATATAAAAATACACTAAATGAAGCGGCGAAAAGGAATACAAACGTCTCAAAAATGAGATCGACAGGAAATGGAAAATGACTAAGCAAGGATGGCTAGACGACAAATGTAAGGATGTAGAGGCATATATCACTAGGGGTAAGATGGATACTGCCTACAGGAAAATTAAAGAGACCTTTGGAGAAAAGAGAACCGCCTCTATGAATATCAAGAGATCAGATGAAAAACCAGTACTAAGCAAAGAAGGGAAATCGGAAGGGTGAAAGGTGTATATAGTTTATACAAGGGCGATGTACTTGAGTGCAATATTATACAAGTTCAAGAGAATGTAGGTGAAGATGAAATGGGAGTTATGATACTGCGTGAGGAATTTGACAGAGTACTGAAAGAAGTAAGTCAAGAAAAGGCCTCCGGTATTGACAGCATTCCATTATAACTACTGATAACTTTGGGAGAGACAGCAATGACAAAACTCTACATTCTGGTGAGCAAGATGTATGAGACAGGCGAAATACCCTCAGACTCAATAAGAATATGACTATTCCAATCTCAAAGAAATCAGGTGTCGACAGGTGTGAAAATTTCCGAACTATCAGTTTAATAAGTCACGGCTGCAAAATACTAACACGAATGCTTTACAGACGAATGGAATAACTGGTAGAAGCCGACCTTGGGGAAGATCAGTTTGGATTCCATAGAAATGTTTGAAGACGCGACGCAGTACTGGCCCTACGCCTTATCTAAGAAGATAGGTTAAGGAAAGGCAAACCTACTTTTCTAGCATTATAGACTCAGAGGGGGCTTCTGACAATGTTAACTGTCATGCTCTCTTTCAAATTCTGAAGGTGGCAGGGGAAAAATACAGGGAGCAACAGGCTATTAACAGTTTGTACAGAAACCTGATGGCAGTTATAAGAGTGGAGGAGCATGAAAGAGAAGCAGTGGTTGAGAAGGAAGTAAGACAGGTTTGTAGCTTATCCCCGATGTCATTCGGTCTCTATATTGAGCAAGCAGTAAAGGAAACAATAGAAAAATTCGGAGTAGGAATTAAAATCAATGGAAAAGAAATAAAAACTTTGAAGTTTGCCGATGACATTGTAATTGTGTCAGAGACAGCAAAGGACCTGGAAGAGCATTGAACGGAATTGACGGTGTCTGGAAAGGAGGATATAAGATGAACATCAATAAAATCAAAATGAGAATAATGGAGTGTAGTCGAATTAAATCAGGTGATGCTGAGAGAATTAGATTAGGAAATGAGACACTTAAGTATTAGATGAGTTTTACTATCTGGGGAGCAAAATAACTGATGATGGTCGAAGTAGAGAGGGTATAAAATGTAGACTGGCCCTGGCAAGGAAAGCGTTTCTGAAGAAGAGAAATTTGTTAACATCGAGTGTACATCCAAGTGTCAGGAAGACCTTTCTGAAAGTATTTGTGTGGAGCGTAGCCTAGTATGGAAGTGAAGCATGGACAGTAAATAATTAAGACAAGAAGAGAATAGAAACTTTCGAAATGTAGTGCTACAGAAGTATGCTGAAAATGGGTAGATTACGTAACTAATGATGAGGTGCTGAATAGAACTGGGTTGGGTTGGGTTGTTTGGGGAAGGAGACCAGACAGCGAGGTCATCGGTCTCATCGGATTAGGGTAGGATGGGGAAGGAAGTCGGCCGTGCCCTTTCAGAGGAACCATCCCGGCATTTGTCTGGAGTGATATAGGGAAATCACGGAAAACCTAAATCAGGATGGCCGGACGCGGGATTGAACCGTCGTCCTCCCGAAAATAGAATTGGGGAGAAGAGGAATTTGTGGCAGAACCTGACTAAAAGAAAGGATTGGTTGGTAGAACACGTTCTGAGGCATGACGTGATCATCAATTTAGTACTGGAGGGTAAAAATCGTAGAGGGAGACCAAGAGATGAATGCACTAAGCATATTCAGGAGGATGTACGTTGCAGTAGTTGCTCGGAGATGAAAAAGATCGCACAGGATAGGGGAGCATGGAGAGTTGCATCATTTCAGTCTCTGGACTGAAGACCACAACAACGACATCCGTCTAGCCTGTATAGTCTCACAGTTTTAGGTAGCATGATTTATAGATGACTTCGATCTATTATAAATAATGAAGTAATAAAACTATAAAGACTGCAATAACTATTTATTAAAAATGATAGCCCGTTTCGGTCTTTATTTTGACATCCTTTTACATTCAGTATCAATTTTATTACTTCAACACGTGTTTCCTTCAGTTTACTTGTAACATGTCAGTTCCCGGCCGCGCTCTTCGGGTAGTGGTCGTCGTAATTATGAATGCCAGCGCAGGTTTCCTGGTTTCCTGATTATTCGCCAGCGTGGAAATCAAGCTGAGTAGTGGTGGTCTGGTCCGGAACCGCTGTTTTCAAAGGTGAGTGAATTCCGTGCTGCCCTGCGTTTCCTAGTACTCTTTGGGAAACAAATCTCTCAGAGGGTTGCCAGAAAGCTGCACCTTGCTGCAGGTACTCCGAGCTTTAGCACGAAATGGTAATTCAAAATTCTTAGATTCTGCTCTGGAGACTGATAGGTCTGCTTGTTAAAATACGAGGGCTATTCGGAAAGTAAGGAACGATAGGTCGCGAAATGGAAACCTCAGTGAAAATCAAAACTATTTTATTTGCAACGGTTAGCTACACCTTCCAGCTACTTCTCTACACAGTCACCGCTCAGACTTAAATACCTCTCATAACGCTGTACCAACTTTTGAATTCCCTCATTATAGAAGACAGCCGCCAGTGCTTTTCGACAATTTTCTACCCTGGACTGCACATTACTGTCTTTGTCAAAATATTGTCTTCACAGCCAGCGGTTCATTTGAGCAGATATGAACCTCAGGGGTAGCCATTTACGGACTGTACTGTGGGTGATCAAACACTTCCCATCGAAAACGCTGCAGGAGCATCTTCATTTGTCGTGTAGAACGAACCGCATGAGAGTTATGTTATGGGGATTGCATAGCTTCAGGCGAAATCTTTCGCCAGGCCCTCGTACTTGGCGGGAGACGCTAATTTCTAGCCATCTTTACGTTCTCACTGTTAGCTCAGAACTGAAAAGAGCGACATGATGCGATCGATGGTCGTACTAGACACAGTGCTCAACGCATCTGTGCAAAGCTTCATCAGATTTTCACAATATTTTCCATTTCGCGACCGATCGTTCTTTACTTTCCGAATAACGCTCGTGATTTTTTGGAGCGAATTTCGGCAGCTGGCGATATCGGGGAGTCACTCGGTAGCCGTCGCGAGAAGAACGTGGGTTTTTGCGAAAAAGGCAGCGACTTAATGAGAGAGAATTTGCTAGCTGGACAGAGGTCTCATATTTGAAAGTGGAGATAGCAGGTAGCTGTAGGTAGTATTTGATAACAACGAGAAGCACTTAGCGAGTGCTTATGGAAGACACTTACGGAGAACACTTATTACAGTGGAAACTTAAGGGCTTTTCGTGTGTATCTTTCTCCCTTCTTACTTTAGATTTTTATTCAGTTTTGTTTATGGTAACTGTAAACCGGTTGCAACCGGTATATGGACTGTTAGTGGTGTTCGTTTTCAAAACCAGAGTCCATACTGACAGTCTACTGAAAATAGTTGGATAGCTACAGATACTGATTAGTCGTATAGAAGAAGATAGTACACTGGTGTGGTTAACTTAAGGAGGCGAGTAACATCTGCGTGATGTGTCACTACCAAGTAACACAGCTTGATGAAACTTCGACCGTACACAGAACGAACCGCCACAGTACAGTACACAAGGTAGCTGAAAGAAATAAGCAATTAGACGAATAAAAATGACATTTTTATTTATAGACAATAATTATACTGAAGGCACCGCGATTTATGATGGTCTGTTGGATATTACAAAAGATGGGACATGTTTCTTAACGCTAGATTACTATACCCTCATAAAATTTACGATTGCAGTAGGGTAGAAACCAGTACGTTTTGTACTTAATTTTGTATGTCACGTACCATTGGAGATCTATAAGTTGTAATTAACTAATGCATAACCCATAAATTATGACTTCGCCGCCCGGCGTAGCCGCGCGATCCGAGGCATCTTGTCACGGTTCGCGCGGCTCCCCCCGTCGGAGGTTCGAGTCCTTCCACGGACATGAGTGTGTGTGTTGTCTTTAGCGTAAGTTAGTTTAAGTTAGATTAAGTAGTGCGTAAGCTCAGTGACTGATGACCTCAGCAGTTTGGTCCCATGAGACCTTACCACAAATTTCAAATGACTTCCTTTGAGTAAAATGTGGAGTAGAAAACATTACACTGGTTTAGTAGCAATGCAACATTTTCCCCACTTTATCGTTCTAGAGTTAATACGATGTGCGGTAACCGCGGACGGTAATGCCTCCTCTGCTACGTGCTCCCATCCTGACCGCAAAGTTGGTAATGAGTTCTTGTGATAGGGTGTCCCATTCTTCCACCAACTCGGCTGACAACTTCTGGTTCGCCGTTGGTGAGTGTGGGCGTGCTACAGTCTCCTCAACGCTTACACACCATTAATCAAATTTCGTGCATGTAGAGTATCGTCTCAGTTGTGTGACTGGATTCGTGATTTCCTCTCAGAGAGGTCACAGTTCGTGGTGATAGCCGGTAAATCATCGAGCAGAACTGAAGTGATATCTGGCGTCCCGCAAGGTAGTGTCATAGGCCCTCTGCTGGTTCTGATTTACATAAATGATCTAGGTGATAATCTGAGCAGCCCCTTGTTTGCAGATGACGCTGTAATTTACGTCTAGTAAAATCATCAGACGATCAATTCCAATTAAAAAATGATCTAGAGAGAATTTCTCTATGGTGCGAAAAGTGGCAATTGGCACTAAACAAAGAAAAGTGCGCGGTCATCCTCATGGGTACTAAAAGAAATCCGATAAATTTTGGGTATACGATAAATCGCACAAGTCAATTCGACTAAATACCTAGACGTATTCGACTAAATACCTAGGAATTACAATTACGAGCAACTTAAATTGGAAAGACCACATACATAATATTGTTGGGAAGGCGAAACAAAGACTGCGCTTTGTTGGCAGAACACTTAGAAGATGCGACAAACGCACTAAAGAGATAGTCTACATTACACTTGTCCGTCCTCTGCTGGAATATTGCTGCGCGGTGTGGGATCCTTACCAGGTAGGATTGACGGAGGACATCGAAAAAGTGGAAAGAAGGGCAGCTCGTTTCGTGTTATCGCGCAATAGGGGTGAGAATGTCACTGATATGATACGCGAATTGGAGTGGCAGTCACTGAAAGTAAAGAGGTCTTCTGTGCGGCGAGATCTATTTACGAAATTTCAATCGCCAACTTTCTTTTCCGAATGCGAAAATATTTTGTTGACACCCATCATCATCATAATAAAGTAAGAGAAATCAGAGCTCGAACGGAAAGATTTAGGTGTTCCTTTTTCCCACGCGCCATTCGAGAGTGGAATGGTAGAGAAGTAGTATGAAAATGGTTCGATGAACCCTCTGCCAGGCACTTAAGTGTGAATTGCAGAGTAACCATGTAGATGTAGATGTAGATGTAATGTAGATGTAGATGCTCTGAGGACTGAAGTCTGGGCAACGGGCAGGCCAGACCATTCGCCGAATATGCTCTCGTTCCAACAGCTCATACACGTGCACTGTTTCAGGCGGTGGCGCACTGTCACTCATAGAAATGAAGTCAGGGCCGAATTCACCCTGAATAGTCGCATATGAGGAAAAAGTATAGTCTCACAATAACGCTGAGCGTTGAGTGTACCGTGTTCAAAGTTGTGGAGGTCAGAACGGTGATTTAACATTACGTCTCTTCACACCATAACACGTAGACCAACAAAACTACAATGTTCGACAATGTTCCTGGGTGCATTACATGTCCTCACGTCCGGCGTATGAAGGCAGGTCCAGAACCACTACGCAGACTGCATCAGCCCTCATCCGAGGAAAGCACTCGAGTGCACCACTCTTTGGTGCCGTTCTTGTGCTCCTGGCACCCTTGCAAATCTTTGAACATGGTACACTCATCGGTCAACGTTATTGTGACGCTGTACTCCTTCAACATGTGCGTCTTTTCAGAGGTGCATTCTGTCTACACTCCGTTTTTATGGGTGGCAATGCGCGATCCCATCGAATAGCGCAGGTAGAGGAGCTGATGGAACGAGAGGAATGGCGAGTAAACTGGCATGCCTGTTCACCCGACTTAATCCCATCGAGTACCTCTGAGATGCTTTGGGGAGACATACTGCGGCATGTCCACATGCTCCAAAGACCATGCAGCAATTGTTCACCGCACCGCTGCAGGAAAGAAACGTCATGCCACAACAACTTTTTACGAAACTTGTGGCCAGCATGGGAGCATGACGCAGAGCATGCATTGCTGTTCTTACTGATCACACACACTATTAATTACTACGTCCGTTCTTTGTAATGGTCAGGCGACCTAAAGAACTCGGTGGCTTCGGTGTAATTATTGTTTCTAAATAAATGCGTCTCTTGCGTATTTCTTTCAGTTACCTTCTCTACAACCTTAGCAGTTCTTTCTATATGTGGTGCAAGTTTCCTCGAGCTACAATTCATGGCTGTGGCACATCATGTGGAAGTTACTTTCGTGCTTAAGATTTGCACATCGATGTACCAGGTGATCAAAAGTCAGTATAAATTTGAAAACTGAATAAATCACGGAATAATGTGGATAGAGAGGTACAAATTGACACACATGCTTGGAATGACATGGGGTGTTATTAGAACCAAAAAAATACAAAAGTTCAAAAAATGTCCGACAGATGGCGCTTCATCTGATCACAATAGGAATAATTAGCATAACAAAGTAAGACAAAGCAAAGATTATGTTCTTTACAGGAAATGCTCAATATGTCCACCATCATTCCTCAACAATAGCTGTAGTCGAGGAAGAATGTTGTGAACAGCACTGTAAACCATAACCGGAGTTATGGTGAGGCATTGGCGTCGGATGTGGTCTTTCAGCATCCCTAGAGATATCGGTCGATCATGATACACTTGCGACTTCAGGTAACCGCAAAGCCAATAATCTCACGGACTGAGGTCTTGGGACCTGGGAGGCCAAGCATGACGAAAGTGGCGGCTGAGCACACGGTCATCACCAAACGACGCACGCAAGAGATCTTTCACGCGTCTAGCAATATGGGGTGGAGCGCCATCCTGCATAAACATCGTACGCTCCAGCAGGTGTTTTTCAGCCAGACTGGGGATGATGCGATTCTGTAACATATCGGCGTACCTCTCACCCTCCACGGTAGCAGTTACTCACGTTGTGCTGCCCAGCGCTGTTGTTGGACATTTTGTGAACTTTGTTTTGGTTCTAATAAAACCCCATGTCATTCCAAGCATGTGTGTCAATTTTTACTTCTCTATCTACATTATTCAGTGGTTTAGTAAGTTTTCAAATTTATACTGACTTTTTGATCACCCGGTAGTTTAACCCTGTCTCGCGGTCGAAATCGAAACTGGCGTCCCTTATTTAACATCATACTATATGTGGAGCAGATTTCACAAATAATCCGCTTACGCCAAAAAACCCTCTGCAGAAATTCTACGAAGTAATGCGTCGCTTGGTTCGTCTCGCGCAACCCCACGGAACGCAGAGTGCGTGAAGTCGTGTGATTTCGCACGACGCGACAGAAGCTGCGAGACGACGACCGAGAAGGAACGTTTCATACCTTTCGATGCTGCACTAATGCATCTACACTATGACGTGTGTTCTTCTTCAGCACTCGAAAATATCACAGTCGAACTGATGAGACGCTGAACCATCCAAATGGTTCAAATGACTCTGAGCACTATGGGACTTAACATCTGAAGCCATCAGTCACCTAAAACTTAGAACTACTTAAACCTAACCTAACCTAACGACATCACACATATCCATGCCCGAGGCAGGGTTCGAACCTGCGACCGTAGCAGTCGCGCGGTTCCGGACTGAAGCGCCTAGAACCGCTCGGCCACCGCGGCCGGCTGAACCATCCACAGACAAGCTTATTTTCGTCGTCTTCCCAGTGTCTTACACCGCCGTGCCCAGTGGCCTTCTGGCAAAACGATACCAACATGTGCTGGTCGGGTCATTTCCGCTTGACGTCGAAGGATACGCCAAAATCCGCTGATTAGCCGGCGGTTCAGCACCGACGGTGGCGCAGATCCGCCTTTTCCTTGGGCTTTGTTAGACCTACGGCATGAACGCAAGGTCCCGGCGGAGACAGGGCAGCCCAAAGGCGGTGACTGGAGCGCCTGCTCGCCATCACGTAAGCCCGGGGCGCCACGCAGACGTGGCCTCCGGCGCTGAAGGAGGTCGCCAAGGACACACGCCGCCGCCGCGCCGTCTGAGAAGGTTCCGCAACCTCCGGACGGGACGCTGGCACGAGTAGCGTGTTGCGCAGTGCAGTAGATGTCGCAGGGTACACATCTGCGTTATACACTGAAGAGGCAAAGAAACTGGTACAGGCATGCGTATTCAAATACGGAGATACGTAAACAAGCAGAATACGACGCTGCGGTTGGCAATGCCTATATAAGACAACAAGTGTCTGGTGCAGTTGTTGGATCGGTTACTGCTGCTACGATGGCAGATTATCAAGATTTAAGTGAGTTTGAATGTGGTGTCACCGCACGAGCGATGTGAGACAGTACTTCCGAGGTAGCGACGAAGTGGGGATTTTCGCGTACGGTCATTTCACGGGTGTACAGTGAACATCAGATATCCGGTAAAACATCAGATCTCGGACATCGCTGCGGCCGGAAAAGATCCTGCAAGAACGGCACCAACGACGGCAAGAAAATCTTTCAACGAGACACAAGTGCAAGCCTTAGGCGAATGGTCACAAATTTCAATGCTTGACCATCAACAAGTGTTAGCGTGCGAACCATTCAACGAAACATCATCGATATGGACTTTCGGAGCCGAAGACCCACTCGTGTACCCTTGATGACTGCACGGCACAAGGCTTTATGCCCCACCTGGGCCCATCAAGAACGACATTGCCTGTTGATGACTGGAAACATGTTGCCTAGTCGGATGAGTCTCGTTTGAAATTGTATCGAGCGGATGGGCGTGTACGGGTAGGGAGACAACGTCATGAATCCATGGATCCTGCATGTAAGCAGAGGACTGTTCTAGCTGGTGGAGGCTCTGTAATGATGTAGGTCGTGTGCAGTTGGAGTGATACGGGACCCGTGATACGTCTAGATACGACTCTGAGAGGTGGCACGTACGTAAGCATCCTGTCTGATCACCTACATTCATTCATATCTATTATGCGTTCCGACGGACATGGGCAAAGCACCACACGTCCAGAATTGCTATAGAGTGGCTCCAGGAACACTCTTCTGAGTTGAAACAGTTCGGCTGACCACCAAACTCCTCAGACATGAATATTGTTGAGGGTATCTGGAATGCCTTGTAACATGCGGTTCAGAAGAGATCTCTACCCCCTCGTACTGTTGTTGATTTATGGACAGCACTGCACGATTCACGGTGTCAGTTCCCTACACTACTACTTCAGACATCAATAGACTTCATGCTATGTCGTGTTGTGGCACTTGTGCATGCTCCCGGGAGTCCTGCACGATATTAGGTAGGTGTGCCAGTTTCTTTCGGTCTTCAGTGTAGTTTTGAAAGGTGATGGTAAAATTTTCAGACTGTGGTTGCTAAACATCTTTCAAGTATTACCTCATTAATAAGCTGTTCAGCTTCATTTTCGTTCTGCATTATTTGTTTCAACCACTCCGATTTAATGTAGGCAATTACTGGCCATAATCAGTCTTCTTCAGATTTACAAAAAATGAATCAAGAATGATAACGAAACATAGCCGAAATATCCTCCTGTTTTATTAAATAAATACAAACCTTTGAAGTACATACATGGTGTAATGGGTATAAATGCAGGTATTTCTGTTGGTGACTGAGAATGGTGTACTGAACAATACTGCATCAGTATTTATATCATTCTCTGACTAATAACTACAGCTAATACAAGTCACATGTTTTTACTTTGGGTAATACCTCCAAGAACATTTGACAACAGCAAGCCATTATTGTTTATTTTCCCCTGTGCAGCACGTCAAGTGTTGGAGTATAGAAACTTGGACGCAAAATGTTAATTCAGTACTGAAAGGCGTAATCCACTTAATGGTGCAGTTATCACCGTGCAGAAAATATCATTTCAGTAGGACTGAAAAATCAACCAACACACTGATCTGTGTAAAAGTTAAGGCACCACATATAAAAATATCTGCACTTAACACCCATTACACCCTGTATGTAACCTTATCAGACTGGTAACAGTGTAACATGTCAACGTGGTCACCATATATGGCAGTGGCAGTCTCACCATTAAAATATTGGAGGCGAACATCCTGGAAGTTACCTATACAGGCATCCGTCTTGACGGTAGGTGCAACGTGAGACAGTGGGGAGTATGGGTGAGTGAAGGGGGGGCAGGAGAGACTAGGAGAAGGAAACACCTGTATATGCGTAGGCGCCTGTATATGTTATATGTTGGCATGTCCTTACTTTAAGAGTGGCTAAAACGAAAAAGCACCTAATGGGAAAATATGAATTCCGACAACAAAGTTTTTCAAAAAATGGCTCTGAGCACTATGGGACTCAACATCTTAGGTCATAAGTCCCCTAGAACTTAGAACTACTTAAACCTAACTAACCTAAGGACATCACACACACCCATGCCCGAGGCAGGATTCGAACCTGCGACCGTAGCAGCCTCGCGGTTCCGGACTGCAGCGCCAGAACCGCACGACCACAAAGTTTTTCGTTAAAATGGGAACAAGCGTTAACAGAAATGGTAAGGCAAAAGAACTTTAAATTATTTTCTGAAGTTAATAAGACATCTGAATAAACTTATTCAAGATACCAATATTAGCTGAAAATAAAAAACCGTTCAGAATATTATTAAATATTGAAGCAATATAATTAAAGATAATTTAATGTGATCTAACGGTATTTTTCAAAGCACAAACACATTTTTTGCAGTCTGGAGGGCATTGTATCACAGCTGACGTGAATAGTCGCGGCTTTTAGTTTCTGTGATACAGCTAAGGAAGGGTAGTCACTCATGTGTGTTTACAATTTCAGTTCCTCTTGTACCTTTGTCGATTTCTGCATCTCCTACAAACTATCAGATCCTGTCTACATTGTTGTTTTATGAATCCATCTGCCATTGTTATCTCCATGCTATTATAAATTTTCTTATCACTTATGATTTTCCATTCAACTCTCGTGTGTATGTGAATCATTTTTTTCTTGCAACTTTTCGCTATTGGTCTATGCATAAGTTGTCCGTGTATTATTCTGGAGAAGAAATAAAAACTTTTAGATCTGACGATGACGTAATTCCGTCAAAGACAGCAAAGGGTTTGGAAGAGCAATTGAACGGAATGGACTGTGTATTGAAAAACAGAGTAGGCTATAAGATGAATATCAACAAAAGTAAAACATGTCTAATACATTAGATTAGGAAATGAGACACCAAAAGTAGTAGATGAGCTTTCCTATTCCCAGTTTTAAACATGGCTTCCTATTTCGGCAGAAAAATGACTAATGATGGACGAATTAGAGAGTAAATAGAATACAGGTTTGCAATACCAACAAAAGAATTATCAGAATAGATGATAATATTAACATCTAATATAAATTTAAGTGTTAGGAAGTTGTTTCAGAAGTTATTTTCCTCGAGTGTAGCCTTCTACGCAAGTGAGAAATGGACGATCAGTGCTTCAGACATGAAGATAATAGAAGCTTTTGAAATGAAGGTGCTACAAAAGGTTTCTAATATTATATGGATAGATGCAGGTTCGCAACAGCAAAAAAAGCATTACTAAAATATATTAATTTATTAACATCTAACATAAATTTAATTGTTAGGAAGTAGTTTCTGAAGTTATTTCTCTTGAGTGTAGCCTTCTACGAGGAGGTACTGAATATGATTGGGGGAAAAAGAAATTTACGGTACTACTTGACTAAAATAACGAGAGCATTCTAAGGCATCAACGAATAGTCAGTATCGTAACGGAGGGAAGAGCAGGGGGTAAAAATTGTAGAAATAGACCTACAGTAAGCAGATTAAAATGGCTGTATGTTGCAGTAGATATTCAGAGATGAAAATGTTTGATTGGGATAGAACAGAGCGTAGAACTGCGTCAAACAAGCCTTTGGAAAGAAGACTGGGACAAACAGCGATGGTTTCGTAGAGTTCTTGAAATATGTAAGTAGCGATTCTGTGTTTCTTAATGTTTGTAGTAAACCTTCGGGTTGGAAGTAACGTGGTCGGTTACAAATGTAGCAGCGTAGTTTAGTGTATATTTTCACGTACCTATCGCATAATGAAGTGGATCCTGTGATGCACCCGCAAACGTAGGCTTGGGATTTTGGCTGTATCCCAATTTTCTTACAAAATGTATCGTTACAAACTTTTTGCAAAAGTCATACCACTAGACTCCTCTGTTTTAAAGTTCTCTAAAAAACGTGCATCGGTAAAGTTGCCATTAAAGGTATAGATAGTTGCCTCATACAGCGGTAGAAATATTATTTCCAGCAACATTCTCAGTTCCCTTTGTAGTATCAATTGATTTACACCTCAATTAAATATCCCGAACCAGTGACGAAGTATTGCCGTGTCCTCATTTCGTCTGACACGATATAAATTTTTACTTACAGCTCCCTCCAGCAAATCAAAGCTTATTAGGCAAAATTGTTATCGAACGGCCTTCATAGAGCCTACACGACAAGAGATACGATTCAAAATCTCGTGGTATCCTTCATAGGTTAACCGATAAAGAACAAAGGTTGGCTCTTAGCACTATGCGACTTAACTTTTGAGGTCATCAGTCCCCTAGAACTTAGAACTAATTAAACCTAACTAACCTAAGGACATCACACACATCCATGCCCGAGGCAGGATTCGAACCTGCGACCGTAGCGGTCGCTCGGCTCCAGACTGTAGCGCCTAGAACCGCACGGCCACTACGGCCGGTAAAGAACAAAGGATACAAGCATATTTCGGCTATTGCCTCTCAAAATTTCTGATATAGACACTGTGTGGCACCATTGTATACTGTGAATCCTGTCATTTGTGTTTGCGCCGCTAAAAAAAAAGAGGCACAGTGTGTGAAATAAGTTACATCTCTGGAACCACTCGGGACGGAGAATACAGGTATGCCTGGGTCAGCTTTCCTCCTGCAAACTACCATTTCTCCCGTATTTTTACCTTTTACTCCAGAGACATGCTGTTTCTCTCGGCATGAGTTTGATCTGGTGAAGGTATTTGCCAGCCACCCGCGACCAGGCATCCTTTCTAACATCTGAGATCCCACTGTAACTCTCACGCAGCTGTGAAACCGTCACCGTAATCTTTTCACAGTTGAGTGTCCACGCTATCTGATGGCGACTTGCCGCCACTTCCTCATTGCCTCTTTGTTGGAAGAATAGCCCACTTAGAAGCCGGTGTTATGCCAGAGGAGTGGTAACGCCTTGGAGTGTATGGACCTCAGAATGCATCCGTCCGTGCACAGGGAAAGTAGCAACTGACAGAGGAGATAGAATTAAGTCAAATCTCTTAAGTAACTTGTCTCGCAAGACATTTGGAGAGGGGGGAGAGCTGGTTACAGTAAAATAACTTATTCTATCAATACACGAATCAGTTACTCTTTTTTCTTACTCGAAATCTTTTGTACCAGTGGACAAAATTTTCGCCTTGCACAACCTGGGAGGATTACTACAGAGTCTGCCGTATAAACTCAACATCTGCGTCTACATTTATACTATGCAGACCACCTTACGGTGTGCAACGAACGGTTTTATTGGTAGCATTATATGTTCCTCCTCTCCTGTTTTACTCTCGAATGGCATGTGGGAAGGGTATCTGTGAGTAAAACCTCGTATGAGTTCTAATGTCTCCGGTTTTCTCGTCCTGGTCATTTCACGGGTTCTATGTGAAATTTGTTGGTTATTAACTGTAGGATAAAACTAAAGAAGTTGCTAAACGGTAGGAAATTGACATGATGGGACGAGGATAAGTTTTTTTATTGGTTTTTGGTACGTGCCAGCAGCCTCAATACTGATTCCACAGTTGCTTTCGACAAGACAGATTATACATTAGTTTAACTTGTATCCCGGTATGAAGTTAAACTGAATAAGCTGAAAGAGTGAGAGGTTGCTGAGAGTTTCTGAGGAAACATTAGGCACGGCTGACTAACTGCAGCAGGGTAAAGTAATACAGTGGGAGACGAATGGGAGCTTTAAGAGATGAAATAGTGAAGGCAGCAGAGGATCGAATACGGAAGAAGACAAATAGTAGTAAAAACCCTTTTAAATTACATGAGATATTGGAGTTAATTAGTGAAGGGTGTAAATATAAAAATGCAGGAAATGAAACCGGCAGAAGCGAATACAGACGTTTAGAAAATGTGATTAACAGAAAGTGCAGAATGGCTAAGCATGAATGGGTAGCACAAATGCAAGGCTATTGAAGCATGTGTAACTAGAGGAAAGAGAGTTGCCAATTGTAGGAAAGTTAAACAGGCCTTTCAAGATAAGAAAACCAGCTACATGAATAGCTAGAACTGACATGGAAAACCAATACTAAGCAAAGAACGCAAAGATGAAGGGTGGAAAGAGTATACAGAGTTGCTGTATAGAGTAAATGAACTTTAAGGCAATATTATATAAAGAGAGGAGGAAGTAGATGAAGATAAGATGGGAGATATAACACTACAAGAAGAAATTGACTGAGTATTGAAAGAAGCAAGTCGAAAAAATCCCCTGTCGTAGACGACATTCCGTCATAAATACTGATGTCCTTAGAAGAGACAACCATGACAGAACTATTCCATTTGGCGTGCAAGATGTATTATACAGGCGAAATACCCTCAATCTCAAGAAGAATGTAGTAATTCTAGTGCCAAAGAAGCAGATGCTGACAGGTATGTATACCACCGAACTATCTGTTTAATAAATCATTGTTACCAAGTATTGGGATAAATTAGTCGTATTTACAGAAGAGTGGAACAAATGATAGATGCCATCCTCTGGGAAGATCGGTTTGGTTTCAGGAGAAATGTTGGAACACGCGAGGCGAACTGACCCAACTACCTACTTTACAGGACACGTCAAGGTAAGGAAAATCTACATATTTTATAGAAAAAGCTTTTGACAATATTCACTGGAAATTCTGAAGGTATCATAGGCAAAATACAGGGAGTGAAAGGTTATTTATAAACTGTACAGAAACAAAGCGAGGCGGCAGTTGTAAGAGTCGAAGCCTACGAAAGGGAAGCAGCGGTTGAGATGGGAGCGAGAGCGGGTTTAGCTTATCCCCGATGTTATTCAACCTATACACTGAGGAAGCTGTGAAGGAAACCAGCGAGATATCTGGAGGAGGAATTAAAATTTAAGTAGAAAAAAAATATGGGCTTTGCTGATGACATTGTAACTCTGTCGGAGAAGGCGTAAGAATGGGAAGAGTAATTGAAAGGAATGTATAGTATGGTGGAAGAAATAAGATTTTTATAATTCTCGTGTCAGAAACGTACAGGTACCTGTACAGACATTTTACACAATTATGATTAAATTACTTTTGACCAAAACTTGGCCACTTCTGTTGCTTGTTGAAGGTCATCTTCTGTACAGGAGACTGGACGCAATCGACACCGAAGCATGTGCCGGACTGTCTGTTCTTCGCCGCAGTCACACCGAATATCATTTGGCTCAGTGTATCCCCATTTTGCCAGGTTAACTTTTGATCTTCCAACTCTGGATGTCAGTATATTCAGGGACTTTCGAGTTGTCCATTCCCTATCATGGCCTGGAGGTAAAGCTTCAACAACTCTTTTCTAACCAGGGGGAAGGTAGGTCTTAGCACTCCATAGTTTTAACCTAGCTCTTTCAGCAGTGGTTCTATGTTCCTTTGATGTCCTAAGGAAACTCTTCCTTGACTTCAGTCGTTGCAGATGCGGTTCATGCCCATACAGAGGATGAGTAATTTCTTGTTCCACTGCCTTTCTCTCCTTGTTCGCAGCTGTCTCTCTTCGAACAGGTGGTGGTGCTGTTCCTGCGAGGTGGAAAAGCCATTCGACTGAAGTGGATTTCAGGCAACGACTTATAATTCTGCAGGTTTCGTTGAGAGCTAAATCTACCTGTTTGACATGAGTTTAATTATACTAAACAGGGCTGGCATAGTCTGCCACAGAATAGCATAGTACCACTGCAAAAGTTCGGATTGTTTCAGGCTGACTACCCCACTGTAATCCGGCCAGTTTCCGTTGGAGATTGTTCCTGGTGATTTTCGACTCGCATTTCATGCAGTGTTTTTCGAAAGTGACAGATCTATCAAGTGTCACTCCTAGGTATTTTGAAGTCTCGTAGTGTTCCAATTCAACCCACGACCATACTATTTTCAACTTTCGAGTGGCTTCCTTGTTTCTCAAATGAAAAGCACACACTTGGGTCTTTGAAGGGTTTGGTTTAAGCTGGTTTGTGTTGCAGTATCTGGATGGATCTTCAGGCGCAATCGTGAGGTGGATCTGCACTGATTCAAAATCTGTGCTCTGGGTGGCTAGGGCGAGATCGTCAGCATATAAGAAGCTCCTGGTGTTTGGGGCTTTAGGTTGGTCGTTCGTGTATACATTAAACAGAACTGGAGCCAAAACACTTCC
Organism: Schistocerca cancellata; assembly: GCF_023864275.1. NCBI lineage: Eukaryota > Metazoa > Arthropoda > Insecta > Orthoptera > Acrididae > Schistocerca > Schistocerca cancellata. The sequence continues at coordinate 122,987,555 of NC_064634.1, forward strand.
TTGAAGGAGGCCATTCTTCTGTAGTCTCCATCGACTACGCTGTCCTTGAAAGTCGACGAAGTACCTGCGATTCTGCAGAAGGCAGGTGATGAGTCTGGTTTGACTTAAATCTTTGATCAGATTGTAGATCTTGACTGGTAGTAGCTGGTGACTGACCGTATGATACGCCGCTGATAAGTCGACAAATACGACTCCTGTCACCTTCTGAACTTCAAAGCCATATTCTATAAACTGTGTGAGATTTAGCAATATAAGATGAACGTCGGCAATAACAACACAAGGGGAATGGAACGTAGTCTAATTAAATCAGGCGATGCTGAGCGAATTAGATTAGGAAACGATTCACTAAAAGTACTACATGAGTTTTGCTATTTGAAATGTAGACTAATTGACGTTGCCAAAGTAGAGAGGATATAAAAGATAGACTGGCAGTGGCATGAAAAGCGTTTCTCAAGCAGAGAAACTTGTTAATGTTGAATACTGTGTTAGCGCGTCTATTCTGAAGATACTTGTCTGGAGTGTAGCCATGTACGGAAGTGAAACGTGACTGATGAACAGTTCGGGCAAGTAGAGAATAGAAGCGTCAGGAATGTAGTGCTATAGATGAATGTTGAAGAATAAATGGGTAGATCGCGCAACTAATAAGGAAGTACAGAACGTAGTTGGAAAGAAAAGATATTTGTAGCTTAACTCAACGAAAAGAAGGGATCGGTTGGTAGAACTCTTTCTGAGAATTCAAAAAATCGCCAACTTAGTTCTGGAGGGAAGCGTCAGCGGTAAGAATTGTATAGGGAGACCAAGAGATGAGTACAGTAAGCAGTTCCAAATAGCTGTTGGTTGCAGTAGTTCTTCAGATGTGAAAAAGCTTGCGGCAGAGGATAGATTACAATGGAGAGCTGCAACAACCAGTCTTCGGACTGAAGGCCACAGCACCAGGTGGAAGAATGTAATAGGTTACCCGACTCCTCCCGGAATGTATGTGTGGGGTCTTGCCCACTCGTCTCGTATAGGGTGCCTAAAGGAAGCTGCGTTCTCGGAATGCTATACAACAATTCAGGCAAAATCACATTAATAGTTTTTATTACAAATAAGAAGATTGACAATACATAACTTTACATTTACGACAAGTGTGGCAAGTGATGGGCGACATGCAAACACCAATGTTCTTCGCTATAGACAATGTGCATGCAAACAATGGATATGGATCACTCGTCACTGCTATCGTAGCACACTCTGCTAGGCCGTGCTAATACTGTCAGAATACTGAGCGGCCGCTCCTGGCAGTGCCGGCGCTTATGTTCTTCTCTTGTAGAGGTGAAACTAACTCTTTAATTATTTTTTATTAAACACTGATCTACATGATTTTCTCTGACAAAGACAGCTCAAACTTAACCTATTCATTTATTACCCACAAAATACAAGCCCAACGCAATCTAATACAAATCCAAAAAATATGAAATTACAGAAATATGAAACTACCTCCAACTCTGTTAATTTCCCAAACTCATTTCAGTCACAAATCCCGATACTAGAAACCTCATTCATTTTCATAAATCACTTACCTCACAGAAAATTTTCATAACACGAATTACAGCAATTACAGCAAGTAGCAACAACAGCCAGCTAAATAAAAGGATTCTAACTACTAGGAGGCATATGGTTAGCAAAAGATTTTGTTGTAAAGCAAACATGTATTTAGAAAATTTTACCTTATTCATGTGACAACCAGTTCCAAAAATTATTTTGCTTTTTTTTTTTTGTCATCAGTGTTCTGACTGGTTTGGTGCGGCCCGCCACGAATTCCTCTCCTGTGCTAACCTCTTCATCTCAGAGAAGCATTTGCAACCTACGTCCTCAATTAATTGCTGGATATATTTCAGTCTCTGTCTTCATCTAAAAATTTTTCCCTCTACAGTTCCCTCTAGTACCGTGGAAGTCAGTCCCTGGTGTCTTAACAGATGTCCTATCATCCTGTTCCTTCTCCTTATCAGTATTATCCACATGTTCCTTTCCTCTCCGATTCTGCGTAGAACCTCCTCATTCCTTACCTTATCAGTCCACCTAATTTCCAACATTCGTCTGTAGAACCACATCTCAATTGCTTCGATTCTCTTCTGTTCCAGTTTTCCCACAGTCCATCTTTCACTACCATAAAATGCTGTACTCCAGACGAACATTCTCAGAAATTTCTTCCTCAAGTTAAGGCCGGTATTTGAAATTAGTAGACTTCTCTTGGACAGGAATGCTCTTTTTGCCATTTCTAGTCTGCTTTTGATGTCCTCTTTTCCCCGTCCGTCATTGGTTATTTTGATCCCTAGGTAGCACAATTCCTTAACTTCATCTACTTAACTGATGTTAAGTTTCTCGCTGTTTTCATTTCTACTACTTCTCATTACCTTCATCTTTCTTTGATTTACTCTCAATCCATACTCTGTACTAATTAGACTGCTCAATCCGGTCAGCAGATCATGTAATTCTTCTTCACTTTCACTCAGGATAGCAATGCCATCAGCGAATCGTATCATTGATATCCATTCACTTTAAATTTTAATTCCACTCCTGAACCTTTCTTTTATTTCCATCATGGATTCCTCGATGTACAGATTGAACAGTTGGGGCGAAAGGCTACATCCTTGTCTTACGCCACTTTTAATAAGGTCACTTCGTTCTTGGTCTTCCACTCTTATTATCCCCTCTTGGCTGTTGAACATATTGTATATGACCTGTCTCTACCTATATCTTACCCCTACTTTTCTCAGAATTTCGAACATCTTGCACCATTTTACATTGTCGAATGCTTTTTCCATGTCGACAAATCCTATGAATGTGTCTTGATTTTTCTTTACTCTTGCTTCTATTACTAACCGCAACGTCAGTATTGCATCTCTCTTGCTTTTACCTTTCCTAAACCCAAACTGAGCGTCATCTAGGGCATCCTCAATTTTCTTTCTGTGTATTATTCTTGTAAGTAACTTGGATGCATGAGCTGTTAAGCTGATTGTGCGGTAATTATCGCTCTTGTCAGCTCATGCTGTCCTCGGAATTGTGTGGATGATACTTTTCAGAAAGTCAGATGTTACGTCGCCACACTCATACATTCTACACACCAACGTGAATAGTTTTGTTCCACTTCCCCCAATAGTTTTAGAAATTACGATGTAATGCTATCTATCCGTTCTGCCTTTTTGATCTTAAGTCCTCCATAGCTCTTTCAAAATTCTGATTCTAATACTGGATTCCCTCCTATCTCTTCTAAATCGACTCCTATTTCTTCTTTTATCACATCAGACAAATCTTCCCCCTCATAGAGGCATTCAATGTACTCTTTCCTCCTATCCGTTCTCTCCCTTGCATTTAGCAGTGGAATTCCCGTTGCACTCTTAATGTTATCACCTTTGCTTTTAATGTCACCGAAGGTTGTTTGACTTTCCTGTATGCTGAGTCTGTCCCTTCGCCAGTAATTTCTTTATCGATGTCTTCACATTTTTCCTGCTACCATTTCGTCTTATCATCCCTGCACTTCCTATTTATTTCATTCCTCAGCGACTTGTATTTTTCTATTCCTGAGTTTCCAGGAACATTTTTGTACTTCCTCCTTTCATCGATGAGTTGAAGCATTTCTTCTGTTACCCATGGTTTCTTCGCTGCTACCTTCTTTGTACTTATGTTTTTCTTCCAAAATTCTGTGATGGCCCTTTTTAGAGTCGTCCATCCCTCTTCAACTGTGCTGCCTACTGAGCTATTCGTTATTGCTTTATCTATTGCCTTAGAGAACTTCAACTATGTCTCGTCGTTCCTTAGTACTTCCGTATCCCACTTCTTTGCGTACTGATTCTTCCTGACTAATGTCTTAAACTTCAGCCTACTCTTCATCACTACTATATTGTGATCTGAGTTTATGTCTGCTCCTGGGTACGCCTTACAATTCAGTATCTGATTTCGGAATCTCTGTCTGAACATGATGTGATCTAACTGAAATCGTCCCGTATCACTAGGTCTTTTCATAGTATACCTCCTCCTCTTGTGATCATTGAACAGAGTATTCGCTATTACTAGCTGAAACTTGTTACAGAACTCAACTAGTCTTTCTCCTCTGTCATTCCTTGTTCCAAGCCCATATTCTCCTGTAATCTTTTCTTCTTCTCCTTCCCCTACAGCTGCATTCCAGTCTCCCATGCCTATTAGATTTTCATATTCCTCTGCATACTGCATTATCTTGTCAATATCCTCATACACTTTCTCTACCTTTTCATCTTCAGCTTGCGATGTCGGCATGTCTACCAGAACTATCGTTGTTGGTGTTGGTTTGCTGTCGATTCTGATAAGAACAACCCTATCACTGAACTGATCGCAGTAACACTCTCTCTGCCCTACCTTCCCATTCATAATGAATCCTTCTCCCATTATATCATTTTCTGCTGCTGTTGATATTACCCTACATTCATCTGACCAGAAATCCTTGTCTTCTTCACACTTCACCTCAATGACCCCTGCTATGTCTAGGTCGAGCATTTGCATCTCCCTTTTCAGATTTTCAAGTTTCCCTACCACCTTCAACCTTCTGACATTCCACGCCCCGACTCGTAGAACGTTATCCTTCCGTTGATTTTCAATCTTTTTCTCATGGTAACCTCCCCCTGGGCAGTACCCTCCCGGAGATCTGAATGGTGGACTATTCCGGAATCTTTTGCCAATGGAGAGATCATCATGACACTTATTCAATTACAGGAAACATGTCCTGTGGATACACGTTACGTGTCTTTAATTTAGTGGTTTCCATTTCCTTCTGCATCCTCATGCCAAATATTTTACAGTTGTCAATAATTCCAATACCCAAACATTATCAACCATACATCCATTATCATACCTTTCTTTACACCTTTTCTTATAAGAAATTTCATCTCACTTTACATTGCGTATCCTACCAACACAGGTCTCCACTAAGAAAAACATGTCCATACTGTGATGTCACCGCCAGACACCACACTTGCTAGGTGGTAGCCTTAAAATCGGCCGCGGTCCATTCGTATACGTCGGACCCGCGTGTCGCCACTGTCAGTGATTGCAGACCGAGCGCCGCCACACGGCAGGTCTAGAGAGACTTCCTAGCACTCGCCCCAGTTGTACAGCCGACTTTGCCAGAGATGGATCACTGACAAATACGCTCTCATTTGCCGAGACGATAGCCTTCAGCTACGTCATTTGCTACGACCTAGCATGGCGCCGTATTCAATTGATATTTATCTTGTGAAGCATGTACAGTCAAGAGAGATGTTCATCAATTGTGGATTAAAGTTAAGTATTCTACCAGTTACCTCCTGTTTAGCTAGTCTTATTTCTCTGACCTGTTCCAGACCTCACGCCAGCCAGCGTGAGCTTAAACGCGTGCCTTTCGGCTTCCTGCAAACCCCCGTGAATTGGCTCCTGCCAATTCACAACACATACACTTCTCTATCAACTCGCTAACTGCTAGTCCGTCCAACCACAGAATCTCTTGCTGAGGGCACAGAGCGCTGTCAGCCATATTAACACAGTCCAAAGCGCTACCAACATACAAAGAGGTTACTTACAGAGGCCGCTCCTGTTGCGGCGCGGTCCTGATCTCCGCACCATTGGCTGACGTCGTTTCACCGCCTTCTCTTCTCTTTCGTTCTTCATTTTCGTGTCGGCGCTTGTGGTTACACCAGAACAGTATGATCTTGGAATTTCCACAGAAACCCTCTCAGTGATGCACAATGACTCTCTCGTAGCATTTCTCTTCGTGGCTTCTTTCTTTCCTTTCTTTTTAGCATCTCGGTAACGCTCTCGCGCAGTTTAAACGATACCCTGATGAAACATACAGCTTTTCGTTGCATCTTCTCTGTCTCTTCAACTTCTACTGATTCAACAAGGGTTTTGCAAACCACTTCTTTGGTGGACGAATTAAATTTCCTGGTATCCTTACAATGAATCTCAGCGTAGCTTCTGCTTTTCGTAGTATTTGTTTTATGTGTTCATTTCACTTTATGACCCTCGAGTGGGTTACTCTCAGGTATTTTACGATAGATACGGTTTCCATTGATTTGTCGTTGATAGCATAAACGAACGGTAATGGATAAGTTCGACCTACAAGGTAACTGTCACCTGGCGTTTCAAATCTAACAGCACCTGCGTCAACCTGATGCTGTTGCTTACAAGAATCGTCAGAGGATCCGAAAAACCATGCGCTGAACATGTATACACAAAACTGTTCATGACTGTTTCTTCTTCAGCAATTATTTCTTGGTGGCTCAGGATGTGTCTCATCAGCCTATCCCCTCTTTTAGCAAAGTTGTGCTATAAAGCTCTTTTCTCCCTAATTCGATTCAATACCTCTTCATTAGTTCCTCCAAATAACCATATAATCACCAGCGTTCTTCTGCAGGTCCACGTTCTAAAAGCTTCTATTCTCTTCCCGTCCGTACAGTCAGTCTTCCACATTTCACTTTCATATAAAGCTTAATCCAAACAGAAAACACGTTCCAAAAAAGACTACCAGACATCCGGATTTATATTCATTATTAATCTATTTCTGGTTCCATGAGACATTTTCCTGCTATTGCCTATCTACATTTTATAACTTCCATACTATGGCCGACATCTTTAATTTTGCTACCCAACCTTAGCTAATTCCCTCAGAATCACCTAATTAATTCGAGCAGAGTCCGCTACTCTTATTTCTCTTTTGCAGCTATTCATTTTACAGCCTCTTACCAAGACACTTTCATGTTCTGTTGAAGACCTGTTCCAGATACTTTTCCTTCTCCAATAGGATTTTAATTTCATGGGAATATCTGTAAGTTTTTTCTTCTTTTCAATGAACTCTAATCCATTTCCAAATTTCTTCTTAATTTCCTTGCCCACTTGCTCTACGGACAGGCTGAATATCACGGAGAATAAGATTCAGCTCATTCCTTTCTAAATTCTCTCTCCTTTTCCTTCCCCTCGACTATTAGAGCTGTAGTATAGTTTGTACAGATGTTGTAGGTAACCGTTCGCTCCCTATGTTTAATCCCTGATGAAAAAACGCATTTGTATACTTTAAAATGAAATAAAATCCATCCCAACTGTATGTACTGTGACAGTCTGCTGTCGATGAAACAATTAGATCGATTCATTGGACGAACAGTTCATTATCTTTGGAATCAGTCCATGGTTTCGCAGGCGTGAACAATATAGCTCACATCGCACATACGTACACTTTTTTCTCATTTATCCATAACGTTTCTCAGATGACACTGCATTTGTTTGTTTCCATTCAACAGGTGTTACGTAATGGTCGCATATTAAGTTAAACAAGTATTATACGAATCCCTCTCACTCTAATTTCATTTCCTGTGTAAACCATTTGACATGTACAACACGTAAACCCCAACCCACCTAATCTGAAGAGGGGAATGACAGGGAACTCAAATGTTGTACTTAGGTTGGAACTTAAATAGTAGCAACTATTTATTCACGACCGATACAAAAGAGTTACATGTTTACACTTGTTACTGTCCTTCAAAATAGTCACCAGAGTTGTGTAGAACCCGTTGCCAGCGATGTGGAAGGCGTAGCATACCGTCAGCAAAGCCTGTTCTGTTGATGGTGCGAATGGAGCAGTCTACTGCCTGTCGACTCTCTGGAACAGTTCTTAAGCGAATGCCACGAAGTGGTTCCTTCATCTTCGGACACAAATCAAAGTCACAAGGACGTAAGTCCGGGAAGTATGGTGGATCGTTCAGTACTTCCCAGTCCCATCGACCGGACAGAGCAGCCACAGCTTGCTTTGCATGCGCCCTCGCTTTGTCGTTCAAAATGATGGGTGGGTTGCGCAGAAAGTGACGCCGCTTCTTTCGCAAAGCTGGCCGCAGGTGATGCTCCTTAAACGACCAGCTTTATGAAAGAAGCCGCGACACTTTCTGCGCAACCCACCCATCATTTTGCACGACAAAGCTAGGGCGCATGCAACGCAAGCTGTGGCTGCTCTGTTTGGTCGATAGTACTGGGAAGTTCTGTACCATGCACCATACTTCCTGGACTTACGTCCTTGTGACTTTGATTTGAGTCCGAAGATGAAGGAACTAGTTCATGGCATTCGCTTCAGAGCTGTTCCAGGGAGTTGACAGGCAGTAGACGGCTCCATTCGCACCATCAACAGAACAGGCTCTGCTAACGGTATACTACGCTTTCCACGTTGCTAGCAACGGGTTCTACACAACGCCTGTGACTGCTTTGAAGGACAGTAACAGGTGCAAACATGTAACTCTTTTGTACCGGTTGTGAATAAATAGTTGCTGCTATTTAAGTTCCAATCCTCGTATATTGAAGCATTGGTCCCTTGCCACATAACCAGCACGTGATTTGTTCAAACGTTTCGTTGCAATGTTTTTGTTTAACTTACACATTTTAGTCCTTGTAGTACATGATACCGGACCAAAACATGACTGACCCGCTAACCTGCCGAAGTCGTGGAACAGCCTGACATGTGCAATGACCTCACGCCGCCTCAGACGTCAAACAAATCTTGCTCGAGAACGAAGCCTTTCGTGACGGCACTTATATGTAAAACATTCTCGGTTTTTTTGTCGCATCAATTCCGCATAAAATCTCAAGCTGTCGACGATAGCCTCCATCGTCATCGTCACGATGCTTGAGATTTTATCCCGAATTGACGCGGCATGAAAACCGAGAATGTTTTACAAATCTTGTTCGAGTTGGTGAAGAGAACCCGATACCATTCGTCCAGGTTCCATTCCACCTTCTGACGAACAAGGGAACGGAAAGGCAAGCGAAGACCTGACAAGGCGAATGGCAGACCAGTGATAAGGAATCTCTGGGCGGTTAAGACTCAAACACCCCGATCCTAGCCCATGCATGGGTCATTCCTCAACTGGACACGGACCTTATCCATTCAAATAAACCACTTGAATCTAAGTCACACACTAAATTGCATAGGTGGGGAATCAGGAATCCCAGAACACAGCCGGCCGGAGTGGCCGAGCGGTTCTAGGCGCTTCAGTCTGGAACCGCGCGACCGCTACGGTCGCAGGTTCGAATCCTGCCTCGGGCATGGATGTGTGTGATGTCCTTAGGTTAGTTAGGTTTAAGTAGTTCTAAGTTCTAGGGGAGTGTTAATTTCCATAGTGCTCAGAGCCATTTTGTACCAGAACACAGTTGCTCTTCTGTAGGAATTGCGGAAGCATCAGACGCACATCATAGATACACAGCATACCCACTGAACGGCAAATTTTCGAAGCCATTAGGAACGTTGCTCACCGGACGCGTCTAAGAGAGTTAGTAGATGAAATCTCTAAAAGAACATCGACGCACAACAGGACAAGTCGATAAGCAGCAAAACGAAAGACTACATAGGGTGCAAATGGAAGAAGGAGAAGAAAACACTTAAATATAGTGTGTAGAACTTAAGGACGAAAGTAAATTATGCATCTGATATCATTGCCAAATAACATAACTAGATGGAATTTGCACCATATAAACAGGTAGAAACAGTTGCTGCGCTATGGTACAGAGAATTGAAAGATATACGCAATGACACTTTCATTCAGAGACAATAATTATAGTGAAGTCACCGCGAATTATGACAATCTCATAAGCATTAAAAAAGGCGGGACACGGTTCTTAATAGGGTGTGTGATCACCACGGACGGCAATGCGTGCTCTGCAACGCGCTTCCACGCTGTCCACGAGGTTGCTAAGTAGTTCTTAAGGTAGGGTGTTCCATCCTCCACCAGCGCCGTTGACAGCTGCTGAATGGTCTTTGGTGCTTGTCGACGAGCTGCAAATCGTCTCCCCAACACATCCCACGCTTGTTCTATGGTATATAAGTCGGGGGAACGGACAGATCTGCCCATTCACAAATATCCTCTCATACAAAGAGCTCCTCCACTTGCTGTTCAATGGAGTCGCGAATTGTCATCCATAAAAACGAAGTCATGGTCGAATGTAGCCCTGAAAGGACGCACATGTGGAAGGAGTACAGAGTCACGATAATGTTGATCGGCGAGCCAATAGTGTTCAAAGATTTGGCGGCCAGTACGTCGACGCAACAGCCCCCCCCCCCCCCCCCCACACGATATCACCCGAGCCTGCTGTGGCTCATTCAAGCCCAGCGGACAGAATATTGTGGCTAAGAGGACAAAAATGACCCACCATGGAAACTTAAGATGTAGGTCTCACACAGGAAACAATCCAAAAAAATGTGTCCACTTTCTTCGTACAATATGGTACTGTGTACTTTGTATTCTAGCTTGTAATGGAATTCTACATTGACCTTTGCGGATGTTTTCTTACTGTCTGAGTCAACACAGCTTTCCCAGTAGCCTACAGATAGGCAGAGCGCAGATCAGTTGCATTCTGCCCGGAACACCTACGGACCACAGTTGTAGGTAGCGGTTCTCAGTTGTGGTTGTTGATAGCTATCGATCACTACGGGCAGACCTCCGATGTTCCATGTCTCACAATGTTCAAATCTCGTCGCTGTGCTGTACGTCAATCCGGAGAGCAATCTTCATTGTGTACAAGCCTTTCTATCGTTAAAACATTTTAAAGTAGTGTCTTACACATGCAGATCATGTTTCAATATTGCTTGGAGTAATACGTTTAGTGCACTTTGACTGACGTTTCTAAGAAGCATGTAAAAATGTATGATCACACATTTTGTTTCCTGTAGTAGCTGAGTACCTTCCGTTGTCCGTGTATGTATTTATTACAGTCTTCTATTAGTCCATATCCTCCTGCCTCCTCTGTCCATCTTCACCACACTCTCTTTCTGCCCACCTCTCCCACCCCCCTCCCTCTCTGTCCATCTCCTCCTGCCCCTCTCTTTGTCCATTTCTTCCTCCTCCCCCTAATTCCATCTCCTCCTGCCCCCTCTAATTCCACCTCGTCCTCCCCAATTCGTTGTCAGTTTTCTCTATGCTCTCTCTGTCCATCTTCTCCTGCCCCCTCTCTCTGTTCATCTCCTACCTACCTCTCTCCCTGTATCTCTGCTCCCTTTTCCTTTGTATGTCCATCTCCTCCTCTCCTCTCTCTCTGACTATCCCCTCCTCATCCCTTTCTCTGACCATTTCCTCCTCCCTTTCTGTTTGTTCACCCATCCTCCCCCATCTCTCTCCCTATATCCACCTCTTTCCTTTCTCTGCAGATCTCTTCGTCTTTCTTTCCTTTGTCCATCTCGTTGTCTCCTTTATCTCTGTCCAAATCCCCCTCCCCATCTCTGTCCATCTCCTATTCTGCTCCTCACACTCACTCCAGTAGGCTGCTGATGGTTTTTACCCCTACAGTATTGGTCGGCTGGTGTGGCCGAACAGTTCTAGGCGCTTCAGTCTGGAACCGCGCGACCGCTACGGTCGCAGGTTCGAATCCTGCCTCGGGCATGGGTGTGTGTGATGTCTTTAGGTTAGTTAGGTTTAGGTAGTTCTAAGTTCTAGGGGACTGATGACCTCAGCAGTTAAGTCTCATAGTGCTCAGAGCCATTTTTTGAACCCCACAGTATTGCTCTCCAGATTGTAATCTCGTATGTGTACCAAATATCATTGAAATCGTTCCTGAGGCTTAGGATGAGCTTTGCCTGCATACGCACATCTCAAATATATTCCACACGTATCCATACATATTATAGAAATGGGTGTGTGTAATATATATGTATATATATATCACCCTAGAGACAATCTCTGTAGTGGTAGGAACCATCTACCAATAAAAAGAGCGGGCGTTGGGTTGAAAGAGAAATGTAGCTCACGAAACGCGATTTCACAGACTTAATTCATCTAGTATTTGAGAATGAGAGCATTTAGTGAGTTGCAACAAACTTTACATGTGACTTCAAACGTTTAAGAAAACTTTTCTCGCTGATAACCGTAACAAAATGATGAAAGGAGAAAAGCTTATAGATTACTACAGCTTCGCTATGAATGCAGTAAAACAGCCACATGAAGCATTACGTTTTAATTTATTACTTATTTACTACTTGCTATACTCACGACACGTTTTGCAGAGAATGTTCAAATACATCACTGAAATTACTAGCAATTTACCAGCAAAATAATATCACTGTACCCCACATAGTTTAGGACATACGACGTCATAAACACTGAGATGCGTGCAAAACTGCCGCACCATTCATGCCGTTTAAGTTATTAGTTCTTTGGTACGAAATATATTTATAAGAAAATTCGCAGACAGTCTCCACATATCCCGCTGATTTGCCTACAAAATTATGTCACTGTACGATATATAGTTCAGCAAATATGACATCATAAACACTGAGCTGCGTGAAAAATTGCTGCTTGACGTTTCAATTTATTTATATTCTAAGTACATATTGTATTCGGAACGCTTTTCACAGACAGTGTAAAAAAGTGTAAAAATATAGCACTGGCTGTACGTGCAAAATTATATGGTTGTACGGCACGTTTTGCAGGAAATATGACGTCAGAGATTGAGATACCTGAAATAGAAACTGCAGGACCAAATTCGCTAGACACAGCGGTGAAATTTGCATACAAATAGGAGTGAAATTTGTTAAACTAGCTGAGTACCCGGAGTTTCCCGGGTACCTGTTTACTCCAATTCCGTTAGGCCGTCTCCTGATACCCCTCTCTTTGTCCATCTGATTCATCCTCCTCTCTGTTCACCTCCTTCTTCATTTTTACAGTTTTCATGGATGTACACTGGTTAATGCATCTATGCAACCCGTAAAATTGTTAATAACACCGTTACCACAAACAATGTATTGCGAACCTGACAAACACAATACTGATGGACTCACTGCAGTGGTTAATATATACTAGTTATCACTGTTGCACACACGTCCGAATACCTGGTAATCCATACTATTTCAGACCTCACCATAACTTTCTAAAACTTCTTCCATTGTCCTTACACGTCATAAGTATTTCTACGGTTCCATTCAATTGGATGTTGACCAGGCGTTTAGCTCTAAATCTACTCCTCTACATAGTTTCCTACAAATAAGTGAGCCCTTCGTTTTGGAACGCGTAATACACGTAACTAAGGCAATTATAGTGGCGTCTGTTACTGGGTCACCACCATCTCAGGTGCCGTAACTTTCCCTCGCATGATACCCTTAATTGTGCTGTTATGACAAGATCTCTCTCAGACAACGTAATTACTTCTTTCTTCCCAAGTTATACGTAACTGAGAGAGATTGAGATACCTGAAATAGAAACTGCAGGACCAAATTCGCTAGACACAGCGGTGAAATTTGCATACAAATAGGAGTGAAATTTGTTAAACTAGCTGAGTACCCGGAGTTTCCCGGGTACCTGTTTACTCCAATTCCGTTAGGCCGTCTCCTGATACCCCTCTCTTTGTCCATCTGATTCATCCTCCTCTCTGTTCACCTCCTTCTTCATTTTTACAGTTTTCATGGATGTACACTGGTTAATGCATCTATGCAACCCGTAAAATTGTTAATAACACCGTTACCACAAACAATGTATTGCGAACCTGACAAACACAATACTGATGGACTCACTGCAGTGGTTAATATATACTAGTTATCACTGTTGCACACACGTCCGAATACCTGGTAATCCATACTATTTCAGACCTCACCATAACTTTCTAAAACTACTTCCGGCCAGTGTGCGAGATGTGTCCTTGAATAATATCATAGATAATTTCTTCCATTGTCCTTACACGTCATAAGTATTTCTACGGTTCCATTCAATTGGATGTTGACCAGGCGTTTAGCTCTAAATCTACTCCTCTACATAGTTTCCTACAAATAAGTGAGCCCTTCGTTTTGGAACGCGTAATACACGTAACTAAGGCAATTATAGTGGCGTCTGTTACTGGGTCACCACCATCTCAGGTGCCGTAACTTTCCCTCGCATGATACCCTTAATTGTGCTGTTATGACAAGATCTCTCTCAGACAACGTAATTACTTCTTTCTTCCCAAGTTATACGTAACTGAGAGAGAATCACTGTACTAAATACCGTTATAAAAGTGGTGACAATCGGTTAAATCATTACTTAATCAGCTCAAATTGTATCCGGTCCTATCAAAATACAGAAGTAGTGATACACTTCCAGAGTCAAACATCACATTCAGTTACCTAATTAAAACACAGGAAATGATGCGATTCGACTTGGTCTAATGAAAACAGTACTAGAGAAGGCGCATGACCGACACAGACTTGTTTCTTCAGTTCTGGAATCATTCAGTGTAAGTCTTATGCATATGGTATACAAGACTCTCGCTGCATCGAGGTTATTGGCGTCCAGTTTTTCTTCGACTGCTGATGGAATTCTTATCGATTGCTCCCAACGGGAAACGGCCTAGGAGCGCAGAGTACCTTTGCCGGCTCACCAACAAGTCGGTATTGTGGTTTGTACTGAAGTGTAAAAGAGATGCTCACGGAACCGAAGTGAGAAAATTCGACATGTTTTTGGCGTAATCCTAACTGAAGGAAATTAGAGAACCGGTAATGTAGGTAAACAGCGCAATAATTCTATCGGCCATCCACCGAGCACTGTGGCGCAATGTCCAGCGTACTATGATTACATCCGAGAAGACCGGAGTTTAACACCTTAGCATTTAAGTGATTTACCTGAATCATTGACGAGCAAATGTCAGGATAGTTCAATAAAGGATACTGTCTGTTACCTTCGCTATTCTTATGTGAAATGTATTCGCCGTTGCGAATAAGGACTACGGTCAGCTATAGAATGGAATGACAACGGAAATTTGTGGTGGGCCGGAACTCGAACCCGGCTTTCCCGCTTATCGCGAGCGGTCGTCTTACCATTTGGCTATCCGTGCACACCTCACGGCGAGACCCATATGTCGTCAGCCATATATCTAAACCCTGTAGTCGCCGCAGAGCCTGTTCCTTCGGACGTGCATGCATGTCAAAGGAACTTTGCATCGTAATTCAGAATAACACAGGCACTGTAAATCATAAAAAACCTAAGTGCACGTAAATCGGTAGATGTGATGCACAACTACAGACAAACAAACGATTACAATTTCAGAAAAAAAACTGGGTGATTGATAGAAGCAGTTTCACAAATTGATCACGTCAATAACGCATTGCTACACCTCTGGCCCTTATGCAAGCTTGGCATTGACTGTTAGAGTTGTTGGGTGTCCTCCCGTGGGGTATCACGCAAAATTCTGTCCAACTGGTGTGTTACAGATTCAAAATCCCGAGGTGACTGAAGAACCCTGCCCATAATGCTTCAGCCGTTCTCAGCTGAGGGAAAATCAGGTGACCTAGCTGGCCAAGCACGAAGACTAGCCGTGTGAATGCGAGGATATGTCTCTCAAATGTTAGCCCAGGATGGCTAACCATGAAGGGCAACATAATGGGTCCTAGAACATCGTCGATGTTCCGCTGCGCTGTAAGGGAGTCGCAACCAAAGTGGTCGTCCTATGAAAGTAAATGGCATCCCATACCATCACCCCTGGTTGTCGGGCCACATGGCTGGCGTCCGCAGCTCGTGGTCTCGCGGTCGCGTTCTCGCTTCCCGAGCCCGGGGTTCCGGGTTCGATTCCCGGCGGGGTCAGCGATTTTCACCTGCCTCGAGATGACTGGGTCTTGATGTTGTCCTCATCATTTCCTCATCATACCTGAAAGTGGCGAGTTTGTACTGAGCAAAGGTTGGGAATTTGTACGGACGCTGATAACCGCACAGCTGAGCGCCCCAGAAACCAAACATCATCATCATCATCATCATCATCGCATGGCTGGCAGTAGTCAGGTTTGGATCCCACCTCTGTGTCTTCGTTGGTCACTGGTCACTGTGGCTCAGTTCGAAGCGAGATTCATCACTGAAGACAATTCTACTCCAGTCAGTGTGATTCCAGATTGTATACAGGTCTGGAAACGCCTCGGAGAATAGTGGGATACCAACCTGTCACCAGTCAAATGTCCTAACAACAAGAAGTCATGGTCTGGGGTGACATTTATTTTCATAGCAGGACCCCTTTTGTTGTCAAGAGATACACTCCTACAGTACAGCAGAACGTCGGTGATATTCTACGCCTTCCCGGGTTCGATTCCCGGCGGGGTCAGGGATTTTCTCTGCCTCGTGATGACTGGGTGTTGTGTGCTGTCCTTAGGTTAGCTAGGTTTAAGTAGTTCTAAGTTCTAGGGGACTGATGACCATAGATGTTAAGTCCCATAGTGCTCAGAGCCATTTTTTATTCTACGCCCCGTTTTCTTGCCCTTCATGGTAAGCCATCCAGGGATTACATTTCAGCAAGAGAATGCCCGCTCGCGCACGGCGAGAACTTCTATTGCTTGCCCTCGTGTTAGCCAAAACCTGCCTTGGCCAGCAAGGTAGCCGAATCTCTCGCCAACTAAGAATGTATGGAGCGTTATGGGACCCCCCTCCATCCTGGGATTTTGGCGATCTTAGAGGCCAGTTAGACAGGTTTTGGTACGATATCCCTCTGAAGAACATCCAACAACTATATCAATCAAGCTGCGACATCGTCGCGAAAGTACACAGTGACCCGTATATGTAATGAGTTTCCTTTAATTTACATCTATGGTCACAATCTTTTTTGTTTGACAGATTACCGGCTTCGGTCTTTAATGACCATCATCAGATCTGTTTCATAAAAACAAAGTCCTAATGTACTGCAGCCATAGTCGCACCGTCAAATGTTAAATGCGGAATCAGCACCAGCATCGTCAAATACATATAAATCACATCACATGCACGAGTCATGTTGTCAGTAAAACTACTTTGTTTTTATGAAACAGATCTGATGATGTCATTAAAGACCGAAACCGGTAATCTGTTAAACAAAAAAGATTGTGACCATAGACATAAATTAAAGGAAACTTATATCAATCAACATCAAGCCACATAACTGCTCTAATAAGTGCCAGATGTGGACCAACGCGTTATTGACTTGGTCAAATAGTGAAGTTCTTTCTCTCGAAAAAATCATCCAATTTTTCTGAAATTGTAATCGTTTGTTTGCCTGTACATGAACACCACATCTACCGATTTCCGTCACTGTCGAATAATTCCTTACTAGCTAAAGCATCGATTATTTTTTTCGTTTTTGTGTCCTATTCCGAGTCTACAGTCGTTGGAAACATTATGCTAAACACTTAATCTAATTTATACAGAGAGTTTGGCATAGAACGTGATAGGGACTCATTGGGCTTGGAGACCTTGTTGAGTTTTTGCGATTTAAGCTTCTTCTCTACATTATTGTTTATTACTGATTAGGAGTGATTAGATAACGCAGTAAACACAAATATCTGTTTGTTTCGGTTAGACAAACTACGAAAAAGGATATGATCATTGCGAAATAGGCGTACAACTAAATAATTCCAGCACTAATGGACATTCAAAAGGCATATGATTCGACAGACAGGCGGATCCTGAGAGGCCAATGAGAACTGGACCTAAATGATAATACCACCAGACCAGTTCAGCCCACTCTGAGTAACACCATCTCCAAAGTCAGCTCTCAGAGTTTTACCATTAAAATGGGAGGTGATGGACACTTGTGCATATTCTTCAGCTTTACACTGGAGACGACTGTAGGGAATGGACTACCATCAGGAACTGAAAAAAAGATTGGACACAAGAAAGACAACTTCAAAGTACTTTGCCCAGCTACAGAGTCTCTGCACCATACCAGCTAAGGCCTGTCTGAGGGATAATATACAAAAAACTCAGGGAGTCAGTCAGCAATTCCATTGGAAGCCACCGCCATTCATAAAGTCCCTGCCGTCAGGTGTTTAGGAGAGTGGATTTCAGCAAATGATTGCGAGAACTTGACAATACCAGACAAGCCAAGTTGGAGAGGGTCTGCCACTCCTGCAAGAACATTTAAATCTCCGAGTATCGTTCCAAGATCCTTAAAAATTGCAATTCAGTAGTACGGCCCTGAATGCCTCCTGATGAACAAAAATGATCCACTCAGGGAACCAGAGGTTAAGGGACGGAAAAGATCCTAAGGAGAATAGTAGAGCCAGTAAGAGAAGAGAATGGCGCTTGCAGGATCAGACACAATAGTGAGATGAATCATTACCAAGAAGACAGAATCACATCTATGAGGAAAAGGCGACTGGCTTTCTATGGACATCTGATCCGCATGAACCTCTACAGAATTACAAACAGTATCTGCAACACGGCAGTTAGAGGGAAAGTCTCCAATAACAAATGCATCATCACAGTAAAATCAGATCTGAATCAACTTGAAATTCTACTGGGAACCATACAGGACCAATCCATATAACGTCAGGTAACTCTACAAGGAGTATTCCCAGTATCCCTGATCCGCAAAAAGAGCACATGAATCAGCTCACCAAAGAGGACAGAGGAAAGGAAGATAGCTCAAAGTCAGAAAACGAAAGTCTTCTGCCCAAAGATGAAACAGAAGACACATGCAAAGAGTCAAAGAGAGCCCAAACGGGTACAAGAATTCCAACACTAGATTCAGATAACTAAGTCTCAACAACGCTCAAGGAATCAGCGGCCGTCAAGAGTAGAGCTAATTTACTCACAAATCATGTACAGAACTTAACGGGACAACATCAGACTCTGCGACGTTATTGAAATTTTTTTCTGCTCCATTATTTATTATTGATCAGATGTCATTAGCTAACTTTATATACTCAGATATCTGCTAGTTTCGCTCAGAGGTACTTCACAATTGAATGTGATCACCGTGTAACTAATTAATTGGGTGTGGTCCAAGAGTCATGTGCAAGGATTTCGCTACGCCACTTTGGAGAGTTGTGTGTCCCCAGACTACTGCAATAGTTCATCTGGGGAAATTGGATCTACTCTTCTAATGTGGAATCGAAACCACGTGTAGTTCCTGATGACTTCTCACGTTGTTGAAAAATGAAGGCTCTCGTAATCCGGACAGGCACTTTTCTGCTTGAACATCAGGCCAGCCATTGTGGAATGAGTGATCAACTAGATAATTCTAGGGCTGGTTTCATATACAGGGTGTTACAAAAAGGTACGGCCAAACTTTCAGGAAACATTCCTCACACATAAAGAAAGAAAATATGTTATGTGGACATGTGTCCGGAAACGCTTACTTTTCATGTTACAGGTCATTTTATTACATCTCTTCAAATCACATTAATCATGGAATGCAAACACACAGCAACAGAACGTACCAGCGTGACTTCAAACACTTTGTTACAGGAAATGTTCAACATGTCCTCCGTTAGCAAGGATACATGCATCCACCCTCCGTCGCATGGAATCCCTGATGCGCTGATGCAGCCCTCGAGAATGGCGTATTCTATCACAGCCGTCCACAATACGAGCACGAAGAGTCTCTACATTTGGTACCGGGGTTGCGTAGACAAGAGCTTTCAAATGCGCCCATAAATGAAAGTCAAGAGGGTTGAGGTCAGGAGAGCGTGGAGGCCATGGAATTGGTCCGCCTCTACCAATCCATCGGTCACCGAATCTGTTGTTGAGAAGCGTACGAACACTTCGACTGAAATGTGCAGGAGCTCCATCGTGCATGAACCACATGTTGTGTCGTACTTGTAAAGGCACATGTTCTAGCAGGACAGGTAGAGTATCCCGTATGAAATCATGATAACGCGCTCTATTGAGCGTAGGTGGAAGAACAAACTAAAATGAGGTCTAACACGGAAATTAAGCGTTTCCGGTCACAAGTCCACATAAAATCTTTTCTTTATTTGTGTGTGAGGCATGTTTCCTGAAAGTTTGGCCGTACCTTTTTGTAACACCCTGTATTACGTGGAAGTTGTTCTTGTTATGCGCGACGGTGATTTGCGTTATGCTGAAGAATATCATAAATAAAGCAGGGCTAAATCATAATGAGCCACCATTGGACGGTCAAGTCCTGGACTTAAGTTGCAAATTTATTTATATTTTATGACAAACATGCCCCTGCTCCATTTCTGAATAAAAAACCACGCCACATACTAAATAAAAGAGATTATGCACATAGAAGATTAAAGTGAAGTTCAACTCCTCAACTATATACCTTGAGGCGACGAAACTCACGGGATACCTCCTAACGTCGTGTCGGGCCTCGTTTTGCCCGTCGCAGCTCAGCAACTCGACGCGGCGTGGGCTCAACAAGTAGTTGGAAGTCCCCTGCAGAAATATTGAGCCATGCTGCCTCTATACATCTACATCTACATCTACATGACTACTCTGCAATTCACATTTAAGTGCTTGGCAGAGGGTTCATCGAACCACAATCATACTATCTCTCTACCATTCCACTCCCGAACAGCGCGCGGGAAAAACGAACACCTAAACCTTTCTGTTCGAGCTCTGATTTCTCTTATTTTATTTTGATGATCATTCCTGCCTATTTAGGTTGGGCTCAAAAAAATATTTTCGCATTCGGAAGAGAAATTTGGTAACTGAAATTTCGTAAATAGATCTCGCCGCGACGAAAACCGTCTTTGCTGTAATGACTTCCATCCCAATTCGCGTATCATATCTGCCACACTCTCTCCCATACTACGTGATAATACAAAACGAGCTGCCTTTTTTGCACCATTTCGATGTCCTCCGTCAATCCCACCTGATAAGGATCCCACACCGCGCAGCAATATTCTAACAGAGGACGAACGAGTGTAGTGTAAGCCGTCTCTTCAGTGGACTTGTTGCATCTTCTAAGTGTCCTGCCAATGAAACGCAACCTTTGGCTCGCCTTCCCCACAATATTATCTACGTGGTCTTTCCAACTGAAGTTGTTCGTAATTTTTACACCCAGGTACTTAGTTGAATTGACAGCCTTGAGAATTGTACTATTTATCGAGTAATCGAATTCCAACGGATTTATTTTGGAACTCATGTGGATCACCTCTCACTTTTCGTTATTTAGCGTCAGCTGCCACCTGTCACACCATACAGCTATCTTTTCTTAATCGCTTTGCAACTCATACTGGTCTTTGGATGACCTTACTAGACGGTAAATTACAGCATCATCTGCGAACAACCTAAGAGAACTGCTCAGATTGTCACCCAGGTCATTTATATAGATCAGGAACAGCAGAGGTCCCAGGACGCTTCAATGGGGAACACCTGATATCACTTCAGTTTTACTCTATAGCCGTCCACAATTACAAAAGTCCTGCCGGTGCAGGACTTTGTGCACGAATTGACCTCTCCCTTAAGTGCCATAAACGCTCGATGGGATTCATGTCCGGCAATCTGGGTGGCCAAATCATTCGCTCGAATTCTCCAGAATGTTCTTCAAACCAGTCGCGAATAACTGTGGCATGTTTGGGAACTTGAAGTCTATGAATGGCTGAAAATGGTCTCCAAGTAGCCGAATATAACCGAGGACCCAAGTCCATTCCATATATACATAGCCCACACCACAATGGTGCCACCACCAGCTTCCACAGTGCCTTGCTGAAAACTTGGGTCCACAGCTTCGTGGAGTCTGCGCCACATTCGATCCCTACCATCAGCTCACACCAGCTGAAATCTGGTCTCATCTGACCAGCTCACGGTTTTCCAGTCGTCTAGGGTCCAACCGACATGGTCACGAGCCCAGGAGAGGCGCTGCACGCGATGTCCTGCTGTTAGCAAAGGCATTCGCGTCGGCCGTCTGCTGCGATAGCCCATTAACGTCAAATTTCGTTGCACTGTCCTAATGCCTGCGCTCTTCGTACGTCAGTCATTGATTTCTACTGTTATTTCATACAGAGTTGAGTGTCTGTTAGCACTGACAACTCTATACAAAAGTCCTGCTTTTGGTCGTTAACTGAAGGCCACTGCGTTTCCTGCGGTGAGAGGTAATCCGTTTAATTTGGTATTCTCGGCACACTCTTGCCACTGTGGATCTCGGAAGATTGAATTGTCTAACGATTTCCGGAATGGAATGTTCCATGCATCTGGCTCGAACTACTAATCCACGTTCAAAGTCTGTTAATTCCTGTCGTGCGGCCATAATCACGCCGGAAAGCTTTTCACATGAATCACCTGAGTGCAAATGACAGCTCCTCCAATGCACTGTCCTTTTATACAGGGCTATTACAAATGACTGAAGCGATTTCATAAATTCACTGTAGCTCCATTCATTGACATATGCTCACGACACACTACAGATACGTAGAAAAACTCATAAAGTTTTGTTCGGCTGAAGCCGCACTTCAGGTTTCTGCCACCAGAGCGCTCGAGAGCGCAGTGAGACAAAATGGCGACAGGAGCCGAGAAAGCGTATGTCGTGCTTGAAATGCACTCACATCAGTCACTCATAACAGTGCAACGACACTTCAGGACGAAGTTCAACAAAGATCCACCAACTGCTAACTCCATTCGGCGATGGTATGCGCAGTTTAAAGCTTCTGGATGCCTCTGTAAGGGGAAATCAACGGGTCGGCCTGCAGTGAGCGAAGAAACGGTTGAACGCGTGCGGGCAAGTTTCACGCGTAGCCCGCGGAAAATTGGCTCATGCCACAACTGGAGACCGACAGCGCCGACTTGATCTTTCAACAGGATGGTGCTCCACCGCACTTCCATCATGATGTTCGGAATTTCTTAAACAGGAGATTGGAAAACCGATGGATCGGTCGTGGTGGAGATCATGATCAGCAATTCATGTCATGGCCTCCACGCTCTCCCGACTTAACCCCATGCGATTTCTTTCTGTGGGGTTATGTGAAAGATTCAGTGTTTAAACCTCCTCTACCAAGAAACGTGCCAGAACTGCGAGCTCGCATCAACGATTCTTTCGAACTCATTGATGGGGACATTCTGCGCCGAGTGTGGGAGGAACTTGATTATCGGCTTGATGTCTGCCGAATCACTAAAGGGGCACATATCGAACATCTGTGAATGCCTAAGAAAACTTTTTGAGTTTTTGTATGTGTGTGCAAAGCATTTTGAAAATATCTCAAATAATAAAGTTATTGTAGAGCTGTGAAATCGCTTCAATCATTTGTAATAACCCCGTACTTTGTGCGCGCGATACCACCGCCATCTATATATGTGAATATCGCTATCTCATGACTTTTGTCACCTCACTGTGGTTCCCACACTTTTAATAACACAACCGCTTAGAGGCTGACAAACTAGGGGCGTGGGAGATTTTATGTGTATTACATGGCTTAAAGCTGTTCCAGAAAATGCTGACTGCTTGAGCTACGCTACCACTGACGCGACCGGTGAAGTGACAGTAACCGGTTATCGGCAGCGAGTTATATGACAACGAGACCATACTGCAGCGGTGGTCAAGGAACGCCCGACAAAGCCCACGGTCGTCCGAAGATATTTCAAAATGTTGTTAAAAACTAGTCTTCTATTGTCTTCTCAAGAGAGATGTATGGACTGCGCTGCAAGTTTACGGTGTTTCATTCAATTTGTGCAAGTGTAGGAACAATGTCAGTGCTGAACAAAGATCAAACGTAGTAACGCGTGGGTGTTTAAATTTAATATACTTGGGAAGCGGCACAAAGACAATTAAACGAGAAAACAAGTAGTCCGATAGAATGGAAAGGAGACTGTCGATTACTGAAAATATATTAATGAAAATGGGTCAGTCAATTCAAGGTTGAATTATTGAGTCGTTTGAACAAACTAAGCAATATCTTGATCCAAGAATCGCGATTTTCGGATACGCTCAGGATGAAACTGCACATCTCGCAGATCTGGGACCAGACGTTAAATATTACTAAATTCTCTGGACAAAATTAAACATCTTTCAAACATGAATCAAAAAGTAAAAGCAATAATCAGTGAACTTAATGAAATGACGAAGAAAACAGCAATGGTAGTACCGACAACGCTAACTGTAGAATCCAGCAATAGTGCTCAAGTCAATTTAAGAAGCTTGCAAACTTACAACAACGAGAGTGTACGTGTTGAAAATAACGATGTAATTAAAGCACTATCTGATTTGCTAATTGAAGCAAAAATCGTTGATAACGAAATGAAATGCGTGAAATCAGCGAAGTAAATGAAATGACTGCAATTGTAGTTCCAACAGATCTGACTGTAGAATCCAGCAATCGTGCCGAAGTCGATTTAAAAAATTTGAAATCTTTAAGTAATAAGAGTGTACATGTGGTAAATAACGATGTAATTAAAGCGTAATTTGATTTTGTATTTGAAGTAAAATGCGCTGATGATGAAATGAAATGAGAGCATAATGTAAAAGACGAGGTCTTAGTTTCTGAAAACTATGAAATCTGTGACTTGTGAGCTATCAGTGTACACAGAAGCATCTGAAATTTTCAAACTCATCCTTTTTTGAAAAATGTTTAAGATTTTGTGGTTGGTTACAGCTTCACAGGTGGATGATGTACCAAGATGAATTCTGTTGTGTTTAGAAGTAATACATTACAAGTCGGAAATGTTTACTGTAATACCTAACTTTGATGTAAAATCTCACGTTTAATTCGCCAATTCTAGCGACTGATCGAAAATTTTGTAAAATTACACTGAAGTAATTCTGTAACAATACCAATCCTGTAATCAGCTTGCATAGGTAGTTGTTTAATGCTGATGACAATTTCAAAATGATGACCTTTTTCTTACATTGAAGGAAAGGATGTCAGTCTGTAAAAGTAAAATCATGTTAATTAGTGGTCAAAAAGTACGCAGTTTTGGTTCACCAGTGAAAAAATGGATGTAATATGTAGCGGTATCATTATGTGTAGTTATGGATAATGTAACAAAAATTTAATTTTGAATTACTCGCTGAAAAGGAAAAAACTGTATAACTTAGATTAGATGAAAAATCATGGTGACTTTCTGAGAGGTTGATAATTCGTACGCAAAACAAAAGTGATGTAACAATATTTTTTCTCTTATTGAGAACCCAAAGACATCACTTTATTATTGCCTATATTTGGAAAACTTTAAGAAAGTGGATTCTGAAATTTTTTACTATAATGTGGACTATAATGTGGATGGTCTTAGATTGTACATTGCATAGTGCACTTAATTATTTTACTGTCCGCAGCTCGTGGTCGTGCGATAGCGTTCTCGTTTCCCGCGCCCGGGTTCCCGGGTTCGATTCCCGGCGGGGTCAGGGATTTTCTCTGCCTCGTGATGACTGGGTGTTGTGTGATGTCCTTAGGTTAGCTAGCTTTAAGTAGTTCTAAGTTCTAGGGGACTGATGACCATAGATGTTAAGTCCCATAGTGCTCAGAGCCATTTGAACCAATTATTTTACTAAATACACTCCTGGAAATTGAAATTAGAACACCGTGAATTCATTGTCCCAGGAAGGGGAAACTTTATTGACACATTCCTGGGGTCAGATACATCACATGATCACACTGACAGAACCACAGGCACGTAGACACAGGCAACAGAGCATGCACAATGTCGGCACTAGTACAGTGTATATCCACCTTTCGCAGCAATGCAGGCTGCTATTCTCCCATGGAGACGATCGTAGAGATGCTGGATGTAGTCCTGTGGAACGGCTTGCCATGCCATTTCCACCTGGCGCCTCAGTTGGACCAGCGTTCGTGCTGGACGTGCAGACCGCGTGAGACGACGCTTCATCCAGTCCCAAACATGCTCAATGGGGGACAGATCCGGAGATCTTGCTGGCCAGGGTAGTTGACTTACACCTTCTAGAGCACGTTGGGTGGCACGGGATACATGCGGACGTGCATTGTCCTGTTGGAACAGCAAGTTCCCTTGCCGGTCTAGGAATGGTAGAACGATGGGTTCGATGACGGTTTGGATGTACCGTGCACTATTCAGTGTCCCCTCGACGATCACCAGTGGTGTACGGCCAGTGTAGGAGATCGCTCCCCACACCATGATGCCGGGTGTTGGCCCTGTGTGCCTCGGTCGTATGCAGTCCTGATTGTGGCGCTCACCTGCACGGCGCCAAACATGCATACGACCATCATTGGCACCAAGGCAGAAGCGACTCTCATCGCTGAAGACGACACGTCTCCATTCGTCCCTCCATTCACGCCTGTCGCGACACCACTGGAGGCGGGCTGCACGATGTTGGGGCGTGAGCGGAAGACGGCCTAACGGTGTGCGGGACCGTAGCCCAGCTTCATGGAGACGGTTGCGAACGGTCCTCGCCTATACCCCAGGAGCAACAGTGTCCCTAATTTGCTGGGAAGTGGCGGTGCGGTCCCCTACGGCACTGCGTAGGATCCTACGGTCTTGGCGTGCATCCGTGCATCGCTGCGGTCCGGTCCCAGGTCGACGGGCACGTGCACCTTCCGCCGACCACTGGTGACAACATCGATGTACTGTGGAGACCTCATGCCCCACGTGTTGAGCAATTCGGCGGTACGTCCACCCGGCCTCCCGCATGCCCACTATACGCCCTCGCTCAAAGTCCGTCAACTGCACATACGGTTCACGTCCACGCTGTCACGGCATGCTACCAGTGTTAAAGACTACGATGGAGCTCCGTATGCCACGGCAAACTGGCTGACACTGACGGCGGCGGTGCACAAATGCTGCGCAGCTAGCGCCATTCGACGGCCAACACCGCGGTTCCTGGTGTGTCCGCTGTGCCGTGCGTGTGATCATTGCTTGTACAGCCCTCTCGCAGTGTCCGGAGCAAGTATGGTGGGTCTGACACACCGCTGTCAATGTGTTCTTTTTTCCATTTCCAGGAGTGTACTATCTGACGAGTTATTATTATTTTCTCTTGAAACTGAGTAGTGATTTTGAACCTTTCAAATATTTCCTACTTTTCTGGTTTATTTAGCTATACTGAGTGATTTTCAAATGCATGCATGTAGAGGGCCATGTACGAGAGTTGAACCTATTCTGGAGTAATTAGTGAAGCTATGTTAATTATTCGAAAGACAGGGGGTTAATTAGTTTCGGTTTTCACTGGAATGCTATAACAAAAAAAGCAATAATAAATGAAAAAAATACAAAAGTTATTTGAAATAAAACTGGAAGCAGAAATAAGAACAGAAATTTCATATGGGCAATAGCTATTTACAGCCATTCTACATATAACATGGAATATTTGCCAGACATTGTAGAACAACTACTTTATGAGAAGCCAGTATGATCTTGCATTAAAAATTATAATTAGCATCTATACTAATTAAATAATGGCACCAAAGCAAAGTAGATACCAAAAAATTTTGTAGGTAAACTGTAACATACAGTAAGATATTAGAGATGAGATGTCACTAGTACTTGAGATGTGGAAAATATAATTCAAACATAGAATATGTATTGTATTGGGGAAATGGTTCTTCACTGAAAAACATTTACATTTAACTTTTTTCGATAAAAGAAAGATATCCTTTTAGATGAAATAATCTTAAGTGCACTATCTATTCCCATACTACGTTTGTGTTTTGTTTTGAGAAAGTCTGTAGGCATATTTTTTCTCTGTTTAAAAGATACTATGCTACTTTAAAATGGAATATGCAATTCACAGTTTTTATGCGTAAATATTACTTACAGTTTTTATAGTAGACGTGGTTTATGCTATGCCCTGTGTACTTTGTGGGATAGATGTGCAAATATAATTTTAATGCAATTTGAAATATTATTATTCTTTCTTATTCAACCCGAGAAAACCTGAGAAATACTATATATAGGCAGATAGTTATGGGGCTAAAATACATGGAGCGAAAGGCTATTTACAATTTATACAGAAACCAGATGGCAGTAAAGAGTCGAGAGGCACGAAAGGGAAGCAGTGATTGAAAAGTGTGGTGTCACCGCCAGACACCACACTTGCTAGGTGGTAGCTTTAAATCGGCCGCGGTCCATTAGTACATGTCGGACCCGCGTGTCGCCACTGTCAGTACTTGCAGCCCTAGCGCCACCACATGGCAGGTCTAGAAAGACGGACTAGCACTCGCCCCAGTTGTACGACGACTTTGCTAGCGACTACACTGATGAAGCCTTTCTCTCATTTGCCGAGAGACCGTTAGAATAGCCTTCAGCTAAGTCCATGACTACGACCTAGCAAGGCGCCATTAGCCTTACAGTGATTGTAATTAACCGTATCTGGAGATAGTCTCACTTGTATCGTCAATAGCGATGTACCACAAGGATGAAGTAAAGTTAAGTAAACATGCGATACGTACTTTTTCTATAGTGCCTTCTAAAGTATCCTGTTCCAGACTTCACGCCCGTCTGCGTTAGTTAGAGTGCATTTCAGCCTCCTCTATCTACAAGGTGTTGGCACATTTGCCAACACATCAAAAAGAGAGTGAGACAGGGTTGTAGCCTATATGTACATGGAGCAAGCAGTAAATGAAACAAAAGAAAAATTTGGAGTAAGGCTTAAAATCCATGGGGAAGAAATAAAAACTTTGAGGTTTGACGATGACATTGTAATTCTATCAGAGACAGCAAAGGACCTGGAAGTACAGTTGAACGGAATGGACAGTGTCTAGAAAGGAGGATGTAAGATGAACATCAACAAAAGCAAATCGAGGATAATGGAATGTAATCCAATTAAATTAGGTGATGCTGAGGGAATTAGATTAGGAAATGAGACACTTACAGAGCAGTAGATGAGTTTTACTATCTGGGGAGCAAAATAGCTGATGATGGTCGAAGTAGTCAGGATATAAAATGTAGACTGGCCCTGGCAAGGAAAGCGTTTCTGAAGAAGAGAAATTTGTTAACATCAAGTATAGATTTAAGTATGAGGAAGTCCTTTCTGGAAATATTTGTATGGAGCGTAGCCATGTATGGAAGTGAAACATGGACGATATATAGTCTAGACAAGAAGAGAATAAAAGCTTTCGAAACGTGGTGCTACAGAAGAATGCTGAAAATTTGATGGGTAGATCACGTAACTACTGAGGAGGTTGTCAACAGAATTGGGAGAAGAGGAATTTGTGGAACTACCTGACTAAAAGAAGGGTTCGGCTGGCAGGAAATATTCTGAGGCATCAAGGGATTACTAATTTGGTATTGGAGGGAAGCGTGGAGTGTAAAATCGTAGAGCGAGTCCAAGAGATGAATTCACAATGCAGATTCAGAAGGATGTAATTTACAGTAGTTACTAGGAGATGAAGAAGCTTGCACAGGATAGAGTAGCATAGAGAGCTGCATCAAACCAGTCTCTGGACTGAAGACCACAACAACAACATATGCAGATGATACACACTGACCGGTAGACATATGTTAGACCTTCACGGTCAGGACGAGGTTGGTCGTCACCGGTATTAAAGTGCTCACTAAGATGTTTTGGGACTGCTCTTGGTGTGCCGAGAGTCACTGGGTCCATTTTCACTAGTTGACGCCAAAGCCCCTGTAGCTCGACTTTCAAGCCCTTGTATATGGCAAGTTTCTTGACGATCCACCTATCACCTGGGTTGACAATGTCAGTCATTGTTGTGAAGAAAGAAATTCATTATTTTTAATGTTAATGTTATTACTATTATTGTTATTGTTATATATTGCTCATACCGTAATGGTCAGTCTCCGTTAGATATTGGAGAGGCATGCCAGGTGAAATAAATGCACAAATAAATATATAATATCGCAGAGAATAAACAACGTGGATCATAATTCTGTACTTTCATATCATTACTAGCCATCAGTTACTGAAGTTCAACATACTAAATTTTTAATTTTCTCCAGTTTGAAGCATCGTGGACTTCGTTGTTTTGTTCTTTTCTCACGAGGGAAACGTGTAGTGAGCTGACAGCAAAGTGTGTTTACGGTACTTGTTGACTGCAGCAACAGTCCTTCCATCGTATTATCGATGAAATTGGATACTCACTGGTCCGTTTGTTGTTAATCCAGAAAACAGGACAAAACATCAGTTCGTAACTTATTAATTCCAACAACGTAAAGTTAAATTGAATCTGTTCTTACCGTCCGCAAGATTACCTCAGAGAAGTGGCAGAAAGGTAGTTATTGGGCTGTTTCATTATTATGACTTTCGATGAGAAAACAGAAATATGTGCTTTGCACGACCTGCGACTTTCAGACTTCGCTGAAAGTGGGTCGTTCTGCGGGGTCATGTTGCAGGTTACTGGTGTTCAGTTGAGTTCCTGGGCGGTATAGGCGGCGCAATTTGACGAGATTGGGAAGAGCGGTGGAGAACCGCCAGTGATTCTCGTTAAGGAATTACCTCCACTTTCACCGCCAGTTCATGGGGGGCACAATAAGCCGCAACAGAAAACGAGGCTAGGTGTGCGATTCAGATAAGATAAGTCTCCCGCGAACAGCACGGAATGCAATTTCCAGCTATTTCGCACATTACGCATCGAGGTTGCCTACCTTTCACAGTGATGTAGAACACAGAAAATTAACTCCACCTTTCACAAATACAAATACTTACTATCCTCGTTACTGTGGAAGAAAATGTTCAGATGACAATACTAGGCGTACCCTTATTTGGCAATCATTCGCTTTCAATAGCGGGATTTGTAGCCTTATTGCCGCTTCACTTTGATCATTCTTAACTTAATTTTCTTTGCGTCAGTAGGACATCGTGCGAAACCTGACAGTCTGACACGTCTGTCTCCTTTACGAATAGTAAAGTTCTTCAATTTTAAGTGAGTTGGGTTACTTTGTAGGGATAAAAGTTCCTATCGTGTAGTTGGTTTATGGAGGTCGTTGGACACGTACGGACAATAAATAGCCCATTCATTCTCATAGTAGCTGTTAAATTTGATTCCACGTTCACAACGAAGTTTGTCATTGCTGTATTACTTTTAGAAATTAAACTATCGCACTATAGCAGTTCACAATAGTATTAATAATTGTTCAGATAATAATATAGCCCACGAATCAGTAGCGGATACAGAAAACCTCAAGGAGAAGACGCTAAAGATACCTTCAGCTACCTTTACATTTACCATAATAAAAAGTACTCATTACTTTTGCTGACAAATTACGATGACTTATTATTATTAATAATACCTCACAATCAACTGATCACTCTCACTCACACTTGACTAATCTTCACACTTGCACTTGCTACAACTAGGACTTTTTACTTATTCATTCTTCGGTCTTAATATTTCTGCTTCTGGGTGTAAACTAGCTTCCTATTCGGCGATTAGTCCGTATTTATAACGCTACGTATAGAAGGTTCTCTGTACAAGAAAACAATAAAATATTCGCAACTTTTCTCGAACAAATGCCAGACAGATTAACGATCGACACTCATGCTCATAAATTATGGATAATGCTGATACATGGTGAAACAACGCACTGGTGAGAGGTTTGCGGGTTTAAATCACCTCGGCGTATGACCATGTGGTGCATTTGACCTGCAGTCGTCGCACGGTGGCGCTGGCAGCAGTCCACATACACAGAGGTGTGTTGGTGCATGTCAGAGTACAGTGCAGCGAGTGAGTGTGCAGACGTTTCCAGACGTGCTCATGGTGACTGTGTTTTGGAAATGGCTAAAAGACCACATATTGATGACGTTATGAAGGGTAGAATACTAGGGCGACTGGAGGCTGGTCAAACACAGCAGGTCGTAGCACGGGCCCTCCGTGTGCCACAAAGTGTGATCTCACGATTATGGCAACGATTCCAGCCGACAGGAAACGTGTCCAGGCGCTACAATATGGGACGTCCACAGTGTACAACACCACAAGAAGACCGATATCTCACCACCAGTGCCCGCAGACGGCCACGGAGTACTGCAGGTAGCCTTGGTCGGGACCTTATTGCAACCGCTGGAACAGTTGTCTCCAGACTCACAGTCTGCAGATGACTGAACACACGTGATTTATTCGCCCGGAGGCCTGTAAGGTGTATTACACTGACCCCTGGTAGCAGGAGAGCCGTAAATCCTGGTGTCAAGAACACAGTACATGGTCATTGGAACAGTGGTCCCAGGTTATGTTCACGGACAAGTCCAGGAGTAGTCTGAACAGTGATTCTCGCCGGGTTCTCATCTGGCGTGAACCAGGAATCAGATACCAGCCACTTAATGTCCTTGAAAGGGACCTGTATGGAGGTCGTGGTTTGATGGTCTGGGGTGGGGTTATGATTGGTTCACGTACACCCCTGCATGTCTTTGACAGAGGAACTGTAGGTGTTTAGAGTACCACCTTTCTTCTGATGGATGCTAACGCACGCCCCCACCGAGCTGCCATCGTCCAGGAGTACCTGCCTGTTCTCCAGACCTAATCCCCATCGAGCACGTCTGGGATGCCCTCGGTCGACGTATCGCTGCACGTCTTCAAACCCCTACGACACTTCAGGATCTCCGCCAGGCACTGGTGCAAGAATGGGAGGATATACCCTAGCAGCTGCTCAACCACCTGGTCCAGAGTAAGCCAACCCGTTGTGCGGCCTGTGTACGTGTTCATGGTGACCAAATGCCATACTGATGTCGGGGTACATGCGCAGGAAACAGTGGCGTTTTGTAACACATGTGTTTCGGGACGGTTTTCTCAACTTCTCACCAATACCATGGACTTACAGATCTGTGTAGTGTGCTAGCAGCATTCTGTTTACTTGGAGCAGAGGTGAATTGTCGCAATCCGTGATAGCGCGATCCGAAATCTAAATCGTTCATTTTTCACATGTTTTAATGTGCAGTCTAAGTTGCTGATTTAACTCCAGTTCAAATTTAATTTCCGTGATCTTGCGTCAGCGAGCTTCACAGATGGAGACATATTGGAGCTTCTGTTCTCATACAGCATTTCTTCATAGCGACTCTCCCACGGTGTTAATCTTATCTAGTTAGTTAAATTAGCTCGAAGGCCAATTGTGTTTTTCTTTCATTGACAAAGTTTTTTTAACATTTACCCAGTTTAAGTACAAGATCAGATTCTGCGGAGAGCATATTAATTGTAGCTTCCACTGTCAACAATGGTTTAACACTTCCTCAGCTTAAGAGAAAAATCAGATTCTGCTTAGAGCGGAATTATTGTAACTAACCTGTTTCAATAAAAAGTATAATTTTAAAAAAAAATGTGTTATAAATAAATAACTTTTTTCATCTTGTCCAACTTTAGAATAAGTGAAAAATTTATTTAAAGCTGAACTGACTTCCTTTACAAAACCCTTACTTTGTCCCATAGCTTTCCTGATTAGAGAAGATAGAGATAACATAGTGCACTGTCAAGCTGGGCTTTACTGTGTCGATGTTTTTCGTTGTGTACGGTGGCCATATATAACGTTAGGATGTTATTTCACTAGCTGCAGCGAAAGCAGCTTGAGTGCACGCGCTCTAACAAACATTTAAAGTTTTCATTTAAGACGCTCTCCATTCAATTAGATGTTAATGAATCCCTCTGCTTCAGGACTACTTTTCCAGCTAATGCAAGCCTGCATTTCATATCCTCTCTACTTCCGCCATCATCATTTATTTTGCTGCCCAAATAGCAAACCTCATCTTCTACTGTCAGTGTCTCATTTCCTAGTTTAACTAATTTTGCATTACCTGATTTAAATCGACTACATTCCCTTTAAAATATTTTTGTTTAGTTGATGTTCATATAATCTCTTTTCTAGACACTATAATCCGTTCCGTTTACTTTATCTTCCAGTTCAACTGTCGTCTCTGACAGAATTACCGTGTCATCAGAAAACTTATGACCTTCTATTTCTTCTCCCTGAACTTAAATTCCCTTTGTAGCTTTCTATTTGGTTTCCGTTACCGCTTGATCGAAGTAGAGATTGAATAACATTTGTAATAGACCACAGCCTTTTCTCAGTCCACGCTCATCTACTGGCTCCCATTCATTTCCTTCGACTCTGCAGTCTGGTTTCTGTACATTTTGCTGGTCAATTTTCTCTCTTTGTACTCTTTCCTTTCTACTTTCAGAGTTTCAAAGACTGTATTCCAATCAACATTGTCAAAAGCTTTCCATAAAGCTACAAGCACTATAGGTTTAGGTTTTAGAATTCTTCAGTGTATGCTATAAGAAAAGTTTTAGGGTCAGGAATGGTTCTCGTATTCCTAAATTTCTCCAGAACCCAAACTGATCTACCCCGAGCTTGGCTTCAACAGTGTTTCCAATCTTCTGGACATAATTCGTGTCAGTACTTCGCAATCATAACTTATTAAAATAAAGGTTCGGTAACATTCACTTGTGTCGGCACAAACCTTCTTGGAACTGGCATTTTTGGATTCTGAGGGTAGCTGATGGCTATTTTACTAATGAGATCCGTGCCCCTATGCAGACTTAGCAGTGTTGGTTCTCCTGCCTCACCACTGGCGACACAGGTACACAAAGTTCCATCTATTACACGAAATAAGTTAGCTGGCAGAGTGTGGCTGTAGAAGTAAAAGGTTTTGTGCTTTTCCTTAGAAAGCTGGAACATGTTCTTTAGAAAGGTATTCTTTGTTAGTTCGGGATACTTACGAAATACGATGAACAGCAGAAACAGAAAGGATCCAACGGCACGTTTCATCACGGGATCGTTTTGTAAGCGCGAGAGCGTTACGAAGATGCCCAATAAACTCCATTGGCAGTCGTTACAAAACATGCGTTTTGTATTACGGAAAGGGGTACTATTGACCTTCCAAGAACCTATGTCCCACGAATATCCGCCTTCGTAGACGACTGATCAGAGTTGCTGACTGTCATGCGGAGGATCCGGATTCGATTCCTCGTACTGCCGGGGATTTTTCACTGGTGGGAGAAGTGGTACAGGGCGCACTCAGCCTCATGCAGCAGCTTAGGAGCCACTCGACCGACAAGCGGCGGTTTCAAGGTGAAGAAAGCCAATAATGAGCGGGAGGACGGGATGCCGACAGAATGCCCCTCCATACCGAATCCAATGACGACACTGGCGGAGGATGACTCAGCGGTCGGTCGGGTACGACTAGACCGTCTAGGTCCATAATGCAGAACTTTACCTTTATCTACCATTATTTTCAAAACGAGTTGGAATGTATTATTTACTCTCACACATTGAACGTAGTTCTAACCTCGCACCGTTCGCAACTGGCACAGAGAAGGGGGGAAATTATAATGGTACCACAGCTACCCTTCGTCACTGACCGTCAGGTGGCTAACGGAGTGTGTATTTAGATGTCGTGGTACTCAACAGAAATAAGAAAAACAAATTTATTGCACAGCTTGACTTAAATAATGGATCAGTTGACAGGACACATCTTGAAGCACCCTGGTAATGCAGCGAAGTGACTTGGGGGAAGGAGGGTCACGGCTTGACTACAGTGGTCCAACACTCAGGAAATAATGGTAGGAGGTACATGGAGGAATTTTTCACCGCCATTGTATACGGCATCCTAGTGGAGATGGTTCGCCATTGTCTTACTCCAGCCTAGCATGTTGTCGAGAGCATATCTGTCGTAGACATGATTACGGCGAGTGCTCGTACAGTGTGGTGTTGGGTTTGTGTTGTGGATCAAGGGGAAGGAGAGGGTGAAACCCAGTGCTGGCACATAGCCTTCTCCTCTCGAAGAGAAGGAAGGAGGCCGACGAGCTTAAGTCCCTATCGGACGGACGGATTTCCATCAACAGAGTGTCACAAGCCCTCACTTAGTGAGACACTGCGCAGAGTTCATCCAGTACGTGGGTACAAAGACTGCTGATCAGAAACTTTACGGCATCACCTTTCCATCCCCCCCCCCCCCCCCCCCAACCGGCCAGTACTAGCTTACCTCCGAGTCGAGCATTACCACAAATGCGAGCGTTAGCGATCTCGGCTACAGAGGCGGGTTGGCAACAATGGAGCTGTCTTCAAGCGGGACAAGTTAACGTGGCGCTGTGCGAGTATTGTGACGTCACTTGCAGCTATTTCACGTTGAGGAGCCATTTCACAATATGAAACAAAATAAGTTCCGCAATATTTCGGCGAAGTGCCAAATAGAGTAGAATCAACAAGAAGCAAGAACGCCCTCTAAGCCACAAGCAGAAATTGCAAGACCCTATCTTGTATGTTTTGTGCTCAGTTGAAAGCCATATTCGTTGGGATTCATATTATTACTTACGCCCTATGAATGTATACTCTTTCTAAGCACCAATACAGTGAATATCTCGGAAAAGCATCGTTACTGGAACGAAATGATGAAAATGTCTTATTGGTGTGTAAAGAATTTTCATATTTAGTGTTGTAACTCGTTGAGTTGTAGAATTTTGGAACACGTATTGTGTTCGAGTATAATGTCTTTTCTGGAGACTAGAAATCTACTCTGTAGGAATCAGCATGGGTTTCGAAAAAGACGGTCATGTGAAACCCAGCTCGCGCTATTCGTCCACGAGACTCAGAGGGCCATAGAGACGGGTTCACAGGTAGATGCCGTGTTTCTTGACTTCCGCAAGGCGTTCGATACAGTTCCCCACAGTCGTTTAATGAACAAAGTAAGAGCATATGGACTATCAGACCAATTGTGTGATTGGATTGAGGAGTTCCTAGATAACAGGACGCAGCATGTCATTCTCAATGGAGAGAAGTCTTCCGAAGTAAGAGTGATTTCAGGTGTGCCGCAGGGGAGTGTGATAGGACCGTTGCTATTCACAATACACATAAATGACCTGGTGGATGACATCGGAAGTTCACTGAGGCTTTTTGCAGATGATGCTGTGGTGTACCGAGAGGTTGTAACAATGGAAAATTGTACTGAAATGCAGGAGGATCTGCAGCGAATTGACGCATGGTGCAGGGAATGGCAATTGAATCTCAATGTAGACAAGTGTAATGTGCTGCGAATACGCAGAAAGATAGATCCTTTATCATTTAGCTAAAAAATAGCAGGTCAGCAACTGGAAGCAGTTAATACCATAAATTATCTGGGAGTACGCATTAGGAGTGATTTAAAATGGAATGATCATATAATGTTGATCGTCGGTAGGGCAGATGCCAGACTGAGATTCATTGGAAGAATCCTAAGGAAATGCAATCCGAAAACAAAGGAAGTAGGTTACAGTACGCTTGTTCGCCCACTGCTTGAATACTGCTCAGCAGTGTGGGATCCGTAGCAGATAGGGTTGATAGAAGATATAGAGAAGATCCAACGGAGAGCTGCGCGCTTCGTTACAGGATCATTTAGTAATCGCGAAAGCGTTACGGAGATGATAGATAAACTCCAGTGGAAGACTCTGCAGGAGAGACGCTCAGTAGCTCGGTACGGGCTTTTGTCAAACTTTCGAGAACATATCTTCACCGAAGAGTCAAGCAGTACATTGCTCCCTCCTACGTATATCTCGCGAAGAGACCATGAGGATAAAATCAGAGAGATTAGAGCCCACACAGAGGCATACCGACAATCCTTCTTTCCACGAACAATACGAGACTGGAATAGAAGGGAGAACCGATAGAGGTACTCAAGGTACCCTCCGCCACACACCGTCAGGTGGATTGCGGAGTATGGATGTAGATGTAGATGTAGATGTGTTATGAAAGTACTCTGTTTAAAGACAACGATATATTGAATCCCGTAGCCATCAAAAACAAGTCGTTCTTGGCAATATTTCTTACAAATGAACGTCAGTTAATAACATGTCGACTATTGAAGCGTTCAGAATATCGTAAAATGAAATAAAACGTCTTTCATTGCAGAACATCAGCATAGCGTTGTTGGTTGAACAATTTGTAGCGAATTCACGTCCCACTGTGTCCATTTTTTTGCCTTCACGTTTTCTAAATCGTGATGTGACTTTCTTATTAAATTAATGGAAAAAATTCTGTAATATTCGATGTTATGTACACGTAAGAGCGCTGTCTCTCAAGAGGGTCTGATTCTGTAAAATTTTAAAACATGGTGTCCTCACTGAATGGGCGTGGAGCTTTCCTTTTTTTCTTATGCGAAGTACGTTCAGAAAGTAAGTTGCGAACGTGTCCAGACATGGCATGAGCAGTCGAAAATTTTTTGGAAATTTGTGGTAAGGTTCTATGTGACAAAACTGCTGAGGTCATCGCTTCCTAGGCTCAGACACTAATTAATCTAACTTAAACTAACTTACGCTAAGGACAGCACACACACCCATGCTCGAGGGAGGACTCGAATCTCTGACGGTGGGAGCCGCGCGAACCACGACAAGGCTATCGAGACCGCGCGGCTACCCCGCGCGGCAGGAGTCGGATAGGAACGCGCATGCGCAGATACAGAGAGGAGCTACGTGGGAAAAATGCACTGCAGTTTCAGTCTTGTGACGGCAGTGGTCACCGCACACTGCTAGGATTAAATGGCTGCTCTCCTATTGTCTCCTCACCAATTGCTAGGTTTTTGCAGTCATCCGATTTTTGCACGCTCAGAAGTAATCTTCGGCAGACACACTTCGCTATTTGTACCATGTGTGTGGGCACAACATTATGAGCGACACTATAGTCAGACGATGTTGCAGACAGTTTACTGGGGGATGAACCAGTACTCACGACGAGGAAAATAATGGCCGATCGTCGCTGGTGACAACAGGACTGAAGGAAAGTATGCGGCAAGCAATTTCGCAAAATCGGCGCTTCACAATTTCAGAACACTCTCGTCAGTGCCTCCAGATGTCTCGCCCGCTGTTGCACCAAATTGTCCCCTAGTAACTTGGTTTTCATAAATTGTGTGTAAGCTGGGTGCCAAGACAACGGGCAGATGATTACAAAGCCGATTGTCTGGCTGTAGCAGTGAGATTTCTACAGCAGTACACAGAGAAGGGTGCCGAGTTTCTCAACCATGTACCCACTGGCGATGAAACACGAGTGTCGCATGTCACACCAGAAACAAAATTACAATCCATGTATCGGCGGCCTAATGGTTCACATGTGAAGACCAAATTCAAGCAGACAGTCTCTGTCAAAAAAATCATGTGAACTATCTTATAGGATTGACGTGTTCTATTACTATGAGAGTTTTGACGGAGACCCATAAATGCTGATCAATATTGTTAGACATTGAAAAATCAGAGAACAAGAGAATGTGCGATGTTGACGAGAGGCATTACACTTGGAATAGCAATGCAAGATACAAAACAGCCAACGATACACGAAATGTGTTGCATACGTTTGGATGAGATCTTCGACCATCCACCGTATAGTCCCGACCTCGCCCCAAGTGAGTTCCATCTCTTCCGTCTCATGAAGCTTTTTCAGGCAGAAAGCGTTTTCCCAACGATGCGGAGGTGGAGATTCAAGTGAGTTCGCCGGCCGTTGCGGCCAAGCGGTTGTAGGCGCTTCAGTCTGGAACCGCGCGACCACAACGGTCGCAGGTTCGAATCCTGCCTCGGGAATGGATGTGTGCGATGTCCTTAGGTTAGTTAGGTTCAAGTAGTTCTAAGTTCTAGGGGACTGATGACCTCAGATGTAAAGTCCCATAGTGCTCAGAGCCATTTGAACCATTTGAAGTAAGTTCACGGCTCCGGACGTTGGCGGCAGACTTCTATGACATAGGCTTACAACTGATGGTGCACCGTTACGACAAATGCCCCAACAATGGAGGTGCCTAAGTTGAGAAGTAACCATGGAATCTATGTAAATATCCCAATACATATTTATTGATTAGTGGTGCATTTGTTTTCTTTATCGATCATCGGGTGTTACATTCCGGATCTCCTGTTAACAAGTTAATGGATATTAAACTTTTTATGTATACCACAGGCAGAACAACATGGTTAGCAGATGGACATGGTAGGAAACTGCATTTTAATAGAGGTAACGCAGGAATTTTACGAGCGCCCTTTTTCGTAAACACAGTCGGTGGTTTGCGAACGAAATATATACTACTGCCGATGGGAAAGCGCTGAGAGCGCAAATCACGTTAACCAACTTTTCTCACGTGCCAACGGCACCGCGTGTTATGAGGTTCGATTTCCCGTCCGCGTCCACGTTAGCGTTGGCTGCCTCGTCCCCCGTGAGGACGGCTTAAGTGTTCAAATGGACGTGGGTTGCATTAGTTCTAGAGAGATAAGAGGTCTGCGCAGAGTGGAGAGCAGTATCGAACCAGTCGTTTTATCGAAGACCACAAGAATAACAGGAGGAACAGGCAGCCGCCGAATAGGTTCTAAGTTGAGTTGCGCTCTATCAAAACAACAGTTCAGTAGTTTTAGTACGCTACTTAAATGTTATAGTAAAAGGTAGGATTTCCTCTAATATTGGTACCATTATATGGAAAGAAACATAAATGAATGTGTAATGGGAGCCGACAGTTTCTCTTCGTTTTTTTTTTATTGTTTGGTTGTTTGTTTTGCACATACTTAGAAATACACATCATTCGGTGTTAGTCCATTGTGTATTTTATTGCCTCACAGAATACAAATTCCATTTTATAAATAATAAAAGTTCGTTGATCATGTAACTTCTGCGCTTTTTTGTAACCAAGACAATTACTTTTGATACAAGTAGAGTTTACAAGCACAAACATAATATATACAGGGTGATTTTTTTCCAACATGTACAAACTCTAGGCACTGATCGATGAGAGGATACGGAAAAAAAGAGATCTAATGTCCGTAAATGCATGGTTTCCATGCTAGAGACCATTTATTCAATCATACTTTGTTACAGAGACTGCGGTCTTATACTCACTGCACCATGCCACCACAGTTACAGTATGCATGTGTAATTTTTCCTCCTATCTATGTAATTATGTAGTTATGTAGTTCTCAATTCGTTGGAGCAATCAATCATTCATAATAGGAAACAGTCATAACTCAGTCACTCAAAATGATTCAGAAATTTTACTTGTTAGAATGAAATCAGGCGATGACTCTTCTTCTCTGCAGGCTCGTGCTTTGCGGCGGTCATTGACATATGGTCACGACACACTACAGATACGTAGAAAAACTCATAAAGTTTTGTTCGGCTGAAGCCGCACTTCAGGTTTCTGCCGCCAGAGCGCTCGAGAGCGCAGTGAGACAAAATGGCGACAGGAGCCGAGAAAGCGTATGTCGTGCTTGAAATGCACTCACATCAGTCAGTCATAACAGTGCAACGACACTTCAGGACGAAGTTCAACAAAGATCCACCAACTGCTAACTCCATTCGGCGCTGGTATGCGCAGTTTAAAGCTTCTGGATGCCTCTGTAAGGGGAAATCAACGGGTCGGCCTGCAGTGAGCGAAGAAACGGTTGAACGCGTGCGGGCAAGTTTCACGCGTAGCCCGCGGAAGTCGACGAATGAAGCAAGCAGGGAGCGAAACGTACCACAGCCGACGGTTTGGAAAATCTTACGGAAAAGGCTAAAGCAGAAGCCTTACCATTTACAATTGCTACAAGTCCTGACAGCCGATGACAAAGTCAAACGCTTTGAATTTTCGGCGCGGTTGCAACAGCTCATGGAAGACGATGCGTTCAGTGCAAAACTTGTTTTCAGTGATGAAGCAATGTGCGAATCTGGGCGGTAGAGAATCGTCACGCATTCGTGCAGCAAATTTCAATTCACCAAAAGTTAACGTGTTTTGTGCAATCTCAAGGTTTAAAGTTTACGGCCCCTTTTTCTTCTACGAAAAAAACGTTACAGGACATGTGTATCTGGACATGCTGGAAAATTGGCTCATGCCACAACTGGAGACCGACAGCGCCGACTTCATCTTTCAACAGGATGGTGCTCCACCACACTTCCATCATGATGTTCGGCATTTCTTAAACAGGAGATTGGAAAACCGATGGATCGGTCGTGGTGGAGATCATGATCAGCAATTCGTGTCATGGCCTCCACGCTCTCCCGACTTAACCCCATGTGATTTCTTTCTGTGGGGTTATGTGAAAGATTCAGTGTTTAAACCTCCTCTACCAAGAAACATGCCAGAACTGCGAGCTCGCATCAACGATGCTTTCGAACTCATTGATGGGGACATGCTGCGCCAAGTGTGGGAGGAACTTGACTATCGGCTTGATGTCTGCCGAATCACTAAAGGGGCACATATCGAACATTTGTGAATGCCTAAAAAAACTTTTTGAGTTTTTGTATGTGTGTGCAAAGCATTGTGAAAATATCTCAAATAATAAAGTTATTGTAGAGCTGTGAAATCGCTTCAATCATTTGTAATAACCCTGTATATATATATATATATATATATATATATATATATATATATATATATATATATATATATATCCCTTTTAATCGTACAACTTCGTATCAGTTATCTTTTGTCATAAATCTCAATATTCAGATTACAATTCTTCAAACAATGCTCAGGCTAATCGGCACGAAGACAATCTCGGAAGCTTTTTTCTAGCAACTACCAGAGAGAGTACTACAAAGAATAATTATGCGCTCATGGCATAGCTATTGTATGAAACCACTTTGCGCATGGATTCTGCGAGTATGAAGATAGAAAATTAGTAAACGTCATTCAAGGGTAGAATTGTATCAGAATAATTCATCCAATATAAAGAGATATTACACATGGTTTTTTTCCTAGAGAGTGGTACTGTTCCTCATACGTCATGCCCTAGCGCCCTCTCCTGTCATAATAATTAGTAATGTTATGTCCGATTCACTTCCCTCGCTGGCTCGCCTTGTAGTGAATATGATACAGCGTTATACACAATGATTCCGTGTTCAAAAAAAAAAAAATGGTTCAAATGGCTCTAAGTGCTATGTGACTTAACATCTTAGGTCATCAGTCTCCCAGAACTCCTAGAACTTAAAGCTAACTAACCTAAGGACATCACACACATCCATGCCCGAGGCCGGATTCGAACCTGCGACCGTAGCGGTCGCGCGGTTCCGGACTGAAGCGCCTAGAACCATTCGACCCCAGCGGCCGGCAATTCCGTATTCGAATCGAGAGTTACCGACGTGTTGTTTACTCATAGAATGGCAGACTGCAACGGGCAGCGAGGTTTTATCAGGAGACCTATCCCCGTCGACAACAACCACAGAATTCAATGTTTGCAACAGTGTTTCGCCGTTTGTCTGAGACATGGTCGTTTCAGGAAGCAGGAGATCATGAAGGAGTACCCGAAATGTTCGGACACCAGACTTGGAGGGAAATTTATTGACACTGTCGAAGGCGACCGCCGTGTCAGTAGCAGGCAGTTGGTCCACTAGCACAGCATAAGCCGGACGACCGTGTGGAACATTCTTCATGACAATTGTTACTATACTTATCACTTACAGCGTGTTCAGGGCTTACTAGCGACAGACTTCCCACATCGGGCGCAGTTTCCTCACTGGATTCTTCACCAGACAACCACGATTCCGGGATATGTGTCATCCATCCTATTCACGGATGAGACCACCTTTACGCAGAGTGGTATCTTCAACTTTCATAACAGTCATCTGTGGGATAGTATGCAAAACCCCCATGGAATGGTGACAGCGAATTATCAGCATCGATATAGCCGGAATGTGTGGGCTGGGATAATTGACGACCGCATTTTGGTACCAGTCTTCCTCCCACATCGCCTAACACGCCGGTACTATCAGTGTTTCTTGCGAGTGACTTTGCCTCCCCTGCTGGAAGAAGTGCCATTGAGGATCCAAAGGGTTATGTGGCTGCTGCATGATGGTGTTCCAGCTCACTTCACCATTAACGCCTGGACGAATCTGAATCGGGTCTTCCCTGTTTGATAGATCGGACGAGGTGGTCCAGTTGCGCGGCCTGCGCGTTCACCAGACCTCAATCCGTGCGATTTCTGGTTGTGAGGCCATCTCAAAAGTATCGTGCAATCGTGCATGCAGAGTCCATCCCGGATGTGGAGACACTGTAGTAGGGTATGCTCCCTTTGACAACACTGTTCGGATGAAACCTGGCCGATGTGAACATGTGAGACAAAATTTGCGTTGAGGCACATGGAAACCATGTTCAGCACATTCCGTAATTGTGGCTGCACAGTACAGGGCGTATCAGACCGCAGTCTCTGTGATAGTGTATGATTGAATAAATGGTCTGTAGCATGGAAATCATGCATTTTTGGACATAAGTTCATTACACCTTTTTTTTTTTACTGTATCCTCCCATCGATAAATCGGTAGAGTAGAGAAATGGTGTTAGTTTTTACTCAATAGGTCGTTATTCTTCGTGATCGAAAGCAAGAGTTAGCTGTTATTGTCGATGAATGCTAAAATTATTTACGAACAACAGAAAGATGTTTTGTATAAGTCTGCCAAAGTAATGAAGCGATGTTTTACATATTTCTGTTTTGAGGTTTTCTTATTTTACCGTTTAGTTGATGAAATTGCGTTTACCAGGGCTATGTGATAAATCCGTATTGTTTTCTTTACTGTTAGCAGAACATACCTCTGTTTCACGTTGCAAATAAACAATTTTCTAATAAAACCTGAA
Source organism: Schistocerca cancellata (assembly GCF_023864275.1). NCBI lineage: Eukaryota > Metazoa > Arthropoda > Insecta > Orthoptera > Acrididae > Schistocerca > Schistocerca cancellata. Next base: position 123,031,619 of record NC_064634.1, read on the forward strand.
TTAAACATTAACGATTTAAATTTTGTTACGCATACCGATTACTTTTAAGTAACAGACAGAATTATAACTACGTAGAACAAATATGTTCCGCAATCTGGCTATCGTTTATACATTGAATCGCCGAAGAAACTGGTATAGGCATGCGTATTCAAATACGGGGATATGTAAACACGCAGAATACGACACTGCAGTCGGCAACGCCTATATGAGACAACAAGTGTCTGGCGCATTTGTTAGATCGATTATTACTGCTACAATGGCCGGTTATCAAGATTTAAGTGAGTTTGAACGTGGTATTATAGTCGGCGCACAAGTGATGAAACACAGCATCTCCGAGGTAGGGATGAAGTAGGGATTTTCCAGTACGACCATTTCACGAGTGTACAGTGATTATCCGGTAAAACATCAAATCTCCGACATCGCTGCGGCCGGAAAAAGATCCTACAAGAAAGGGACCAACGACGACTGAAGAGAATCGTTCAGCGTGACAGAGGTGCAAGACGTCCGCAAACTGCTGCAGATTTCAATGCTGGGCCATCAGCAAGTGTCAGTGTGTGAACCACTCAACGAAACATCATCGATATGGGGTTTTGGAGCCGAAGGCCCAATCGCATACTCTTGATGACTGCAAGACACAAAGCCTCGCCTGTGCCTGTCAAACCGACATTGGACTTGATGTCTGGAAACATGTTACCTGGTCGAACGAGTCTCGTTTGAAATTTTATCAGGTGGATGGACGTGTACGGGTACAGAGAGAACCTCCTGAGTCAATGGACCCTGCATGTCAGCAGGTGAGTGTTCAGTCTGGTGGAGGCTCTGTAATGGTGTGGGGCGTGTGCAGATGGAGTGATATGGGACCCCTGGGTACATCTAGATACGACTCTGACGGGTGACACGTACGTAAACATCCTGTCTGATTGCCTTATGCGGTGTATTTCTTTTTTAAAAAATATATTTATATTTTGATGAAATTATTATTCTCTTTTGAGGATTCAGAAATCTGTTGTGAGTTTTGCACAATTACTTGGCGGGAAGAGCAAAGACTTTTCAAAAAACTTAAGTACTGTATGTGACAGTTTCCTGAAATCGTTTGCAGAAGTCGTAGTGTTCTCAAGATCAAGAACAGACTTCGCATTTCCACTTAATTTATTTGTGTCGTGATCATGTTCGATCACGACCGGATATGAGACAGCAACTACGAACAGAGAAACCTAAGGGACCAGACATAGCTGGAAATTTTCTTCGCTATACTACACCACACATTGAAAGAAGTTGGATTTAAATCCCAAATAAGGTAAAATAGCAATGCGTCTTCTGCCTTAACTACGACGTTTGCCGACATGCAGTCGGTCCCTGGTAGCTGTATGAAAACTATAAAAACACCGTTATTTGCCGGCCGGGGTGGCCAAGCGGTTAAAGGCGCTACAGTCTGGAACCGTGCGACCGCTGCGGTCGCAGGTTCGAATCCTGCCTCGGGCATGGATGTGTGTGATGTCCTTAGATTAGTTAGGTTTAAGTAGTTCTAAGTTCTGGGGGACTGATGACCAAAGAAGTTAAGTCCCATAGTGCTCAGAGCCATTTGAACCACCGTTATTTCTGTTTCTATTAATAGGAGATGGTTAGCATAGAAATACTTCAAGTAATAAGCAGGCACTACAGCATTTTAGAGCACAATAACCAATTTAATTACCTTAGTCAGTATTTCTAGCAATAGGCTCCGTACATTTCAATTTTATATCTTGCTGGTTGTTTCTTTAAGAAAATCCTTTAACATTTTCGGCATTTCATCTTAGCTGCACACATAAATTCTTACATAGCACTGCACAATTATAACTAATTAGTGATTGCGGACTACGCCATATACGCGTCCGCCGTCTTTAAAATATGTCACGACTGTGGTAACAGAAGAGGATTACAATTCTTCAGCTGTCAAAAAATAAGAAACACAAAATATCTCTATCGATACAATTTATGATCAACTCGTATTCTGCGCCGTGGCGCGTACGATATTCTTTGAAACATCAGGTGGTCGCTGCTCAGCGGCGATCTAAGAAATTTTTACACAAATTGTATAGCTATTATGAGCCTGCATGGTTAGATTATAGAATGTAAGTTTACTTAAGCTATCGAAACAGATACTAATATTACACTGATCACTTGCATCCATCGTGCGGTAGCGTTCTCGCTTCCTGCGCCCGGGTTCCCGGGTTCGATTCCCGGCGGGGTCAGGGATTTTCTCTGCCTCGTGATGACTGGGTGTTGTGTGATGTCCTTAGGTTAGTTAGGTTTAAGTAGTTCTAAGTTCTAGGGGACTGATGACCATAGATGTTAAGTCCCATAGTGCTCAGAATCATTTGAACCATTTCTGAACCTGCATCCATTCGCGTCCATTGTGCCTCCGACAGACTTGGGCAATTCCAGCAGGACAATGCGATACCTGGCCGGACGGTGTGGCCGAGCGGCTTTAGGCACTTCCGCCTGTTCCTGCGCGACCGCTACTGTGGCAGGTTCGAATCCTGTCCCGGGCATGGATGTGTGTGATGTCCTTAGGTCAGTTAGGTTTAAGTAGTTCTATGTTCTAGGGCACATATGACCTCAGATGTTAAGTCCCATAGTGCTCAGAGCCATTTGAACCATTTTTTTGAATGCGACACGCCACACGTCCCTAATTGCTACGGAGTGGCTCCAGGAACACTCTTCTGAGTTTAAGCACATCCGCTCCTCAGTAATTTCCCTTGACATGAACACTATTGAGCGTATCTGGGATGCCTTGCAACGTGCTGTTCAGAAGCGCTTCCGGTTTTTAGGAGAATGTAGTAAGACGCTAATCGCATACCCAAAGAAAGCATTCGTTGTGAGGAACACTGGATAGATATGCAACACACTTAACGTACTGGTAACGCGGGTACGACCGTAACTGACCAAATCTTCTTGGAAAGCTACCGTAGTCTACGCCTACTTACGACAGTACCGTAGTCTACGCTTACTTACGATAGTCTACGGTAGCTTACGTCTAGTTTCAAAACCCTAGTTTTAAGATGCTATGGCAACAGGAATCGTTAGCACTGGGATTTCACCCGGAACAAGTCCCGCCCACTCACCCCCGGTTTTCCCGGTCTTTGTTCGGCGCCTGGTCATCGTTTCAGTTGACCCACGTGGTTTGCCGAGTTCGGCTGCACTTGGAGTGAATGTTAAATTAATATCTTGCTACGTCTTAAATTTTGCCACATACTTAAAAGACACGTTTCAAAAAACGCGCACAATTGGCCTCATCTGTGCCAGGTATTTCCACAGCAAACATAAGAGAAAACAATTTAGCACTGAATTCTTTAAATACGAGAACTCAGTATTCAGATGAATAGCCTATGAAGAAACATACTTCTAAGTGAGAAAAAGCACCCGAAGCTACAACAGGAAAAACGTACCTTCAAAGAATAATTTGCTTGCAGAAAGAGGAATCACAGTATACTTGACACTTAAGTTTCAGAACTCAGACAGTTTATGTGAAACAAGCACCAATGTTCACTATACTTCCAGAGGGCATCAAAATTACTTTGTTCTTGCTAGATCGAGCCAAGCTGTTTTTACGTTTTATTCACTGAATAGTTTTGCTGAAAAGTTTTAGGAGTGGAAGAAGAACTAGCACAGCATGAAGGACGTTTTACAGTCGTGGAACACTGCAGCATTTATTTTCTCCATAACTGCTCTGTGACAAACATACACATCATAGGGACTGATGACCTTAGCAGTTAAGTCCCATAAGATTTCACACACATTTGAACATACAGATCATCATTATCATTTTTAAAAAAATTGTTTGAATGACATTTACGAAATTAATAAATCTTTTGGTTGAAAACAGACAGGACAAAGAATAACGACAGATTATTTTCCTGGGACGTTTGCAACAGCATATAGGACACTAATCACACAGAAACAGCCACAATTCTTTGTAACCTCGTTTATAATGCGCAGGTGTAGCATTGGAAGAATTTACTAGTTAAAATTCACCCTTTGCCCATGCAAATACTAACGAAATATGTCATACAAGGAAATATCTTACTGCTTTCATTAGGCATTTCTACTTTATGGCATTATTATATTGTTTAATTTTCGTGAGCTACTATGGGGGCCTACATAAACAAAACGACTTTGACTTATTTCTATACAACGTTTATTTTAGACAACAGAGTTATTCGACTGCATCCGTGGCTTTACTACCGACATGACAGATTCAAGACCATTGTTTTCGCATTGTATTTTTGCTCTGCTGTTTCCCTCCAATAAACGTATTACAATAAGTGAATTAGTTAATGTAAATTTGTCCTTATTGCCCTTAAATAACATCACGCTATTTTTTGTTATCTATTGTTGGCGATACTTTCAATTCTCTACAAATATTTTTATTTCTTTAATAATGTACATTTATATTATATTACTATCCAGAAGCAATATTTCTTATCACCACTGAATTTCATCACAGTGTAACATGTGTTGGACTGTGACGATAACAACTTTGATGTAGCCTCCAGTTTGCGGAACTGGTGGCTGTTTAGGGGAGGGCCTTACACTATGGATAGGCGTGGAAGGGGGTGAATGGGCGGGACTTGTTCCGGGTGAAACCCTAGCGCTAAGGGCTCGTTATGGCGACACTCCGCAGCAGGCAGAGCGCAGGCCAGGTGAATTGTGTGTCGCGCAGCTGAGCCGGCGCGAGCGACCGTGAGAAAACAACGGTAGGCCGCCCAGCCGGCCGCGGTTGCCCAACCGCTTGCCGGTCTGCACCAAAAACGCCGGGCAGCCGCTGACCCGCCCCACGCCGAGACGCGGCCTTCACGGTTGGCGGCGCCCCTCCTGCACCACAGCCGACTCACCCACTCGCCCAAGCGGCCCGTTCGCGGGTAGCCATTATGTCAGGCCGCCTTTCGAGAGGCGATCCTCCGCGATAGCAGCCGAATTTATGCGCACCAATCGCAACTGACGGACATTTTCAAAGCGAATAAAGATGTAGTCTTGACTGAGGTCGCGTTAAAGGCGTTAAATGAACGACAGTGATCGGCACTAAAAACTGAAAATATAGCGGCCATTTCAGCCGGAGTCTTCAAATTTCCGCGACTGAGAAGAGAGTGTGAAAACTTGTGGTGAAACGGGTCCCTGTTGCTTATAAAATCACAATAAACAATATAGTTTCGACATTTTCAACTTAGTCAAATAACCGACACCCCTATGGAGAAAATTACGAAACAATAAAGACAAAAAAATTATGTATGTTATATTTGTGTTACTTTAGCGTCACAATAATCATATATTGATAAAAGATCCTCTAAGTCATGTTTATATATTTTGCAGAGTTTCATATTTGTTATGTTAGGCATTTAAGGATACAGATGAATTAATTTTGTTTGTGCGTAATTGTATTATACAGGGTGTTACAAAAAGGTACGGCCAAACTTTCAGGAAACATTCCTCACACACAAAGAAAGAAAATATGTTATGTGGACATGTGTCCGGAAACGCTTACTTTCCATGTTAGAGCTCATTTTATTACTTCTCTTTAAATCACATTAATCATGGAATGCAAACACACAGCAACAGAACGTACCAGCGTGAACTTCAAACACTTTGTTACAGGAAATGTTCAACATGTCGTCCGTTAGCGAGGATACATGCATCCACCCTCTGTCGCATGGGATCCCTGATGCGCTGATGCAGCCCTGGAGAATGGCGTATTGTATCACAGCCGTCCACAATACTAGCACGAAGAGTCTCTACATTTGGTGTCGGGGTTACGTAGACAAGAGCTTTCAAATGCCCCCATAAATGAAAGTCAAGAGGGTTGAGGTCAGGAGAGCGTGGAGGCCATGGAATTGGTCCACCTCTACCAATCCTTCGGACACCGAATCTGTTGTTGAGAAGCGTACGAACACTTCGACTGAAATGTGCAGGAGCTCCATCGTGCATGAACCACAAGTTGTGTCGTACTTGTAAAGGCACATGTTCTAGCAGCACAGGTAGAGTATCCCGTATGAAATCATGATAACGTGCTCTATTGAGCGTAGGTGGAAGAAACCAAAATGAGGTCTAACATGGAAATTAAGCGTTTCCGGACACATGTCCACATAACATTTTTCTTTATTTGTGTGTGAGGAATGTTTCCTGAAAGTTTGGCCGTACCTTTTTGTAACACCCTGAATATATATTTTTCTGACACATGAAAATATATAAGAATATGAAGCTTTTAACCTTCACAATTTTTGCTCTTTTTAAGGTCCATAAAACAGTTCCTTTTCTTCTCGATGCACGAATTAACGTCACACGTGTGGCAGACAATTGATGGACTTACTTTGATCAGATTGGATCTGTCCCTCTTCTCAGACTCGACTGGTCAATGTTCAGCATTGTCCTGATGAACATCCATTCTGGGGGATTTGCTTTGCTGCATGCCCTATTTTCTTCTTGTCTGCGTATTGAGTATCTACACTGGAAAAAAGTCTTCCCCTGTTTCTCCCACTTACGTCCTTGTTCATTTTGAGCACGGCATCAGCTGTTTCAGCTTTGAACTGACAATGGGGCATCTCGTAATTTTTGGGCATACCAGTCCCTCCTGTGCAATAGCCAAGCCTTTACTAACGTCGTAGTAAGGAGCTGAAGAAATAGCCGATGGTAGTACTTGTTTGATCTGATGTTGATTCTGTATAACACAATTAATGAATATAAAAGATCCACCCCTCCCATGAACTGTTTGTTGAGAAGAATTATTGACGGAGAGTCCACTTGAAGCCTTTTTTCGGCCTTCTTATCCAATTTGCCACCTTACAAAGTAATATTACTACAGGAAGCACAAACAGTGATAACCAGTCTTCTTTTCATAATACACTGCAGATTTCGTTATCTAAAAAAAGAACAGTTTGCCTGCGAATGCCTAAGTTGAGATATTTTTAATGTTCAAAAAATAGGTTCACAAATTCTAGGAATAGTGTCTATAATAATCATTTTTGTGCAGATATATTTTAAAATTGCTTCAATCACGTAATACTTATTTAAAGTTGATAACTTACATTTTTCAAGATCAGTAATAATAAACATCAACAGCTGAAATACATGAGTCCACGCTATACAGATCTCCAAAAAGTCAACTATTCAAGTAGTTGAAGAAATTCTCACAGTGAAATTTCCTGTCTTTTCGTTTGAAGTGTTACGAATCTGCCACTCACGGCAACTGGAAGAAAATGCTTCTCGCTTTGCAGGTACATCAAAGTACTTTAAGAGTTACGAATTTCTCGAGCTCGTCCATAGGGTATTAAATTCGTGAACATCTGCAGGTTCGGATCATTTGAGGAACATCATCGTAAGAAAGGAAAATTATCTTCTATAACCTGTTTAGAAACTGTCGTAAATCATGACATTGATTTTCCCTGTCGTCCATACGTGAGTGATGGTATTTAACCAGGCAGTCAACAAAATCGGTGTATCGTTAGTTTCTGTACTACCTGTTTCATCAGAAGTAACCAAACACCTGTTAGTAGACATTAATGTGGGGTCTGTTTTCCCTTCGTTTTTATATGGCGCCGGCCGCTGTGGACGAGTGGTTCTAGGCGCTTCAGTCCGGAACCGCGCTGCTGCTACTGTCGCAGTTTCGAATCCTGTCCCGGGCATGGATGTGTGTGATGTCCTTAGGTCAGTTAGGTTTAAGTAGTTCTACGTTCTAGGGGACTGTTGACCTCAGATGTTAAGTCCCATAGTGCTTAGAGCCATTTGAACCATATTTATATGACGGCTTGGACTCTGCTGGAAACACTTTTAATGAGGTGTCTGAATATCTGAGGAGGAATGAAAGTCCCTTCTTCCTGAACAAGAGAAACCCGAGAAGCTAATGATATTGAATTCTGGAGTCTGGAACGAAATCGAATTACGAACTTATTCCAAAGGTGTTCCATTGGATTCACATCACGACACAGGGCAGGCCAGTCCATTTCAGGAATGTTCTTGTCCACAATGCATTGTCAGATATGCTACTTTCTGACAGAGGGTATTGTCACTTAAATACATTCATCGACTCCTAACTGTTCCTTTACGGTGAGCAGTGAAATATGTTCGTATCTTTCCGCATTTAGCGTTTCCTTAAGCCCAATAAGGAAACCACACCATAACGCAGAAAAATAACCCACTATCGTCGCACCACATCAGTACTTCAATGTTGTCACTACAGACGATGGTAGGTAACGTTCTCCAGCCATTCGCCAACTCAAACCCTTCGACCGTATTTCCACAGGGTACAGTATGGTTCATCGCTCCAAATCACTCTCTCCACTCATCCCTGCCCAGTGGCGTCGCCCTTTACGCCACCTCTAGCATAGCTTAGCATTAACTACAGAAATGTCTTATTTTTGAGGAGTTGCCAGACCATTATACCACATTTTTTTAACTCCCTACGCACAGTCTGGTAGACTGTTGGTAGCACTTAAGATACCACGAGTGATTCCTTCAACTGACATCATTTATAACCACCCTCCACAGTGATCTATGGTTCCCTTCTGTCAGTACATAAGGTCATCTAGGCCTTGATTTACTTGTCCTTGTTCCTTCATGTTTCCGTCTCACAATCACGTCACCAGCACTCGGCATGTACGGCTTAAGAAGGTTTGAAAAGTCCCTGTTCGATTTGTTACTCAACTGACATCTAGCGACTAGTCATGTTCGAAGTCATTGACCTCTCCTGCCCGACCCATTTTGTTGTTACGACTTCTCTACTGACAACACAATACTCACTGTCTCCTTTTATGTTGGCAGATCCTTTTCTCGTGTCACCTGTTCGTCAATTCCGCACTACGTCACGGTGTTTTCCAACAGTAGCACACGTCAGGTCTATTTCCCAGTTAATCGTTCCACTGAAATGCAGTTTAAAGTGCCTTCCAATCCTTCAATCACCATAATATTCGTTGGTAAATATTCGTCGTCGAATTATTGTAATACCAAAGATATGCTTCTGATTATTAGTATTGTGTATCAGGCGGAACTATGGGCCTCATGGAAAAAGGGTGACCCGCCTGAGTCACGCAATTTGACTCTTAGTCTGATCACGAGGTGTGGCCATTAATTGCACGCATTTATCACGTAGGCTGAGGTGAGGATCAATGAACTATACTTGAGGGGATGTGTCTGGAACATCTTAGGTGATTAGAAGTTAGTAGACAGGAATTCAATTAAATACTTAGCTCTAATTCAGCAACAGCGGTGAACGTCTATCTTGACTTTGTACAGTAATAATTACAAGTGCCGTTATAGACTGAACTGCGAATACTTCTTTACAATTCTTACAATTCTTACAATTCTTTACAATACTTCTTTACAATTCTGATTGCTTCACACATACAGATCAATAGTTAATGGCGCCTGGCTAGGTCGTAGCTACTGACTTAGCTGAAGGCTATGCTAACTAGTGTCTCTGCAAATGAGACCTCAGAAGCTATAACAAGTGAACCATCCCTACTAAAGTCGGCTGTAGAACTGGGCAGTGCGCTAGCTTGTCTCGTAAGACCAGCCGAGTGGCGGCGCTCGGTCTGCTAGCGTCGACAGTGGCGATTCGCGGGTCTGATGTGTACAGACGGACAGCGGCCGATTTGAAGCCTACAACCTAGCAAGTGTGGTGCCTTGCGGTGACACCACATGTAACACTCCACAAAAGTTAAAGGCGTTTTCATATTCATCTAACCAGTTATTTTAAATTTCATAACAGGCACAACTGAAATAATCTTCATTTTGGATATCTAGGGTAGTATACAACTTAGCTCAGTCTCCAGAAAAGGCATCACACAAAAGTTCAATATACGTTCCACTGCTGCCAGTGACACACAGGATTGGACAAAAATATGGAAACGCCAAAAACACAATACATTATCATGCCTAATACTGTGTAGGAAACCCTTTGATTTTGGAAACAGCTTCCAGTCGTCTCGAAATGAATAAACATAGGTCCTGTATGATTCTCAACAGAGTCTTGTTGTCTTGCAAACCGAGCGAGTTGGCGCAGTGGGTAGCACACTGGACTCGCATTCGGTAGGACGACGGTTCAAACCCGTCTCCGGCCATCCTGATTTAGGTTTTCCGTGATTTCCCTAAATCAATCCAGGCAAATGCCGGGATGGTTCCTTTGAAAGGGCACGGTCGATTTCCTTCCCAACCCTTCCCTAATCCGAGCTTGTGCTCCGTCACTAATGACCATCTCTAATCGGCGGGACGTTAAACAGTAATCTCCTCCTCTTCTTGCAAATCAATGATGATGGAAGCGGACAGCGATCACGCAACCTTCTCTCGAAATTATACCACAAAGGTTCAATAACACTGAGATCTGGTGGCTGAAGTGGTCAGGGCAGTTGCGACAGTTCATCCTCATACACACAAAACCAGTCCTGGACGATGCTAGCCGTGTTAAGACGGGCGCGATCATACCGGAACACCGCAACACCATTGGGGAATAAACACTGTACGAACCAAAATGGTCATATAGCTGCCTTGCAGAGTAACCATGATGCTCATGGAATACCACGATGTGGCTGTCTAAATCATCACCGAATACCCGATATGTTTCTCTCTTGTGACATAAACTCGCCAGAAGTTGGAAACAGTGTGAAACAAGACCTATCCGAACAAATTACTTTCTATCATTGCTCCAGAGCCCTGATTTTATGGCATCGGCACAACGTCGTCCTGTTACGGGCATTTGCAAAACATGTGAGTGGTCTTGAAATTCCAACCCACCCTGCAACTCCCTGCTTATGGAGCTACCTTCGTGTTGCTATGGTGCTGTCAGGGTTCACGAGTGCGACATTCAGTTCTGCAGTGACTTTTGCTGCTGGTGTCCTCTTATTTTTCGCCACAGTGACTGTCTGTTACAAAAACTCAACACATATTTTTGTCCACGTTGTGATTTATTGGATGATGTTTCTAACGCTTTCCCAGCATGTGGTATAAATCTTCGATACGGTGATCTTTAAAACCCAAAAACTTCGCCGGCCGCGGTGGCCGTGCGGTTCTGGCGCTGCAGTCCGGAACCGCGGGACTGCTACGGTCGCAGGTTCGAATCCTGCCTCGGGCATGGGTGTATGTGATGTCCTTAGGTTAGTTAGGTTTAAGTAGTTCTAAGTTCTAGGGGACTTATGACCTAAGATGTTGAGTCCCATAGTGCTCAGAGCCATTTGAACCATTTTGAACCAAAAATTTCGGCTATCTTGATTACGGATGGACTCACCGTGCGAGCACGAAACATTTACCCACGTCTGACGTAATGCACTCACACCTGCACAGGACACTGTTGTGACCACGAGTGCCACTTGCAACTTACTAAGCACACTGCACACGTCGTTCGTGTCAAATATAACAGCGCAACTTCCAGGTTTGGGTTGTGACTCCACTTTTTTCCAAGTATACATTTCTTGCGGTGTTTTCTTATTTTTGTTCAGCTCCTATATTTGCTGCATGACTAAGATAGGAATTACTGCCGAAATGACATCTTGTAAGTTTGAAATATTAAGACAGTTATGAGTCAAAAAATTATGAAGCATCAGAGGCAGGAGAATCATCACGCACTAAAACTGGAGGCTCACAGGAAGAATCTACATCTACATCTACATGGTTACTCTGCAATTCACACTTAAGTGCCTGGCAGAGGTTTCATCGAACCAATTTCACACTACTTCACTATCATTGCACTCTCGAATGTCACGTTGGATAAAGGAACCCGCAAATCTTTCCGTTAGAGCTCTGATTTCTCTTACTTTATTATGATGATCATTTCTCCCTACTTAGGTGGGTGTCAACAAAATATTTCCGCATTTGGAAGAGAAAGCTGGCGATTTAAATTTCGTAAATAGATCACGCCGCAAAGAAAACCGCATTTGTTTCAGTGACTGCCACCCCAAATAACTTATCATATCGGTGAGACTCTCACTCCTATTGCGCGACTACAGGAAACGAGCTGCCCTTCTTTGCATTTTTTCGATATCCTCCGCCAATCCTATCTGGTATGGATACCGCACCGCGCAGCAATATTCCAGCAGATGACGGACAAGTGTAATGTAGGCTCTCTTTAGTGGGTTTGTCGCGTCTTCTAAGTGTTCTGCCAACAAAGTGCAGTCTTTGTTTCGCCTTCCCCACAATATTATCTATGTGGTCTTACCAATTTAAGTTGCTCGTAATTGTAATTCCTAGGTATTTAGTCGAATTGAGAGCCCTTAGATTTGTGCCATTTATCGTATACCCAAAATATATCGGATTTCTTTTAGTAGCCATGTGGATGACCTCGCACTTTTCTTTGTTCAGTGCCAATTTCCACTTTTCGCACTATACAGAAATTCTCTCTAGATCATTTTGTGAT